>NC_091987.1:200702080-201008806 GCF_044704955.1 Pristiophorus japonicus
AAAATCGCCTTAAATTAAGTTAGCTCAAAAAAAACAGTTAGCTCAAAAAAAAATTGAGCTAAATGTTGGCGAATTTTGGGCCCACAGTGTCCCCGGCAAACAATGTCCTCAAAAGACAAACAATTTCCTGGTTCAGGAAACTCGTCCCCGAATAGACTAGAGCCATAGTCATTGGAATATATGCACATCATACCGTTAGACATAATCACAGTTTCAGGTCAATGGACTGACCAGGGCTTTTGTATTATTTATAAACGGTGTCTGAATGCGCATCAATAATGTGACGCTACATCCGCTGTAATTATATGCCCATTTGTTTTGCATTTGTAGTGTAGATGTGCAACTGTTAAAATATAGGCTGCTAAAAAATTCTGCCTCGCTACACTGTGCAGCCATGTGTTCCCAGATCTGGCTTAGAAAATACCCTAATCTATGCCATCCGAAGTTTAGAATTGTAATGTAGCATATTTATTTGGAACTGAAGAAGGGCTACAAGTAATATTCAGTCATTGATGGGCATCACTTTCAGCTAATTTTTACTATCCACTTAACATTGATTTATAGACATCTACTGACCAATTTCCCCCCCCCCCCCCACCCCCTGCCCACACCCTTAAGAACAAAAAGTAACAATAATGCATCCTTCACATGTCCCTCAACAACACAAAAGCAAAATACTGCGGATGTTGGCAATCTGAAGAAAGAACAGAAAATGCTGGAAATACTCAGCAGGTCAGACATCATCTGTGTGGAGAGAAACAGAGTTAACGTATCAGGTCGATTGTTATGTTCATACTCTATTTGTTCATGAACTCTCACTAGACAGGCATTAGGACCCTGCGGGAGCTATTCACACACTGCTGTAAACATGCTGGTTCATGCTGGTTTGGGGACACCATTTTGGGGAGTTGCTATAAAGGATATAGTAAGTTACATTGCCCCTATTTCAGTTAGTCTGCTTATTTATGTACACAACATCGATGACCTTTCGTCAGAACTGGAAAAAGTTAGCGATATAACGGGTTTTAAGCAAGTGTAGGGGCAGGGAAAGGGGGAGGGGACGAAAGAACTAAAGGGAAGGTCTGTGATAAGTTGGAAGGCAAGAGAGATTGAATGACAAAAGCGATGATGGTGCAAGGCAAAACGTGATGGAAATGGGACATGTGAAGAAATAAAAGATGGGTCTAGAGGTGGTATAAATGGGAATAGCAGAATAATCACAAACAGATACCGTCCAAAATAATTGGTTATGATCTGAAGTTGTTGAACTCAATATTGAAGGCTAATTAAAAGATGAGGTGCTGTCCCTCAAGTTTACGTTGAGCTTCATGGAACAGAGGATGAAAAGATCAGAGTCGGAGTGAGATGGAGAATTAAAATGACAGGCAACCTCAACCTTGGTTTTTTCTAAGATTATTGATGGAAAAAAATAGCCGTGAAAGGCTTTATAAGATGAATACAGCAGTAAATCCTTACAGCAACCACTGCAACCTTCCCTCCAAAACATCTTATCAGACCAAATGATTACTTACCTTTTTGTTAATCCTCAGATCTTCAATATACAAGGCACATTTTTGATTTAGTTCAAGGTTGTGCTTAGAATTCTTGGCACTGAAGCCTGGAACCAAAATAAAGTCCAAATTTATTTTCTGGAAACTATTCAAAACATTACTGGGAATAATTGGCATTTTCAATAATGTTACATTTATTGGCATGACATTTTTAAATTACAATTTATAGCAAAATGGTCCAGTTGTTGAATGGGTCTGCTTGTACAACTTGCATGGATGACTATAACTGTTACAATGCTTGCTGCAGATTCTACAGCAATAGAGTCAACTACCTTCATGAGTATAGGGATTATTGATTTTTTATCTCTTGGTTTCCATCCAGGTTGTCTTTTAGAGAATTATTATTATAGATTATACACACAGCTATAAGTATCAAATGTTTTATTTGACTCAGTTGATAGCATTCTTACCTCAAAGTTGAAGGTCATGGGTTCAAGCCCCACTCCAGGATTTGTGTATCTAATGTCATCATCATCATCATCAGTATTAGCATGGATAGAGAATTGGCTGGCTAACAGAAAGCAGAGAGTCAGGATAAATGGGTCCTTTTCGGGTTGGAAATCGGTGGTTAATGGTGTGCCACAGGGATCGGTGCTGGGACCACAACTGTTTACAATATACATAGATGACCTGGAAGAGGGGACAGAGTGTAGTGTAACAAAATTTGCAGATGACAAAAAGCGGGTTGTGTAGAGGACACAGAGAGGCTGAAAAGAGATTTAGATAGGTTAAGCGAATGGGCTAAGGTTTGGCAGATGGAATACAATGTCGGAAAGTGTGAGGTCATCCACCTTGGGAAAAAAAACAGTAAAAGGGAATATTATTTGAATGGGGAGAAATTACAACATGTTGCAGTGCAGAGGGACCTGGGGGTCCTTGTGCATGAATCCCAAAAAGTTAGTTTGCAGGTGCAGCAGGTAATCAGGAAGGCGAATGGAATGTTGGCCTTTATTGCCAGAGGGATGGAGTACAAAAGCAGGGAGGTCCTGCTACAACTGTATAGGGTATTGGTGAGGCCGCACCTGGAGTACTGCGTGCAGTTTTGGTCACCTTATTTAAGGAAGGATATATTTGCTTTGGAGGGAGTACAGAGACGATTCACTAGGCTGATTCCGCAGATGAGGGGGTTACCTTATGATGATAGATTGAGTAGACTGGGTCTTTACTCATTGGAGTTCAGAAGGATGAGGGGCGATCTTATAGAAACATTTAAAATAATGAAAGGGATAGACAAGATAGAGGCAGAAAGGTTGTTTCCACTGGTCGGGGAGACTAGAACTAGGAGGCACAGCCTCAAAATACAGGGGAGCCAATTTAAAACTGAGTTGAGAAGGAATTTCTTCTCCCAGAGAGTTGTGAATCTGTGGAATTCTCTGCCCAAGAAAGCAGTTGAGGCTAGCTCACTGAATGTATTCAAATCACAGATAGGTAGATTTTTAATCAATAAGGGAATTAAGGGTTATGGGGAGCAGGCGGGTAAGTGGAGCTGAGTCCACGGCCAGATCAGCCATGATCTTGTTGAATGGCAGAGCAGGCTCGAGGGGCTAGATGGCCTACTCCTGTTCCTAATTCTTATGTTCTTATGTTCTTATCATCATAGGCAGTCCCTCAGAATCGAGGAAGAATTGCTTCCACTCCTGAATTGAGTTCTTTGGTGGCTGAACAGTCCAATGCGAGAGCCATAGACTGTCACAGGCGTGACAGATAGTCGTTGAGGAAAAGGGTGGGTGGGACAGGTTTGCCGCACGCTCTTTCCGCAGCCTGCATTTGATTTCTGCATGCTCTCGGCGATGAGACTCGAGGTGCTCAATACCCTCTCAGATGCACTTCCTCCACTTAGGGTGGTCTTGGGCCAGGGACTCCCAGGTGTCAGTGGGGATGTCGCACTTTATCAGGGAGGCTTTGAGGGTGTCCTTGTAATGTTTCCTCTGCCCACCTTTGGCTCGTTTGCGTGAAGGAGCGCCGAGTAGAGCACTTACTTTTAGAGTCTATTATCTGGCATGCGTACTATGTGGCCTGCCCAGCGGAGTGTGGTCAGTGCTTCAATGCTGGGGATGTTAATCTGGACAAGGAGGCTGATGTTGGTGCGTCTGCCCTCCTGCAGAGACATCGTTGGTGATATTTCTCCAGCAATTTGAGGTGTCTTCTGTACATGGTCCATGTCTCTGAGCCATACAGGAGGGCGGGTATTACTATGGCCCTGTAGCCCATGAGCCTGGTGGCAGGTTGAGGGCCTGGTCTTCAAACACTCTTTTCCTCAGGTGGCACTGGCACACTGGAGGTGGTGTTGGATCTCGTTGTCGATGCCTGATCTTGTTGATAGGAGGCTCCCGAGATATGGGAAGTGGTCCACGTTGTCCAGGGCCGCGCCGTGGATCTTGATGATTGGGGGGCAGTGCTGTGCGGTGAGGACAGGCTGGTGGAGGATCTTTGTCTTACGAATGTTTAGCATAAGGCCCATGCTTTCGTAAGCCTCAGTAAATACGTCAACTATGTCCTGGAGTGCAGCCTCTGTATGTGCGCAGACACAGGCATCGTCCGCGTACTGTAGCTCGACGACAGAGGTTGGGGTGGTCTTGGACCTGGCCTGGAGATGGCGCAGGTTGAACAGGTTCCCACTGGTTCTGTAGTTTAGTTCCATTTCAGCGGGGAGCTTGTTAACTGTGATGTGGAGCATGGCGGCGAGAAAGATTGAGAAGAGGGTTGGGGCGATGATGCAGCCCTGTTTGACCCCGGTCCGAATGTGGATTGGGTCTGTGATGGCTCCATTGGTAAGGATCACTTCCTGAATGTCGCCGTCGAGCAGGCGGAGGATGGTGACGAACTTTTGGGGGCATCCGAAACGGAGGAGAACGCTCCATAGACCCTCGAGGTTGACAGTGTCAAAGGCCTTTGTAAGGTCAAAGAAGGCCATGTATAAGGACTGTTGCTGTTCCCTGCATCTTTCCTGTACTGTCGTGCTGCAAAAATCCGCACTGTGACTCCGGGAGGAGCTCCTCGGTCACGGGAACAAGACGGTTGAGGAGGACTCTAGCGACAACTTTCCTAGTGGCTGATAGCAGGGAGGTTCCTTTGTAGTTGCCGCAGTCGGACTGGTCACGATTGCATCTCTGAGATCCCCCGGCATGCTCTCCTCCCTCCAGATGAAAGAGATGAGGTCGTGTTCTGTCAGAGGGACAAATACAAGGCATTGTGGCAACACCCTCGCTCCAAGCACTGGCACCTGCTCTACTTTGTCAGCATCCGAACCAGGGATTTCAAGGATGTGCGCATCACCTGCGCCATGACAAGAGCCGACGACTGCTGGACGGACCACCGCCTAATCCGATCTATCATCGACATCAACATAGCTCCAAAGAGGAGGGGGCAACAGAAGCAGTGCCGCAAAAAAGTAAATGCCGGAGTAAGAGAGCCCTATACAACCAGCGCCACACAGCTAACCTGGCTTGCCTTGATGACCCCAAGACGCCCTCCAAGGCTCTTGGTCTGCCCTCTAGGCCTCCATAACCAGTACCTGCAAAGAGTCGCTCAGTTACTCAACCAGGAAACACCAGGACTGGTTTGATGAGAATGCTCAGGAGATCCAAGAGCTAACAGATCGCAAGCGCAAGGCATTTCTGAGCCTTAAACAACAACCCAATGCAAGAGCAGCAAAGCAGCATTATAGACACCTCAAGGCTGAGGTCCAACAAAAAACCCAGGACCTAAAGAACAGGAGATACAGCAGCTGGCCAACAACCATGATGTGCGAGGAATCTTCATCACAGTCAAGGCCACCTACGGGCCAAACACCCAAGGCCACACCCCACTGCTGGCCAAGAACATGGAAACATTCATCAAGGACACTGAGGCAGTCAGGGCCCGCTGGAAGGAGCACTTCAAAGATCTTCTCAATCGAGACTCTGCCTTTGACTCGAGTGTTCTCGATTCCATCCCGCAACATGCTACCCGCCACCACCTCAGTGAGACCCCAACACTGCACAAGGTGGAAAAGGCCATAAGACAGCTTAAAAACAATAAGGCTACGGGTGCGGACAGAATCCCTGCTGAGGCATTGAAGTATGGCGGAGAAGCACTGCTGGCACGAATACACATATATAATGTAGGCTGCCACTGTCAGTACAGTACAGTAATTAGGGGGTGCTGCATTGTCACAGATGCCCTTTTCGAGATGAAAAGTTAAACTGTGGTCCTGCCTTGTTTTTCTGGTGGTTGGATGGGCATAAGAACATAGGAAATAGAAGCAGGAGTAGGCCATATGACCGCTCAAGCCTCCTCCGCTATTCAATAAGATCATGGCTGATCTGATCTTGCCCTCAACTCCACTTTCATGCCAGTTCTCCTTAAGCCTTGACTCCCCTATAGTTCAAGAATCTGTCTAACTCAGCCTTGAATGTATTCAATGATTCAGCCTCCACACCTCTCTGGAGTAGAGAATTCCGAAGATTCATGATGATCTGAAAGAAGAAATTCCTCCTCATCTCTGTCGAAAATGGGTGACCCTTTATTCTGAATTTATGCCCTTTCATTCTACATTCCCCCATGAGGGAAAACATCCTCTCAGCATATACCCTGTCAAGTCCCTTCTGAATCTTTTATGTTTCAATAAGATTACCTCTCATTCTTCTAGACTCCAGTGAGTACAGGCTCAACCTGCACAACCTTTCCTCATAAGGTAACAGCTTTATCCCAGGAATCAGCCTAGTGACTGCTTCCAATGCACGTATATCCCTCCTTAGATAAGGAGGCATAGAAGATTCCAGTGTATTATTCAGAGAAGAGCGGGGAGTTCTCCTGGGATTTTGGCCACCATTCTTCTGTCAACCAACACTATCAAACAGATTGTGGTTTTTGTCTCTTCACACTCTTCCCTCAGAGAATAGTATGAACTGGTGGAAGGAGTCACAGGATGATTCCATGGTTGTAATCATCTTTATATAAGCCGACAGGACGTTCGTCCTGTATGGCAGGAGGGTTGTATGGATTTCTACAACCCATACGATCACCAGATTTGATGTCAAGCCAGAGCTCTGGTCACCATACGACGACTGGAGTAGGGTTCAAACCCTACACCTTCTCGCTCCAAAGCGGGAATGCTACCAATAAATCAAAGGCTCACTCCTACCAAACAGATTACCAAACAGGTCATTAATCTCAGTAGTTGTTTTTTTTCTGGATGTTGCAGTGTGCAAAGTGGTTGACAACTTTGTTTATATATCAATAGCATCATAGGCAGTCCCTCGAAATCGAGGAAGACTTGCTTCCACTCCAAAAGTGAGTTCTCTGGTGACTGAACAGTCCAATTCGGGAATTACAGTCACTGTCACAGGTGGGATAGACAGTCGTTGGAGGAAAGGGTGGGTGGGGAGTCTGGTTTGCCACACGCTCCTTCCGCTGTCCGCGCTTGTTTTCTGCATGTCAACACTCTTCCTCCAATTAGAGTGGTCTTTGGCCGGGGATTAAACATAGAAACATAGAAAATAGGTGCAGGAGTAGGTTATTTGGCCCTTCGAGCCTGCACCACCATTCAATGAGATCATGGCTGAACATTCCTTAGGTACCCCTTTCCTGCTTTCTCTCCATACCCCTTGATCCCTTTAGCTGTAAGGGCCATATCTAACTCCCTTTTGAATATATCCAATGAACTGGCATCAACAACTCTCTGCGGCAGGGAATTCCACAGGTTAACAACTCTCTGAGTGAAGAAGTTTCTCCTCATCTCAGTCCTAACTGGCTTACCCCTTATCCTAAGACTGTGTCCCCTGGTTCTGGACTTCCCCAACATCGGGAACATTCTTCCCACATCTAACCTGTCCAGTCCCTTCAGAATCTTATATGTTTCAATGAGATCCCCGCTCATTCTTCTAAACTCCAGTGTATAAAGGCCCAGTTGATCCAGTCTCTCCTCATATGTCAGTCCAGCCATCCCTGGAATCAGTCTGGTGAACCTTTGCTGCACTTCCTCAATAGCAAGAACGTCCTTCCTCAGATTGGGAGACCAAAACTGATCACAATATTCCAGGTGAGGCCTCACTAAGGCCCTGTACAACTGCAGTAAGACTTCCCTGCTCCTATACTCAAATCCCCTAGCTATGAAGGCCAACATACCATTTGCCTTCTTCACCGCCTGCTGTACCTGCATGCCAAATTTCAATGACTGATGAACCATGATACCCAGATCTCGCTGCTCCTCCCCTTTTCCTAATCTGCCGCCATTCAGATAATATTCTGCCTTTGTGTTTTTGCCCCCAAAATGGATAACCTCACATTTATCCACATTATACTGCATCTGCCATATATTTGCCCACTCACCTAACCTGTCCAAGTCACCCTGCAGCCTCTTCGCGTCCTCCTCACCGCTCACACTGCCACCCAGTTTAGTGTCATCTGCAAACTTGGAGATATTACACTCAATTCCATCATCTAAATCATAAATGTATATTGTAAAGAGCTGGGGTCCCAGCACTGAGCCCTGCGGCACTCCACTAATCGCTGTCTGCCATTCTGAAAAGGACCCATTTATCCCGACTCTCTGCTTCCTGTCTGCCAACCAGTTCTCTATCCACGTCAGTACATTACCCCCAATACCATGTGCTTTGATTTTGCACACCAATCTTTTGTGTGGGACCTTGTCAAAAGCCTTTTGAAAGTCCAAATACACCACATCCACTGGTTCTCCCTTGTCCACTCTACTAGTTACATCCTCAAAAAATTCCAGAAGATTTATCAAGCATGATTTCCCTTTCATAAATCCATGCTGACTTGGACCAATCCTGTCACCAGGTGATGGTGGGGATGTCCTTGAAACGTTTCCTCTGCCCACCTGGAGCTCGCTTGCCATGTAGAAGTTCTGAGTAGAGCGCTTGCTTTGGGAGTCTTGTGTCCAGCATGCGGACAATTTGGCCCACCCAACGGAGCTGGTTGAGTTTAGTCAGTGCTTCGATGCTGGGGATGTTGGCGTGATCGAGAACACTGACGTTGGTGCGTCTGTCCTCCCAGAGGATTTGCAGGATCTTGCGGAGAGATTGTTGATGGTATTTCTCCAGCGATTTGAGGTATCTACTGTATCTGGTCCACATCTCTGAGCCATACAGGAGGGCGGGTATCACCACAGCCCTGTAGACCATAAGCTTGGTGCCAGATTTGGGGTCCTGGTCTTCAAACACTCTCTTCCTCGAAGGCTGTGCTGGCGCACTGGAGGAGGTCTTGAACCTCCTCGTTGATGTCTGCCCTTGCTGATAATAGACTCCCGAGGGATGGAAAGTGGTCCACGTTTCCAGGGCTGTGCCATGGATCTTGATGACTTGGGAGGGGGTGGGGGAGGTGGAGGGCAGGGGGGAGTGCTGTGTGGCAGGATCAGATTGGTGGAGGATCTTTGTCTTACAGATGTTTAGTGTAAGGCCCATGTTTTCGTAAGCCTCGGTGAAGATGTTGACGATGACTTGGAGTTCAGCCTCTGAATGTGCGCAGACGCAAGCATCGTCCGCGTACTGTATTTCGACGACAGAGGATGGGACGGTCTTGGATATGACTTGGAGGCAACAGGTTCACACCGGTAATATAGTTTAGTTCCACTCCAGCAGGGAGCTTGTTGAGTGTGTTATATAACGTCAGTGATAAGCTGCATTATAAATCTGTGTTCTTTCTTTACTGGATTTTAAGCTTTACATTCCACAATTTGCTCAGTGATTGCCAATGTAAATATATCTTTCAAACAGACCAATGGTTTATTAACTTTTCATCCTCACCAACTCTGGATCAGCAAGGCATAAGAAAGATTTTCAATTAGAATGCTGACATTCTGAACACTTGTTACTTGTTGACCACCAGCCTTGAATCGCTTTCAGATTAAAGAAGGGCAATACAGTTTCCTTTTTTAAAATTCATTCACAGGACGTGGGCTTCACTGGACAGTATTTATTGCCCATTCCTCGTTGCCTTTGAACGAGTGAGTGGTTTGCTGAGCCATTTCAGAGGGCCATTAAGAATCAACCACATTGCTGTGGGTCTGGAGTCACACAAAGCCCAGACCGGGTAAGGACAGCAGATTTCCTTCTCAAAAGGACATTAGTGAATCAGATGGGATTTTATGACAATCCAGTAATTTCATGATCAACATTACTGATAATAGCTTTTTTTAAAATTCCAGATTTATTTAACTGAATTGTAATTCTCCAATGTTGATGGTGGGACTTGAACTCATGCTCCACAAATTAGTTAGTCTGGGCCTACTAAAGTATTAGCCCAGTAACATAACCACTACGCCACCGCCACCATTCCCTTTGTGATCTTGTCCTGTACGCGCAGCATGGCCAAGGTAAATCAAAATGCATGTTTCTGAGTGACAAAATGTGAATATTGACCAAACTATTTAGACACTATTTTGTTGAGGTGTCTTCCTAACCAGATACATGGCCAGCCAGAGCATTTCAGAAAATCATGGGTGCATGTGTTTGGCAAATTATTTTTTTAAATATTAAGTTGCATAAACTATGTAAACACTATGGGCCCAAGTTTCTACACATGCCTAGAACGGCGCAGTCCCGACCTGGACGCCCGTTTTTCGCGCCACAAAGTGCGCCTAAAAAAATCCTCGGTATTCTCCACCTACTTGCAGGTCCTCTGGCCCTCGGCGCAGCCAGCACGAGCTGTGGGGGGGGCGGAGCCAGGTCCCTGCGCTGAAAACAGTGCCGGGACCTCTGCACATGCGCGCTACAGTCGGCACACAAGTGCAGTAGCTCCAGGCGCCGAACTGTGTGGGAGGGGCCCGAAGCACGCAGCCCCTAGCCCTGGCTGAATGGCCTCACTGGGGCTGCGTGAATAAGGCTCCTCCCACGGCCAGCTCCTGCTTCCCCCCCCCCCCCGACCAGACCCAACACCCGCTCCCCGCCCCCCCCTGCCTCCGGACCAGACCCGACACCCGTTCCCCGCCCCCCCCCCCTGCCTCCGGACCAGACCAGACCTGACACCCACTCCCCGCCCCCCCCCCCCGCCTCCAGACCAGACCCGACACCCGCCCCCCCCCCACTGCCTCCGGACCAGACCCGACACCCGCTCCCCGCTCCCCGCTGCCTCCGGACCAGACCCGACACCCGCGCACCCCCCCCCCCCGACCCGACCCGCGCTCCTGTTCCCGCTCCCCGCCCCCCCGACTGGACCCGACCCGACCCGCGCTCCCGCCCCCCCCCCCACTGCCTCCGGACCAGACCCGACACCCGCTCCCCGCTCCCCGCTGCCTCCGGACCAGACCCGACACCCGCGCACCCCCCCCCCCCGACCCGACCTGCGCTCCTGTTCCCGCTCCCCGCCCCCCCGACTGGACCCGACCCGACCCGCGCCTCCCCGACTGGACCCGACCCGACCCGCGCTCCCGCCCCCCGACCCGACCCGACTCGACTCCCGCTCCCGGACTGGATCCGACCTGACCTCTCCCCCCTCCCTCTCTCTCTCTCCTCCCCATCCCTCTCTCCCCCCTCCCTCTCTCTCTCTCCCCCCTCCCTCTCTCCCACCCCTCCCTCCCTCTCTCTCCCCCCCTCCCTCTCTCTCCCCCCTTACCTTTTTCTCCCCCCTCCCTCTCTCTCCCCCCTCCTTCTCTCTCTCTCCCTCCCCCCTCTCTCTCCCTCCCCCGTCCCTCTCTCTCCCCCCCTCCCTCCCTCTCTCTCCCCCCCTCCCTCCCTCTCTCTCCCCCCCTCTAGCACCCTCATGACCACCAGACATCCCATAGCTCTTTTCAGGCAATGAAGTACTTTTTGAAGTGTAGTCACTGTTGTAATGTAAGAAAAGCGGAAGCCAATTTTCACACAGCAAGCTCCCACAAACAGCAATTTGATAATGAGCAGATAATCTGTTTTTTTTAGTGCTGTTGATTGAGGGATAAATATTGGCTAGGACATTGGGGATAACTCCCCTGCTCTTCTTCGAAATCTATGGGATCTTTTATATCCACCTGAGAGAGCAGATGGGACCTCGGTTTGACGTCTCATCCGAAAAACAGCACCTCCGACAGTGCAGCACTCCCTCAGTACTGCACTGAAGTGTCAGCCTAGATTTTTGTGCTCAAATCTTTGAACACACAACTTTCTGACTCAGAGAAGAGGGTGCTACCCACTGAGCCACAGCTGATATACTCGTATGATACAAATATATTTATATTAATTAAACATCATATACAATTTTTATTACAATGGGTCTTTGGATATAGTAAGAGTGAGCTTTACCGAGTGACTTGGGTTATGGATTATCCTGGAGACTAATAGCAGGTAGTGGCATCAGCCTTGGTATGTATGACAGTGCTTACCCGCTATGCCATTGTCTGGTAGGCTTTGGCTCTATCTTTGGGAGTTACTTTACTTGGATTTGTGGCATCCGACATCTATGAGAAGTATTGTCGACGTGGTGATCAAGCACTGGCACTAGAACAGAAAATGTGAATGGATTTCAAAGAATTTCATAGGATTACATAGGATTATATCGGATATATGGCACAGAAACAGATCATTCGGCCCAACCAATCCATGCTGGTATTTATGCCACTCGAGCCTCCTCCTGTCTTTCCTCATCTAAATCTATCAGCATAACCATATATTCCCTTCTCCCTCAGATGCTTGTCTAGCCTCCCCTTAAATGCATCGATACTATTCGCTTCAACCACTCCCTTTCTCCTGCTTCAGCTATGGGCAGCATGTGGAATTTTCCCTGCGAGGATTATTTTCCAAAGTGTCTCCACGCCCATTAACCTGCTGGATGAATCCCCCTGTTGCCACTTCAATGGGATGCACCAAAAGGGTGCCATCCAAGGTAAGCCCAGGATCTCACAGAGATTGGAAACCATTGGGTTGCTTTAGGGACAGGCAGCTCACAAATCTTAATACACTTCTCTTTGCAAGTTAAAGAAAATAACAAATTATGATTAAATTAAATTACTCAAAACTGAAATAGTACATGATAACTACTTAATACAGCAGCTTGAATAGCAATCCATTTATTATTGGTGCACTGCATTTGGACTGCGTTAACCTAATATTAACTTTTAATCCTATTGGTGTTGATGAGGGACAGATTCAAGGACAAAAGACAAACGAAAGGTAAATGGCGAGCCATGATTAATCTGAAAATAAAGGTACTTTGCGCAGGTCTGCATTACTCAGAATTTGGTTTATTTCCCAATAAACCTGCTTATTTGTTACATACCAATTACAAAATATATATTTCTGTGACTGTAATCTTTGTTATTGTCAGAAAACTCTATTTATTAATAACCCTAAGCAAAGCTAACCCTGCAGCGAGTGGGAAGTCATTCTTATTTTGTAAATTCAGCTGGCTCCAGTTGTCGGTGATTAACCATCTCAACACAAATGCGCCATTGGACCCTCAGATACAACACCCCTATCTAATGCATCAATCGCAAATGTTCACCTTGGAGGCTACGCTGGGAAAACAATAAATGAGGTTCGGATTTTTGAAGGCAATGTCCCTGTTCCTGCCTAAGAATGAATATAACTTTTTGGCATGGTAGCCGTTGCAAAGTAGTTTCAGCAACACGATGCTCATGGTGGGTCTTCGGACTCTGGATTCTGTCAGATCTGGAGGCAACACTGGATTAATGGGGACAAGATCTGCCGTGATCGGACTGAGGGTATTTATGTCTCCAATTACTTTTTAGGAGACACCTGGATATTTGGGCGGTCTGGTGCAATTGAACCTAGCTTGCACCCTTCCTTTTATCCTATCTCTTATCCTCCAAATAGCATAAAAAACTGGAATGCCATTTTCAAAGTTATAATTCCAGCAACTAAAAGATGTGGCAGACAAAACATTTGAGCAAAACCTGCAAAAAATAAACCCTGACAGAAAGGTAGTAAAAGTAAGAGAGCGGAAATACAGAAAAAAAAAGTTACACTGTCAGATATTCCTTCGAAACAATAAACAGCGGGGTAGGTTTCAAAAGTTCCGATGGCAGGCCTGGTTTATTTTGAGGGCCGGGTCTCAATGGCATTCAGCTGGCAGGTTGTGGGCAGGAGAGCAGTGCTCCCCTGGCACCTGTTCTGCTCTGATGCCACCAGCGACAGTTACCAGAAAGTTACGCTAATATATTCTGGGATCTCTTAACACCATTTAGCTGGGAGGCTAAATATTGTAACTTTGCCATTATGATGACATTAAGGTAATGCAGAACAACAGGTGGTTTAAGCTCCGATCATGTCTCCGCAGTGACAATTCCCAGCTCAGTTTAATGACTAGCATATCCACTGCATCGGGTGCCCAATAATTGTATTGGAATGATTCATTTTAGCAGAATCTCTGTATCCCGTTATCAGTCCTGCAGTTCCACAGGTTGTGAATCATTCTCGGACTCACCAAATCACATTTACAGAAAGCTACATTTGAAGCTTTGCAAGTACAATCCTAAACCGGCAAAGGAACTAGCATCAGGAATTCCCCAGCGTGTGCATCTGACGGTACAAATGAAACAGATACTGCTGGTATGCGCTGCTCTCGAGCTGTCCGAGAAATGTCACTGTGCTCGCTGCGCGGTACTTGCTGCAACATGTAGGTGTTAAAACGAGCCCGACTGATTAGGCAAGTACAAAATGTTTCACACAATTTTCTGATAATGCTTGTGACATCTTCTAATCCTATTTACAATTGAAGAGGAGCTAAGAGCTTCTCGGAAATCTACGCACAAGCAGGTACAAATGACATGGAGGCTCGCCGAACTCTTCCAATAAGCCTTTTAAGGAGTTAAAGCAGACTGCAGTACGTGTCTCGCCAACCCGCATTAACTTGTAGACTGGACTTACTGAGCTGTGTTGGAGCTCGTTCACTGATGATCATTTTGACAATATGATAAACCCGTCGACAGCTCCTCAAACACCTCGACGGAACAAGACTTTGTGTTCCTTGGCAACCAGTTCCTACGTAGCAAGTTGCCTTATTTGATTCACAATGAGTGACTATTTGAAACAGAGATAGAAGTTAACAGTTCAGGTCGCCTGAGGCTCCTTTATATGACACTAGACCCTGCTGTCCAGTTTGCCGTGTTTTATTGCCTATAGGATCTGACAATAACATTGTCAGTCATAAATCTGCAAGAAATTGTTGCTCAAGATTTTAATCACCAGAAAAGGAAGACATACGAGGTTTACCTCAGTTTTTTAAAAACAAAAGAGCACAAATGTGCAGAAAATAAATTCAGATCTTGCTAGTTCTGACCAATTAAGCAAAAAGCAAGCATTTGCCTCAAAACACTCACATATTTCCCTCGTGTGATTCATGACTCACAAAGCCCACACCATTCAACACTAATATTTAGCATATTTGACCTGATACTTTTACCCATTATTTTCCTCTCCCTTATTTGTTTTGTTGGATCTTATAATGAGGTTGCCCTGCATTCATTTTACAATTCTGACGAAAGATGTCCATCTGAAACATTAACTTGTCTTCTTTCTCAGATGCAGACATGCTATGCAGTTCCAGGATTTTCGATGTTTATCTCACATTTGCAGATTTTTTTCCTTTTACCTCGCTTATTTCTGATGGTCTCCACAACCTCACAGCAGCCGTGACCCCCAATCTCGACAAAGCCTAACCTGCCTGTAACTTCTGCAAGGGTTCGGAATCTTGCTCACACCAGATATCTTGCTTGCAGGCTGTATCTTTGCCGTGCAATAAACTCTGGATCCACTGTGTATGAGGTCACTCGGAAAAAACCTTGCATTTACCAACTGTGATCAAATCAATATTTCATAAGAATCTTTCAGTCGTCTCTGTGGCTTGCAGGTGTGCATGCTTGAACTGTGGACACCTTGTTGAAGTAGATTTATTAGGGATGAATAAAGTGACCTTGGCTGAATCTGAAATGAGCTGTGTCCATTAAACTCACAGCCAAAGTCAAACCACTGAAATCTCCCTTGAAGTCAATTGTTCAAGAGGAATGAAAGTTCAGCTTCCAGATTTATGGCTAAATTTAATTTGCTTTTTGTGGTAATTTGTTAAATGCAGCCTACGTGTGGTCAAAACCCAAAGGGTAGGAATGAGTATATTTTCTTTTTATTTGTTTATGGGATATGGGCAAGGCCAGCATTTATTGCCCATCCTTAATGGCCTTTGAGAAGCTGGTGGTGAGCCGCCTTCTTGAATCGCTGCAGTCCGTGTGGTGAAGGTACTCCCACAGTGCCATGTGGAGCACTTCCCATACTCGGGAGCCTTTTATCAACAAAGGCAGACATTAATGCGGAGATTCAACATCGCCTCCAGTGCGCCAGTGCAGCCTTTGACCGCCTGAGAAAAAGAATGTTCGAAGACCAGGCCCTCAAGCTCATGGTCTACAGGGCTGTAGTAATACCCGCCCTCCTGTATGGATCAGAGGCATGGACGATGTACAGAAGCCACCTCAAGTCGCTGGAGATATATCACCAATGATGCCTCCGCAAGATTTTGCAAATTCCCTGGGAGGACAGGCGCACCAACATCAGTGTCCTCGCCCAGGCTAACATCCCCAGTATTGAAGCACTGACCACAATCGATCAACTTCACTGGGCAGGCCACATAGTTCGCATGCCAGAGGCGCCCTAAACAATTGCTCTGTGCAGAGCTCCTTCACGGCAAACGAGCCAACGGTGAGCAGCGGAAACGTTACAGGAACACCCTCAAAGCCTCCCTGGTAAAGTGCGACATCACCACTGACACCTGGGAGTCCCTGGCCGAAGACCGCCCCAGGTGGAGAAAGTGCATCCGGGAGGGCGTATAGCTCTTCGAATCTCAACGCCGCGAGCGTGAAGAGGTCAGGCGCAGGCAGCAGAAGGAGCATGTGGCAAATCAGTCCCACCACCCCCTTCCCCCGACAAATGTCTGTCCCACCTGTGACAGGGTCTGTGGCTCTCGCATTGGACTGTTCAGCCACCAAATAACTCACTTTAGGAGTGGCAGCAAGTCTTCCTTGATTCCGAGGGACTGCCTATGATGATGAGGATGATATGGAGGGAGTTCCATGATTTTGACCCAGCAACAATCTAAGTCCAATTCTTTTGATCCTAGCAGTGTATGGAAACCATATGCAGAGGGTCAGACCTGAATATGGATGGTAACAAATCAGAAAATTGAGCCAAACATCTGCTCTTAAAGGGTACTGCACACTCTTAAAGGGAGGAGATGAGTGCTGCACCAGGCTTATCCCTCCATTAATGGTGATGGGCAACACTCCAGCTTTCAGCTATGTTACTTTGGAGGTCTTCTTACATGAGGTGTGGGCTTCTTTGGTGTGGAAAGACAGCTACCTCTGCAAGTGAAGCTCGAAGCTGCCTGGGAGGAGGTCATAGTCAAAATATTTCTGGGGAAGGGCATAACTAGAGGCCATCAATATAAGATAGTCACCAAGAAATCCAATCGAGAATTCAGAAGAAACTTCTTTACCCAGAGAGTGGTGAGAATGTGGAACTCGCTACCACAGGGAGTGGTTGAAGCAAATACTGTAGATGTATTTAAGTGGCGTTTATGATAGTAACAGAGAGAAATAGAGGGTTATGCTAATAGATTTAGATGAGGAAAGATGGGAGGAGGCTTGAGTGGCGTATAAACGCCAGCATGACTGGTTGGGCTGAATGGCCTGTTTCTGTGCTGTATATCCTATGTAATCCTATGTAATGCAGCTTCCCAGGCCTACAGGAATGAGAAAAATGATTGATGGTACTGAAAGAAGTGTCAAGGTAAATTTAGCCACTCTTTTTGTGGCCGTCACTGGTAAGGCCGGCATTTATTGCCCATCCCTAATGGCCCTTGAGAAGGTGCTGGCTGCCTTCTTGAACTGTATATATTGCGTATATTTGCAAAATCTATACTCATTCATATGGGTATAGTTCCAATTGTACATTAGCTGCACCCTCAGGGGGAATACCTGCCAAGCTAGCACTCAGCATAGTTCCCTTTCTCCAGCACACCATCATTACATAGAAGTTATGTGCAACGTTGCTGGTGGGGACCAACATTTTCATGTACAGGCCTTAGAGACAGGTGGACAAGGTTCAGGGGTTGTATTTCATCTGTTCCGCTGATTAATAACATTTTCATAAATTGCTCTGCCTACAGGCCAAAGCTGCCCACGATGACCAGGAGCAAACCAGGAATGGAGGAGAGTGGTACCAATTAAGCACTCACCACCTTTGAAGAGATGGCACTTGCCCTGTGTGGCCATGAAGCTATGGGGGGGGGGGGCAGTATTGGCAACGGTTAGACTACTGTCATTGTGCTATCACCACCGAACAAATATCTTCCATTTACTATAATCATTCATATTGATAGTGTGTTTAGGAATTCTGGCAATAGGGGTGAACAGCTACTAATCTGATACATTAAAGTTGCATGATCTTATCTGTGTGACAAGCCATGGTCTAATGGATAATTTGTAACATATACTCCTTTTCTTTTCCCATATGTTGGGTTCAAGTTGAGCATAATAGAGGATGTGGCAGTGTCACTCCAAGCATTTAACTGAACAACACCTCCGACATCTTCCCCAAGCTCAAGCAGCAGTTACTAATACACGGAGCCTTCAATTAGTGAGTTTGAGGACAGGGCACCGGATGAACCAAGAAGTGAGGGTGAGGAAGAACAAGTGAAGGTGAACGATCGAGCAAGTCTGCAGCTGCACACCATTTGCCAAGGGATTGGCATCCTACTAGGCCTGCTCTCAGATGCGAGTTTGAGATGGTGCGATGGGTTGGGATTTCAGCACAGGGAGGAGGGAGAGTTTTTGGGACGGGAATTTGTAGCTTTGGGTTAAAGTGTGTTATTTTGGTCATATTTATATATTTGCCAATTTTCTGCCCACGGTGCACTGACCTACACCTTACCTTGTCAGAATAGGGCAGGTGGAACTGAGCCAGAGGCAGTTCTGGGACTTCTTCTTATAAACAAGAATTCCATTGTTTTTTGGGCACTGGCGAGCTCTGCCCTCCCTCCTACAATATCACCGAGAGGTACTCCGAGCTAACGAAGGATGGTCATGGAAAGCACCCCCCCTCCCCCAAAGGAGTATAACAGGATATGGGACGAGATCAGAGCAGCTGTGACCTGCACAAATACTAAATACTATGGTACGCACCGAGGAAAGGTGCCGTAAGAGGTGGAACGACCTGGTGAGGGTCGCAAGAGTAAGTAATGATTTTATTTATGCACCCCCACATGTGCAATGTACCATGTAAATGTAGGTTGCATGTCACATGGATGATGCTATTTATCTTAAGGTTACGGCGATGTATTCGTGCTTTCAGACAATGACAAGAGGATCAACACAATGATTTATGTGTGTGTGTGTGTGTGTGTGTGTGTGTGACCCTGTGTGTCTGCGATGTTAAATGCATTGAAGATTTTTACTTTGATTTACTTCACTTTCTGCAGAAGAAGCCATTTGCAATAGCAGCCAATCAATGGCATACGGGGGGAGGACCCACAACCCAGGAGCCTCTGACTGACATCGAGATCCGTGCCCTGTCCCTGGTCGGGGATAGCAACCGTGCTACCACCGGCATTGGAGCTGACCCACTCACACAGGATGGTAAGTTGAATAAAATGCAGTCTGTGTTGCGGTCCTCTCATGTCATGTAATGTAACTAACTGTAATGTTGGCCTGATGTAATGTAATGTAAGTTTATTGCACTGTAATGTTGGCCTCATGTGATGTACTGCAATGTTGGGGGCATGTAACGTTATGCATATATGTATTGTCTGTCTGCGATATGTAATGCAGTACTGCAGCAGTGGTGAACATTTAAGTAAGACTGCAATAAGTCACTGTCCTATGTACTCATGTAACCCTGACCCCTCCCCTGATGCCAAGCTTTTTTAAATGTTGTTTTGTACTTCCAGACTCGGATTATTCAGACCACACCAACACAGATGACAGACCCACTGCTTCCACCTCTGGCATCACCCAGTCCTCTCTCGACTTCACTACTGGCAGAAATGATAAAGACGAAGAGGAACAGGAAGAGGAAGAGCCGCTGATCCTGCAGCGAATGGAGGTGGGGTGGAGACGGAGGAGGATACACCAGCTCCATGTGGGCCAGCTGGAACATCCTCCACCACGGAGTCTGTATTCAGGGGATTCCCCCATGGCTCCTCTGATTCTGCGGGACCAAGTGGTGCTCAGCAAGGCACCCCCAGTGTTGCAGCACCTTTGCTGCAGCGACGGAAGTTGGTGCGGGAAAGGTCGGTTGCTGCAAGACAGATAGGTACATACCAGGACATGGTGCATCTGTCACAGGCCAGCGTCGACATAGATCGAGAGCTGCTCAAGGCCATGACTACGATAGCCGCAAACATCGCGGCTCTATCAGAGCGGCAGTCGGAGGATATGTCGCGTATGACCACCGCGATGGAGCGGACCGCCGACACCGTCGAAGCCATGCAACAATCGACAGGATCGAGACATGGCGCGGAACCCCCCCCGCCCCCCCCACCCGTGCCATAGTAGTCAGGTCGACAGCACCTGAGGGTGGTGAGCTGACAGCATCTTCCAGCCCTGAAGCATCGCCTTCCATATTGTGAGCTTCTCCTGAGGCCCCATTTATTGTGCCTGCAATGTCTGACCCCCAACGACAGCAACGGCACTCGGGGTGCACTGCTGCACGCCGGCTTGGTACCACCACGGGGAGGTCCAGGCTCAGGAGCACTGGGAAAGGGAAAGGGAAGGGCGGATGTAAGAAAGGAGGGAATAATCCCAAGGGTGGTGTAGCACACGGTCGAGGCCAGGGGGTAGAGTCATGGTCAAGGCCAGTAAAGGGTCTTTTTGTTGTACTTCTTCATTGAATAATTGAAGTTTGATTTGTAAAGGTTTATTAAAGTTGAAAAGTTTTGTTAAAGTTGTTATTAAAGTTGTTAGAGTTGTTTTATAGTTATAAGTTTTACAAAGTTTTAAAATTGTTGTATATTTTTGAGATTTTTATATAGTTTGAATTGAATTTAAGCACTCTTGTACAGTGTCAAACATTTGGGGTACAGTCATCAGGGTAAGGCCACCTCCTCCTCATCAGTCTGCGACCTTCTCCATTACCCTTATAACTCTGCTCAATAAACCTTCTCACATTTGGTTCCTCCATTAGACAGGTTGTCAGCAATACAGGCCGAGATAGTACAGGCCCCATTCTTTTTAAATCTCCACAATATTTTTCGATGAAAAAAAATAACTAAAATAAGTTACTCAGTAACAATAAAAATACCTTCTCCACTCTAAATTGCCCTGTAAAGTCACTGTTCACCTCAGAAACACAGAGATGCTGCTTTAGCTGGCAGTTCCCGATTTCCAAAATGGCGGATCCATGCACTCCGCCCATTCCCGCCCACTGAAGATCGCGTAAAACCACCTTTTCCAGGACGGTGTGCAGCTCCGGTGGTATGTCGGCATTATGCGATGAAAATCAGACTTTTTGGGCGGTATGCGGGAGGTCCTGCACGGTAGACGGTGTGCATGCCGCTCGGCAGTATGTCAATGATGAATATTCCGCCGAGCGGTATGTCGGCGGTACGTAGGTGTTTTTTGACCAAAACCGCGTTTTTGGGCGGGACACGGGCGGTAGGCCAATTTCGGCCCCCTAATGTTGTCATCTAAAGCATTTGCTCCCACACTATGGCCCCAAGTTTCGGGCCGCGCCGAGAACGGCGCAGCCCCAAGCTGGACGCCTGTTCGTTGCGCCCAAAAGTGTGCAGGAAAAAAACTGTGAGATTTTCCGGCTCCTCGAAGCTTTAACTCAGCTTGGCGCGGCGCGCAGATCACAGCGGGGGGCGGAGCCAGACACTCGCGCCGATTCTGTAAGCAGTGGGGGGGCGGGTCTAATTCAAACGAGGCAACGTCGTGCCGGCAACCCTGCGCGTGCGCGTTGGAGCGTGCACGCACGCACAGTGAGAAACAAACATTGGCACTCGGCCATTTTTAAAGGGTCTTGAGGAAAAGTGAAGATTTGTCTCTTGGACCCCTGGAAAGGCTTGTGATTTAATTTTTGTGATATTTTTGTGTGTGAGGGAGTGCTTTTAGCAGCACTGTTGAATAAATCACCTGCTGAAATCAGCGAGTTCAGCTTTTCACTGCTAAACTTGCAGAACCGGTGCTGCATTGGTGCATGCAAATTAAGGACTGTGTGTTTTGAGAAATAAGAGTGCCAATTCAACTTTGCAATGGATCAACGTCCACCAAGAACAAAGAATTTCTTGCATGAGGAAGTAGAGATATTAGTCAACGTAATTGAGCAGAGATGGCAAGAGCTCGATACCAGCAACAGAGGTCGCATAAAAGTGCCACCAAAAGAAATGAAGAAACGCTGGAACCAAGTTGCAGAAGATTACTGCGCAGTGGTGCATACCAGGAGATCTGGAAGCCAGTATAAAAAGAAATGGCACGACCTTGGTCAAGTAGTTAGTGTAAGTAATATTTCCCATTTTTAATTTAATCGTAATTGTAACCTGGCTATCTGTATGTCCCACCTTGCAGACTGACACACTCTGTAAAAAGTTATATTTTACTCTTTGCAGAAGAAATTGGCCCACAATAAAAGGGAGGCAACTCGGACAGGAGGAGGCACACCCAATCTGCATCCACTGACACCCTTGGAACAGAGGGTAGCTGCTATGATGAGTCGTACATGGAGAAAAGTAATCAGTACAGCACAAGCTGGGCCCGCACGCGAGGAAGAGGGTAAGTCCTTAAAATGCATCGTGGCCCTTTAAATCAACCTGCTGCCTAACCTGTTATGTGTGAGAGTACTCATGCCACCCACCCGGCCCCCTCCCTTGCTGTTAAACATTTGACTGTTCTGATGTATTTTGCAGAACATGATGATGATGATGTTGATGATGATGATGACAATGCTGCTGCTGCCAACCCTGAGGATCCTGAGGGTACAGAACAAGAACCAGTACAACCAGATGCAGACGATCCAGACTGGATGATGGCAGCGATGACTGAAATGTCTACAGGGGAGAGCTTCCAAATTAATGTTTATGAGCCCCCATCAAGGGGCATCAGAGTTTCAACCCCTTGCATAGGTCTTGGTTCCACCTTCCATGGTTTCGCTTCCGATGTTGCGGGTCGCAGTGGTGCTGCTGATATAATGCAGCATTCTACAGTCAGTGCATTACCTTCCGAGCCTGCGCCTCCCTCTCGCACAGGTTCTGGTTCCACCTACTATGGTTTTGATTCCAATGCTGCGGGTCCCAGTGCTGCTGCTGATATCATGGAGCAGTTTACACCCATTCGTCCAACATCCCAGCCCACGGCTCGCACTCGAGTGCTGCCGTCTGGAACACCGAGTGCCCCACCATCCCAGCCCGAGCCTCTCTCTCTAGTACTGCCGTCTGCAACAGAGCGTCCTACCATTCCAGCTCGAGCCTCTCCCTCTAGTTCTGCCGTCTGCAACACAGAGCGTCCCACCATTCCAGCCCGAGCCTCTCCCTCCAGTTCAGCCGTCTGGAACACAGAGCGTCCCACAGTCCCAGCCCGCGCCTCCCTGTGTAGTGGTGCCGGGTGCAACACCGAGCGTCCCACCGTCCGTGCCCGCGCCTCCCAGTGTAGTGCTGCCACAAGGCAGACCCAGGCAGAGGAGAAGGAGATTGGAGACACGCTCTCCTGAGATGCAGCGTGCAACAGATGCGACTCAGGTTGTGGCATTAGGTATGGAGACCAATGAGCTTACCCGATCACTCATCGGTGGCGTCAGTGCAGTGGGTGAAGAGTTGACGGTCCTGACGGGAGAAATAGCAGTAATGACACGGGAACTTAGGGAGGGAATGTCTGAGGGAGTGCAATCGATGGCATAGGCCATCAGGGAGGACATGCAAGTGTCGGCACAGGCCGTCAGGGAGGGCCTGGTTGAGGTAGCTGCTGCAATAAGGGCACACAGCCCAGCCAATCAAATGACACCCCCATGAGGAAGTGAACATTCACTGAGATATGGATGAGACATGGTTGCAGCCTTTCTTTGCTGCATTTGTTCTTGTTCTTGATGTAGCTGTAGTAGCGTTTTTCACATTGAAATCGTTTTGTAAGTTTTGTAACTTTACAACTTATAAGTGATCTTAGGGTTTTTAAGTGATCTTATAGTGTAAATGCTCTCACTTTTTGTAACTTATTTAATTTTTCATCTAAAAAGTGATCTTGAAGTGTTCTTCAGAGTGCAAGATTTTTCACATTGCGATTATTTTGTAACTTTTGTAACTTTATAAGTTTATAAGTGATCTTAAAGTTTTTAAGTGATCTTCAAGAGTCATATTAAAAAGTATAGTTTGATGCAACAAATATTTTATTACAGTGACGTTAACTTTTCAATAAAATATTTTTTCATTAAAACTGAATCATGTTCCATTAACACAACACAACGTAGGAACAACTGCAAAGAATAAACATGTCCATGCACAAAAGTGGTTGCAGAGCCCTCAGGCATCAGTAGTTGAAGCGTTCATGGATGAGCTGCTGGCGCAAGGCTCGAGCCATCGTTAAAGGGGCTTAATGGACGGCCCTCCTCCGACCTCGTGCTTCGGCATCAGGCACTTGCATGCTTTCCTGATTGTCGTTATCATCCACATCCTGCTGTTCCGTAATATTATCATCATGCACTGGACCCTCACGTAGGTCTTCGGGTTCCACTACCAGCTCCTGCTGCCTCATGATGGCTAAGTTATGAAGCATGCAGCACACAACAGTGAAGTGATCGACAATCTGAGGAGAGTATAGCAACTGTCCTCCAGAATGGTCCAGGCATCGGAATTGCTGTTTCAATATGTCAACAGTCCTCTCAATGATGCTGCGTGTCGCAATGTGCGCCATGTTGTATTGACGGTCAGCTTCTGTCTGTGTCATGCGTAGGGGCGTCATGAGCCAGGTGGTCAGGCCGTACCCTTTGTCTCCCAGTAGCCAACTCTGCCCTTCTGGCTGCTGCTCAAACATGTCAGATAGAACGCTGTCGCGTAGGATGAACGCATCGTGGGTGCTGCCAGGGTATCTCCCATCGACTGACATGATGCGCTGCTTGTCGTCACACACGAGCTGCACATTGATAGAGTGGAAACCTTTCCTATTTCTGTACTGCTCAGAATCCTCCACAGGTGCTCGCAAGGCTATGTGGGTACAATCAATGCAGCCCTGTACCTTTGGGAAGCCGGCAATCCTGAAGAAGCCCACAGCCCTCTCATGGATCGCTTGTGCGGTCATTGGGAAATTGATGAAGTCATTCCTTCGCGCACACAGTGCAGCCGTCACCTGGTAAACGCAGGCATGTATTGCACGTTGAGAGATGGCACACACATCTCCAGTTGTAACCTGAAACGATCCTGAGGCATAGAACGAAAGTGCAGCTGTTACCTTCACTGCAACAGACAGGGCAGTTGGTGTTCTGCTTCTGGGCTGCAAATCTGCTCTCACCATATCACAGATCTCAGTGACAACTTATCTGCGAAAACGCAGCCTTTTCACACAATCAGCCTCGCTCATGAGCAGGTACGAGCGCCTGGTTCGATATTGTCGACGTGGGTAAGGTCTCCTGCCCGTCAACCTATGGGCTATGATGTTCCTGGTGCGGTGAGCTCTAATCAATTCTCTCCTATGCAGTGAATTGATGGCGAACCATTGCATAATGCAGGCGACAATGCAGCACCCATTCTGCAAATTTAAGTATAAAACTGTCTATGTGGCTGCCTCTCCCTGTCCAAATGGCCTCAGTCCCCCTCACAGCTCGAAGGCTGCTTGATTGCTGTGTCTTTGCCTGCCGTCCAGTCACTGACGATGCCCCTATCCCATGTCCAAATGGCCTCAGTCCCCTCACAGCTCGAAGGTTGCTGCTGTATCTTCGGCTGCCGTCCGGTCACTGACGATGTCCCTATCCCGTGGCCAAATGGCCTCAGTCCCCTCACAGCTCGAAGGCTGCTGCTGTATCTTCAGCTGCCGTCGAGCCACTGACGCCGCACCTATCGCGTGGCCGAATGGCCTCAACCCCCTTCGAAAGCTGCATGTGTGTTGCTTCCTCGGCTGCCGGCCAGCCACTGATGGAAGGAAGGCCTGCCTGAAGCACAGCAGCTCAGCTCGAAGGCTGCTTGCTGCCACTGTTGGGGTTACCGTCGAGACACTGACGCCACACCCCTGCCTGTCTCCAACATGAAAGGCCTGCCTGAAGCACAGCAGCTCGAAGGCTGATGCTGTTTCACACAGGTAGGAACATGGTTTATTTAATCTTTTCTTTGCTTATAAATTTTTATTCAGGTTGGATTTATTTGTATAATATTTGTATAAGTATGACTGCTGATTGATTGTAGAATTTAATGACTTCCCTTCCCCCCCCTCCCCTCATCCCCCCCCCCCCCCCCACGTCTAATTTGTAACCTACGCCTGATTTTCTAAAGTGTAGACAAGGTTTTTTCGAGCGTACAAAAATCTTCACTTACTCCATTCTAAGTTAGTTTGGAGTAAGTTTTCACTGCCTAAACTTTGAAAACAGGCTTAAGTGGCCGGACACGCCCCCTTTTGAAAATAAAATTCTGTTCCAAAGTAAAACTGTTCTAACTGACTAGAACTGGAGCAAACTAAATGCCGAGAATTCAAATTTCTAAGATACTCCATTCTAAACCAGTTGCTCCAAAAAAACAGGAGCAACTCAGGCCAAAACTTGGCCCCATCATACCAATAGTTATAACAAGAGATCATAAGTTTGAAAATAAAATTGTAGGTATTCAGGATTTTAAACTTTTGATTATTAGATTTCTAATAAGGGATCCACTACTGGTTAGATTTATAGTAAGTTAGTTTGGAGACTTGACAGTCCAAATACTACTCTTTTTCACATGATAAATTACCTAAAAACAGAATACAACACATTTTCAATTATTGGGAAGCGTCGCTGTATTTCCAGTTCTCATCTCCACTGCCTGTGTGAGTGTGAAAGCACCATTGTTGTCTGAAGCAACAAGTTTTAAAGGGAAAAAAGTCACCACTGGTTTCCATGGGAATCCTCCAATCACATCATGTCTTCAGTGATGATGTCTATGAAAGGAGTATTTCAGCAATACGAATTGACTACTGGTTAGCAGCTTAGCATGCCAGTTACCATGACGATTTAAACCCACGATCACAGAAGTTACGAGTGAGGTGCCCATTGCTCAATGGTATGTTTATAAAATTATTTATCCAATGTTTCACACCTTCCAAAAATAGAGGGGCTTGTCTCTTGTTCCATCATCAACGATCTCACATGTTCCAATTGTACTTCTTTATTTTGATTGGGCTGAGCATGTTATGATCATGCTTTCCAAAATTCAAATAGGGAACAGTGTTTCCACATCTCGGAGTTAAAAGTGTGAATTCAACTGTGAAGCACAGTCGGTTACCATGCTGTCCTTTCAACTGTTGGATCACAATTTTGAATCCAACCCAAACTGAAGGGATGGAACTTTCCAACCCCAGCTGCCAAAATAGAAATAAGTTTGGAGTCTCAACCCACTTCCCAGTATGCATGGGTCCACAGCACAAAAACGCCCACAACTTGGTATCACTTGGTGGCAATGTTATAAACGTCAAAATTCTCACTGACTTAGTGCATGTTCTGCTCAGGTTGGAGTGGAAGCCCATTTTTGAAGGAAACTGTTGCTTTGCCGATCTAGAAATGGCCAACAGTAGAAAAATGGCATTAATATTCCCTGCCTTGATGAGCAAATTTCAACAAGTTTTAGATTTTAGAAGTTTAATTGATAGCATCAGCTACCTCATCTGTCTCCCAAATTCCCAAGAATGGCAAAAAGTATCGGAACCAATCTGAACAGTAAAATTAGGAAAATAGTTGACCCAATTCACATTTAGAAACATTCTTTAGGCTTATCTCTTGCCTTTGTCTCAATTTATTACGTGTTAAACATTTATAATCACACAAATTTATATGAACGATGATATTAATCAGCGTATTTTTTTTTTATTCGTTTGTGGGATGTGGGCATCGCTGGCAAGGCATTACTTGAGCATGAAAAAGGATTTTAACTTCTACACCACCAGGCTACTTAAAAAGCTTTAAAACTACGTCAGTAATGATCATCAAGATGAATACAACAGGAAGCTGCATTATCCAAATGAGATGTTTTCGACGTCTGAATCATGCAAGAAATCAGTTTGGATTGGAAAGCTTTCCTACCCTGTATTGGAAAATAGTTGCCGCTGGCTCAATGTGTTCAGCCATACAAACCAAGAAGGTCCCCTCCTATTTCTAATCCTTCTGCAATATTGTCCACAACCTTGGGGTAGCTTCTACATGTACACTGACGGTGCCCAGGTCCACTTCTTTTCCACCACCCTTGAATCCATAACTGTCACCATCCTGTCCAGCTGCCTGTCTGATATCACAAATGAGCCAGAATTTTTTTCAGCTTAATATCGGCAAGAATGAATCACCCTGTTCGTTTCCCACTGGGAACTTCATTTGATAGACCATGATTTAATCTCCCTTCATAGCTGTTCACTTTGATTAAACCCAACATTGTGCACCTCAGTACTCCACTCAAGTTTCTGAGTTTCAAATTCTATATCCATTCCATTACCAAAACCTCTTATTTTTGGCGCCAGAACACCACTTCGCTCTGCCTTATTTAAATTGGCACTGAAACTTTCATCCAACCTCAAGAATCAACTTCCCTGTTGCTGACTTCCACAAATCCAACCAACCTAAACTCGTCCATTGCCATGTGGTTCATATCCTATGTAGCTCAATTGGTCTCAGCATATAAATTTCAAAATCCCAATCTTCATTTTTGAATTCCTCTAAGACATTTCTCCACACTGCCTCTATACTCTTCTTCAGCCCCACCTTCCAGCACACACCACAGCATTGCTGTTCATCATCCCTCATGTGACTCTCTCTCTACTTCACCATCAGTGATAAAGTCTTCAACCAACATGCCCCTGCTCTCTGGAATTCTCTCTTTAAACCTCTTTGCCTTACTACAAATCTTCCCTCATTCAAAAGCCTCCTCAAAACTTGCCTCTTGACTGTAATCTAGGTCACCTTTCCGAACTTCTCTCCAATTTCCATCTCATTTTACCCTGAAACCCCTATAAAGTGCCTTAGGATATTTTGTTACATGAGCGGCACAAAATAAATCTAAGTTATTGCTAAGTTCTCCTTATGGGACTCACAGTCCAAGAATTTTAGGGTAAACCCAAACTACTTTACTCATCACCAAGTTTGGATAGACTATTGGTTGGATAAAAAAATAATTCAGTCCACAGAAAACAGGCTACCAACCAGTACAGCCAAGCTGCTTTTCACAATGGAACCCAACTACACAATATGCACAATTAACTTATTTCAACAGGCTCCACTCTACATTCAGCTTAGCAACATAACTTATTTTCATCCCCAATAACATCTTAACCATCATCATCATAGGCACTCCCTCGAAATCGAGGAAGACTTGTTTCCACTCTCAAAGTGAGTTCTCAGGTGACTGTACAATAGGGGAATTACAGTCTCTGCCACAGGTGGGACAGGCAGTGGTTGAAGGAAAGGGTGGGTGGGGAGTCTGATTTGCCGCACGCTCCTTCCGCTGCCTGCACTTGTTTTCTGCATGCTCTCGGCGAGGAAACTCGAGGTGCACAGTGCCCTCCCGGATGCTCTTCCTCCACTTAGGGCAGTCTTTGGCCAGGGATTCTCAGGTGTCGGTGGGGATGTTGCACTTTATCAAGGAGGCTTTGAGGATGTCCTTGAAACATTTCTTTGGCATCGGGAGCAGATGGAATCCCCGCTGAGGCACTAAAGTATGGTGGAGAGGCACTATTGGCTCGAATGTATGACCTCGTCTCTCTTATCTGGAAGGAGGAGTGCATGCCTGGAGATCTCAGAGATGGCGTAATCATGACCATCTTTAAAAAAGGGAACAAGTCCGACTGCGGCAACTACAGAAGAATCTCCCTGTTGTCGGCCACTGGGAAAGTCATTGCTAGAATCCTCCTCAACCGTCTTCTCCCAGTGACTGAGGAACTCCTCCCGGAGTCACAATGCGAATTCCGTCCGCTACGGGGTACAACGGACATGATCTTCACGGCTTGGCAACTGCAAGAGAAATGCAGGAAACGGCACCAACCCTTGTACATCTTAACCAACTGGTAGGCATAATGCTTTCTAATGAAAGATGCACATCATGGAGACTGATAACAGTAAACCTGTATCTTGCAACCAGAAAGAGAAAGCGATATAAGAAAAGATAGAGTGAGAGTGAATATAGGGTTGACACGTGGCATGTTGGAAGCTTGGAGTAGACAATCAATAGCTCTCATACATTTTGTAACTGTAGAAAGTGTAAGTCATCTCTCCAGCCTGCCAAGGACTCCTTAGTCCTCACCATCCTATCCCCTGACATTTCTTCATCAATGAAAGACTTTTAGAAGCATAGTCGTCTTCTCAGGAGAGTTAATTATTCTGTTTTCCCAGAGCTTAATTTGGAGACATACTTCTGTGCCATTTTGAAATGCTCTATGTTCTTATAATCATAACTTTTCTTTAAGCCATTATGCAGTATTCTAACCCAAAGTGGCACCCTTCCTTCCCTCAAAACCCATTTAAAAGTAGTAATGTAAACCCAGGCCAATGATACAAACTGACGTCACCTCCAAAAGAACCCGTCCATCAAGTCAGCTTCCTATTTCCACGTGTTTTGATAGTGAGTCACACTTCAAAGCATCTGTCTGAACTGTGTTATAAAACACATCCTCAGGCTCCCAGCACGCATGCTATATTGAAGAGACAAGACTTCAATGGAAAAGAGCAATTGGATTTTAACTATTTAAGTGCATGAATTTTACTGTACGAGGAGGAAAGTACAAGTGATCGGAACTCAAATTAAAACCATAGCACGGGGTCCAATTCTCCACAATAGCACCTTGCTGCACTGTTCTCTAAAATACCACATTCAGTATGGACAAGCAGTTTGAAGCTGATCTCATCCTTATCACAGTCGTTATCTGTTTTACAACTTGGGGACATTCTGTTTTTCTCAACAGTCAAGGATCAGACATCCCTCTCTCTGCAAGATCACAGTGAAAAAGAATCAGGGGTCGAAAACCAGTTACCGCCACGCGGGAGAAAGCTAACTGGGGGCAAAGGACTGCCTTCGAAAGTAAGCGGCGTCCATGCTTGCATAGAAATTCAGTCGGCTCTTTGGCAGCGGTGCCAAGAGCTAACGCTGCGGCAGCTAACGCCACCCGCGTGGTGACATCATCCAGCGTTCAACGCCTCCTTGTTGCCTCTATCGCGATATTTACTTTGAAAGTCAGCCTTCCCGGCAGGCGTTCTTACGGCCGAGAAAAAGTGGTGAATAAACAACGGCACTCGGGCAGAATTGCTCAGAGAGCAAGGTAAGTTTTTATTCTTTATTTATTTCTTCATTTTTTCATGAGGTGTAACAGTGAGGAAGTTTGTGAGTGGGTCGGGGAAGTTTGAGGGTTTTTTTCTTCCTTTTTCTTCCCGTTTTTCAACGAGCATGGCGGCAGCCTCCCGTTGCGACATTCAGTCGGCCTCCTGAGCTCCCGCCCGAGGAGGAGTGTGCAACGCCACCTTGTAGCGCTGCTCTCTCATCTTTGGGCGTAAAAAATGCACCTAACACCCAGCGGGAAAATTAGCACTCAGACGGTGACACCGCCTCAAAAACGATGGTACCAAATTTTGACCCCTCAGTCTTTTTTCTTCTGATAGATATATTTACCATTGGTCAGCTGTAGACTTTCAGGAAAAGATACATACATTTTTATTCTGGGCGGTCAGACCATGCAATTAAATATTTCAAAAAGAAATAACTTGCATTTATATAGCACCTTTCATGTCCTTGGGACATCCCAAAGTGCTTCACAACTGAGGGATTACTTTTGAAGTCACAGTTGCCAATTTGCCCACAGCAGCTTTCTGAAGTGAGAGTGCTACCAACTGACGCAGGTTGATACATCTCACACATACACATTAACTAGACAAGATACACATCACCAACATGTTAGCAATATATAGCATAGATTTATCAGCATCTTTAAAAAAAACTAATACGGTTAGAGTTATATGCAACATTTTCGCATGTAAATGGGGCTTCCAACAGACTTCGGGTGAAGTTATGACAGCAGAGAGGAAGTAGCTCCAAGGAAATTCCCAGCTTAGGTGTCTTGATCCCAAACATTAACCAACCTTTATACAAAAGCAAAATACTGCGGATGCTGGAAAAGAAAAAAAAAGACTTGGACTTATATAGCGCTTTTCACGACCACTGGCTTTACAGCCAAATGAAATACGTTTTGAAGTGTAGTCACTGTTGCAATGTAGGAAACACAGCAACCAATTTGCGCACAAGCAAGCTCCCACAAACAGCAATGTGATAATGACCAGATAATCTGTTTTTTTTTGTTGATTGAGGGATAAATATTGGCTAGGACACCGGGGATAACACCCCTGGCTCTTCTTCGATATAGTGCCATGGGATCTTTTACATCCACCTGAGAGAGCAGACAGGGCTTCAGTTTAACGTCTCATCCAAAATCTGTAACAAAAGCAGAAAATACTGGAATTACTCAGCAGGTCAGGCAGCATCTGTGGAGGGAGAGACCAAGTTAGAGTTTCAGGTCGATGACCTTTTGTCAGGACGTTTAACCAACCTTTCTTCATTTCAGCTGAAGCACCTGTTGTGCAAGTACAACGTCTGCAATCATTTATCTTTAACCTGCATATCGCAAACCAGTTAACCTGCTCTGAAGTGGTCTCACTACACGATACTAAAAATGCACTTAATTCTAGATATGAGTGAAGGTATTAACGAATTTAAATAAATGATTCATAAAATAATTGGGTTAAACTTGAGAAAAAATTTTTAACTTTGTCACCAGAGTGGTAATCTAGTGCAGTGATTCTCAAACTTTATTGGTTCAAGGACCCCTTTTCTAATAGATTAGAAATCACGGAACCCCCCCAAAGGGCCCTTTTTCAAATCGATTATTAATCACAGACGCCCCATCTAAATTATAATACTATATAATACTCCTAATATGAAAGTGCTGCAATTAAAAAGTGTTTAATAATGCTTTTAACTGGTATTCACTTACAGATATCAGTGAGACGTGTGTGCTTCTCACTGTAGAGACTGTCCATCCTTGATGTAATGTTTGACAATTTATTTAAAACTGGGCCTGCTGTTCACTGTCTGACTGTTATATTAATTTTAAATACCGTCCTAAAAACTACTGCTCATCCACGAATTTTAATTACGAAGCTTTTTTTCAAAATATAATTTGAAATTAGCAAAGGACTCAATTTTGAATTCAATGCTAAAGAGATAAAGAAGTGAAATGAAAAAGAACTCCAAAAACATACAGCTGCTTGAGTGATTGGGCTGATCCGCTTCACACCCGTCCGCCAACATCCACATCAAACGAACGTGTTCTTTTCGCAGTCAGGGCATTGCCAACGGGTCAGGAACAAGTCCTTGCATATACAGATCTCAGCTAGGCCGCGCCCTGCCGTCTCCAGCCAGCGACACACGGAACCCGAACTTTCCTCTTCTAAAAACACAAGAGCCTGGCAACCTGACAGGCCTTGGGTGTGCAACAGCTCCGCTCCCTCAACTTTTCCTGAACTTTGCGGGACATAAAATCAACGCTGCTGCAATAAGGGGATTTCGGCTCGCTTCGGCCCAGTGGCGGTTTCACCTCAGCGACGTTAATGATCCAAGACTATCCCAGTTCAGGAAAAGTTCAAGCAATGAATAAAAACCTTCCAGCAGATGTCACTATTGTGTCTGTAAGCAATCTAGCAATGACTCCACAAGGTAAGGTATTGTACTTGAACTGTGGTGACCTTAGTCCATTTATTACAGCTCCTGAGTAACGGTACAGCATAGTGAGCTCCCTTTTATACCTGGTTACCTGCAGTGTACAGGTGACCCCCTAGGTCTCCACCAGTTGCACCCACAAGCATACTGTATACAGTGTGAAGGTACATCCATTAGTCTTATGTAACTGTACATTGAGTGTAGAGGGTATATACTTATATTATACATACACAACAGTCACGAAGCCAGTAGGTGACTCGTGTGTACGATGGCGACTCACCCCTGCTTGAACTTTAAAACTTACCGACTCCCGGCTAAATTCTTCTATTTTTCCGTCGCCCTTTACCGCATTACCAGTCAGCCAGCCTCAGCCTTCCTCCTACAGCCACCAATGAGGTCATTGGGTGAACCCGAACGTGAACACTCTGGTCCCACTTCCTCCCCGATCCTCACTGGCTCATTCTTACTGTCTGCAGTTTTTTCAGAGATCTTCACTGACGAATAATTGCTCAATGTTTCACGGACCCCCCCCTAGAACGTCTCCTCAGACCACTGAGGGTAGTGGACCCCAGTTTGAGAACCATTGATCTAGTGGCTTGGATCACCCGTCCTTTATAGATCCCAATGGAATGAAAATCAGGCGGGTTCTACAACTGGCAAGCGATCCACTCCATCAGGCTGCTTCCCAGGCAGCGAAGTTGAAACTTGCCCCCCATTCAGTGTTCATCTGCCAGCCTTGCCAGTGGTAATTTGCAATCTCTCGTTAGTTAAATACAATTGTACATCAGCTGTGGCTCGGTGGGTAGCACACTCGCCTCTGAGTCAGAAGGTTGTAGGTTCAATTCCCACTCCAGGGACTTGAGCACATAAGCTGACACTCCAGTGCAGTGCTGAACTGTTGGAGGTGCTGTCTTTCGGATGAAACGTTAAACCACGTCTGCTCTCGCAGGTGAATGTAAAAGATCCAATGACACTATTTTGAAGAAGAGCAGGGGAGTTATCCCTGGTGTCCTGGCCAATATTTATTGCTCAATCGACATAACAAAACAGATTATCTGGTCATTATCACGCTGCTGTTGGTGGGAGCTTGCTGTTTGCAAATTGGCAGTTGCATTTCCCACATTACAACAGTGACTACACTTCAAAAAGTATTTCATTGGCTGAAAAGCACTTTGAGACGTCTGGTGGTCGTGAAAGGCACTATATAAATGCAAGTCTTTCTTTAGGTGTTTTGCTCCATCACCAACTACAGGACTGCAGACTGTGGTCTATTTTAACTAACGTTCAACTGATCCCGACAGTTATTTCTCCCATCATGTCCTTCTATAAAAGTCCCAATTAGCAGTTACATCAAAGACTCGGAGGTGTGTTTCAATGGTAGCAACAGCCAGCCAATTCACCTGCGAATCTCCTTTTTAAGTCCCGTGTTGCCTCAAAGTTCTGAGCGATAGACACGAGAAAAGATTGACAGTGCAATTGTTCCTGCTTTATTTCCAGTAGTAAGTCACTAATTACAGGCAGAGGTCAGACATCCCAAAGAACTGATGTGACCTAAACCTAGCATTGGGTCATTTATTGTGCGAGTTAATGTGAGAACTCTGTCACAGCAGATTTAGTTTGTCGGCTGAAACTGTCAAATTAAAAGGAGGCCCTTTCTACACCCTCATAACATTTCTAAAGAAAGTGCTCCTTTGTGGAAGCTAGTTGGCAGGCCTCCTTATTCGTAAAACATTAAAGGCCAACCATTCATTTAATTGTGAAATGCGCAATGCACATCACGTAGTGCTGAAGGAAACCTTTATGAATAAAGATGCTACAAAACTGACAATTCATGCTTGAAGCTAACGGGAAGGACACATCTCAAAATATTTTGTGTCCTGGCTACTTATAATTGTTCATTTACATCTGTAAAATAGCCCAGTCCCTCAACCAGATAAGCACCCAGAAAAAGGTGCGATGGATTCAGACCAGATGTTGATGTTGATAGTGCCAATTTGTCACACATCAGAGTAGAATAGTTACTTCTGATCTGAATAGTTACAGCTGTTTAATTTGGATGGAGAGGTAAGTTACGTGATTAGCACTACTACCATAAAAATAAACTTATCTGTCATCTTCATTAGAAGATATTGTGGTGAGACCCAGGGCATGATAACCCTATGCTGGTAATTTAGATTTCTGCCTGCTGCACTATTATGAGGTTTTCAGTTTTTCTCCTTGAACAGGCACGAGCTGTAGAAAGCTAGGATCTGGGGATGGGACCAAGCCAGTCTACAAAGGAATAGGTCAATGGTCAGACAGACCCCACCAACTAAGCTTCTCCTGTGAGTGCCACTATAAAACCAACTCCTCAAATCTGGTTGGTGCGAGAAGCTTTACGTCAGCACTGATCCTAGATGTCACACTATTATTAACCTGCGAGAGTGGCTTGTGCTAATTCATTTTATTTTTTTTCTTTTATTCTCCCCAACCCCAAGTCTTTTCTTGTTCAGAATTCTTCACCACAGGCCAAGCACTAGTCCTACAACCCAAGAACATTACCTGTGATGAGTCTTAATTTGATTATCGAATGAGGAACTTAACGCATATCCTGTTCAGAATTATATATGTAAACGTTTCAAGATTATACTTATCGTGTTCAAACTTTGTTCCTGAGGCTAATTAGGTCATTTGAATCCTTTCATTGCATTTCTCCCTTCTACCTATTCATTGCTTTGTATAATTTGTCCAAAAAAAGGCCCTGGTGGGACCACACCCGGGGCCAGATGTTCCATAAAGGCCCTCAAGGCCTGATTACCCGCTGAGAAGGACCGCTAACATTCGGCGAAAAAAGCTGGCCAGAGTTTCCATTTTGAAGGTAAAAGTAAGCAGAATTGATCACTCGGCGAGAAAATGGGCGTAGCACACTCATTTTCGGCGGTTTTCTTGGCGGGTAAGTGCAAAGTTAGACAAATGGGCGGTCGTTCCCGGAATGGACGGTACGTAGAAAAATTTAGTGCGGTTGGGCCTAGGGAGGGGGGAAATCTTTTTTTTTTTAATTATGAAAAAAAAAATAAACATGTACAAACCATTCCCAAGACAGTTTTAACCCTAATCGCTGTTAAAAAAAAATTTTTAATTATTAAATAACCTTTAACTGACCTTTCTTTGCAGGGTCCCCCCTTACCGCCCTGTTTAAGCAGCTTTTACAGGGCAGGTCTCTCGGCGATCTAGGCGTCGGCGGTTGAGGCCAAACTTACGCCCTGGTAGTTGTTCTTGGCGTTGCACGTAGGCGGTTTGGTCCCGGCAGGCGTCTTGAGATGTGGGCGATAATGTTCAAAAACTTATGTGGAAACTCTCGCCGGGCAAAAAACCAGCTATAACGCCGAGAAAATCGCCAACAATGAAGTCAAAAGTCTGGCCCCTAGAGTTTTGTGTACAGTTTCGGTCTCCTTAACTAAGGAAGGATATACTTCCCATAGAGGGAGTGCAACGAAGGTTCACCAGACTGATTCATGGGATGGGGGGATTGTCCTATGAGAAGAGATTGAGTAGACCAGGCCTATATTCTCGAGAGTTTAAAAGAATGAGAGGTGATCTCAAAGAAACATACACAATTCTTACAGTGATTGACAGGGTAGATGCAGGGAGGATGTTTCCCCTAGCTGGGGAGTTTAGAACCAGGGGTCACAGTCTCAGTATAAGGGGTCGGCCATTTAAGACTGAGATGAGGAGAAATTTCTTCACAGGGTGATGAATCTTTGGAATTCTCTACCCCAGAGAGCTGTGGATACTCAGTATATTCTCTGCAGAGATCGATAGATTTTTGGATATTAAGGGAATCAAGGTATTATGGGGATAGTGCAGGAAAGTGGGATTGAAGTAGATCATCAGCCATGATCTTATTGAATGGCGCAGCAGGCTCGAAGGGCCGGATGGCCTACTCCTGCTCCTGTTTCTTATGTTTTTATAATTGAAAATTAAAGGTCGACTAGTCTTTGTAAAAGGGTTACAAACTTATAAAGGTCCGTCAGCTTTTCACATTATTGCAATGTATGCTAACTATATAATTCTTTTTCTTCAAATTTGTTCCTCCAATTTTCTCATCTTGCCCCTCTCCTGAATTCATTAATTCTCTCACTGCAGGACAGCTCCATGGACAGCCTCCATTACATCACCAAAGAGACCAGTATTCATTTACCAGCATTAGACTGTTCCTTACCCAAAGTCAACATATAGGCACTTCCAAATGGGGATCACAGCACTGGGGATCAAGATCAGAATCCCTGGCTGATTTTCTCTTTCCTAATCCAGGGCACTGTAGCACCCCAGTTGCTACTAAAGCTGCCATCAGCTAACTCAGTGCAATTGAAGATTGAACCGAGGACCTTCCTGATCTGTAGAGCTTAGCGGCAAACTACTTGTATAGCTCCAAAGAAATAATCTGTTACCGATTAGTCGCATTTGAGCTTCTACTGTACCATTTCCAAGCAGTCTTTGTACTGTGTAAGATTATCCTTTGACTTTTAGTCAAATATGATTGAATATAATTCCTTCCATTGGTCTTATCAAAACAAGTCCTGAGGCAGGTTAAAGACTGATCTCTCTGCTTAATCTGATGTGAAATCTTGGCAGGGCTAGGACTGATTCAAGTCAAACCTATTCAAACGGCTGCTTTGAAGGTAGAGGAAGGAAAAAGAGAAAACGGTCGCTTTATTCCATGGGGCATTGGGCTGGATTTTCGGCTTTGCTCATTTCAGGGCGGTAATGTCGGTGGGGCGGTAAAGTTTGCGCCCGGGAATAGTTTGCGCCTCAGTCAGCAAAATTGGGCAGCTGGGCCCCGAGTGTGGAGCGGAGCAGTAAGGGAGGCGTTGCACACCTCTCTCAGGGCGCTAAGCCGGCTGAGCGTGTGATAATCCCGAGCTAAACAGCCAGCCTGGGAGTGCTGTAAGAGAGGGTTGGGGAGAAAATAAACCCAACAAAAACATTCCCAATACGTAGCCCACGTCACCGCAACATAAATCGCCAAAAAAAATGCAAAAACAAAAACAATCACACATACCTGAGGTGGACATCACTGACCTTACTGCAGCCAATATAGGTCGGACCGCCCAATTTCACAGTTGGTCCCGCCAGGGCGTGCAACAGGTCGGGCAGGACTCAAAAATCGAGCCTGTGTCACAACCAGGGGTGTTGTACATCGGCTCGCCTCTTCCGGGCGGTGATGCTCTGCACCATGCCGAGACCAGCCCCGAAAACCCCGACGGGGCGCTGGAAGCTGGCCGGCTGCCCAGAACAGTGCACAGCCGCCATTACCGCCCCTTCGGGGTGAAAACAGAGGCGGACAAGGCCAGAAAACCCAGCCAATGTTTCTTACTATTTCCATGAAAAAATATCAAATCAAATAAAAAGACATGAAGGTAAAAATGTTGCGTGCATTTTCCAGGTGGGAATAGGGTGCGTAGAGGTACAATTTAAGGGGACAAGCACCCAAGCCCAAACAGCACTCCAAACACGTCCAAAGGCATTTTGGGATGAGCGCTGTCGAGGGGTCCTTGCTGCTCACCTTAAACATGTGTTAGGCCCCTTATATATATGTTTAAAAATAAGCCTGTTTTAGGACACAGCTGGAAATTGCTTTGCCCTGAACCCAACAGTCGTTGGGCTTGCTGCATTCAGAATTACAACAACTTGTATTTATATAGCACCTTTAACATGGTGAAACATCCCAATGCACTTCACAGGAGTATTATGAAACAAAAAATGTGACACCAAGCCAAGAGAAATTAGGGCAGGTGACTAAAAAGCTTGGTCAAAGAGGTAGGTTGAAAGGAAAGTCTTGTCTTAAAGGAGGAAAGAGAGGTCGAGAGGCAGAAAGGTTTAGGCAGGGAATTCCAGAGCTTAGGGCCCAGGCAACAGAAAGTACAGCCACCAATAGTTGCGTGATTATAATCAGGGATGCTCAAGAGGGCAGAATTAGAGGAGCGCAGATATCACGGGGGGTTGTGGGGCTGGAGGAGATTACAGAGATAGGGAGGGGTGAGGAATCAAGGATTTCAAAACAAGGATGAGAATTTTGAAATCAAGGTGTTGCTTAACCGGGAGCCAATGTTGGTCAGCAATGGGTGAGCGGGACTTGGTGCGACTTTCCTGGTCGATATGTGTCCTCACCAGCAGTCCCCAAAGGGGCTGCTAGAAGCTGTCACAAAAAGATCTACAGCTCGGCAGTTTTATGCAAATGAGGCCCATGGTCAACTTTCCAACAAATATCTGGCCGACGTCTTCAGGTGTGCGTTCCCTTCGCGACGCCCACTTTGTGCCATTTTCTAGCGCCAGTCCAATTTCTTGGTCAGTGTAACCTCATATTTATTTAAATGTATAGATCTTCCTAGCTGTAAATTATAAAAATAATGAGCTAGAATTGGCAGACTGGCACAAACTGGGTGTGGGGAATGATCCCAACACCTGAATGGACAGGCCCGAGGCACACCCAATATTGGGCCTCGGTGTCCATTTACATAAGGCCCCTGATGGTGTCCCCAGGCAGCTCTCAGGCAAAGTACCTTTCAATTTCAGGCCGCTGCATCGCTGGCAGCAGCCCTCGGGTTAGTCCAGGGGGACAGGGGAAGTGAGGTGATCAGGCCATAAAGGCTATAAAGGCCAGCGGGAGTCAGGCAGTTCGAGCAGTCAGTTGAGGAGGTGGGAGCTCGGAGCAGCGCGAGTCCAGGGTCGGCGAGAGGCCTATAAAGGCCAGCGGGAGTCAGGCACTTCGAGCAGTCAGTCGAGGAGGCGGGAGCTCGGAGCAGCACGATTCCGGGATCGGCGAGAGGCCTATAACGGCCAGCGGGAGTCAGGCAGTTCGAGCAGTCAGTCGAGGAGGCGGGAGCTCGGAGCAGCACGAGTCCGGGGTCGGCGAGAGGCCTATAACGGCCAGTGGGAGTCAGGCAGTTCAAGCAGTCAGTCGAGGAGGCGGGAGCTCGGAGCAGCGCGAGTCCGGGATCGGCGAGAGGCCTATAAAAGCCAGTGGGAGTCAGGCAGTTCGAGGAGGCGGGAGCTCGGAGCAGCGCAAGTCCAGGGTCGGCGAGAGGCCTATAAAGGCCAGCGGGAGTCAGGCAGTTCGAGCAGTCAGTCGAGGAGGCGGGAGCTCGGAGCAGCGTGAGTCCGGGATCAGCGAGAGGCCTATAAAAGCCAGCGGGAGTCAGGCATTTCGAGGAGGCGGGAGCTCGGAGCAGTAATAGTCCGGGGTCGGCGAGAGGCGTGCTTGTGCAGCTACAGGGAGAAGGCTAAAAAGAAGTAGAAAGAAACAGAAAGGTGACGTCACAGCCAAGTGGGTAAGTGATTGGCTGGTGATTTGTGAGTAGTTTTTCTTTTTCTCTTCTATAACAGTGAGTAAACTTAAGCATTGTTGTTGCCAATTTAAGTGTATCTAAGGGTTAAGTCATGGCAGGAGAGCTCGGTCATGTGTTATGCTCCTCCTGTACCATGTGACGGCTACGTGTGCGGGAAATGTATCCACCTCCAGCTCCTGACAGACCGCATTGCAATATTGGAGCTGAGGGTGGATTCACTCTGGAGCATCCACGATGCTGAGAATGATGTGAATAGCACGTTTAGTGAATTGGTCGTACCACAGGTGAAGGGTCCACAGCCAGCTAGAGAATGGAAGACCAGCAGGAAGAGCAGTGCAAGGAAGGTAGTGCAGGGGTCCTGTGCGGTCATCCCCCTGCAAAACAGATACCATTTTGAGGGGGATGACTCATCAGGGGAGGGCAGCAGCAGCCAAGTTCATGGCACCGTGGCTGGCTCTACTGCACAGGAGGGCAGGAAAAAGAGTGGGAGAGCGATAGTGATAGGGGATTCAATTGTAAGGGGAATAGATAGGCGTTTCTGCGGCCGCAACCGAGGCTCCAGGATGGTATGTTGCCTCCCTGGTGCAAGGGTCAAGGATGTCTTGGAGCGGGTGCAGGACATTCTGAAAAGGGAGGGTGAACAGCCAGTTGTCGTGGTGCACATTCGTTGGTACCAACGATATTGGTAAAAAAAGGGATGAGGTCTTACGAGACGAATTTAAGGAGCTAGGAGCTAAATTAAAACGTAGGACCTCAAAAGTAGTAATCTCGGGATTGCTACCAGTGCCACGTGCTAGTCAGAGTAGGAATCGCAGGATAGCTCAGATGAATACGTGGCTTGAGCAGTGGTGCAGCAGGGAGGGATTCAAATTCCTGGGGCATTGGAACCGGTTCTGGGGGAGGTGGGACCAGTACAAACCGGACGGTCTGCACCTAGGCAGGACCAGAACCAATGTCCGAGGGGGAGTGTTTGCTAGTGCTGTTGGGGAGGAGTTGAACTAATATGGCAGAGGGATGGGAAACAATGCAGGGAGACAGAGGGAAACAAAAAGGAGACAAAAGCAAAAGATAGAAAGGAGATGAGTAAATGTGGAGGGCAGAGAAACCCAAGGCAAAAAACAAAAAGGGCCACTGAATGTAAAGGGGCTGCAGGAGGGGTCAAAACTAAAAATCATGGTTTAAAAACTAGTATTAAAACACTCTACCTAAACGCACGCAGCATTCGAAATAAAGTAAATGAGTTGACGGCACAAATCATTACAAATGGGTATAATTTGGTGGCCATTACAGAAACATGGTTGCAGGGGGGCCAAGACTGGGAATTAAACATACAGGGGTATCTGACGATTCGGAAAGATAGACAAGAAGGGAAAGGAGGTGGGGTAGCTCTGTTAATAAAGGATGATATCAGGGCAGTTGTGAGAGACGATATTGGCGATAATGAACAAAATGTTGAATCATTGTGGGTGGAGATTAGAGATAGTAAGGGGAAAAAGTCACTGGTGGGCGTAGTTTATAGGCCCCCAAATAATAACTTCACGGTGGGGCGGGCAATAATCAAGTGAATAATGGAGGCATGTGAAAAAGGAACGGCAGTAATCATGGGGGATTTTAACCTATACATCGATTGGTCAAATCAAATCGCACGGGGTAGCCTTGAGGAGGAATTCATAGAATGCATACGGGATTGTTTCTTAGAACAGTATGTTACAGAACTTACAAGGGAGCAAGCTATCTTAGATCTGGTCCTGTGTAATGAGACAGGAATAATAAACGATCTCCTAGTAAAAGATCCTCTCGGAATGAGTGATCACAGTATGGTTGAATTTGTAATACAGATTGAGGATGAGGAAGTAGTGTCTCAAACGAGTGTACTATGCTTAAACAAAGGGGACTACAGTGGGATGAGGGCAGAGTTGGCTAAAGTAGACTGGGAACACAGACTAAACGGTGGCACAATTGAGGAACAGTGGAGGACTTTTAAGGAGCTCTTTCAGAGTGTTCAACAAAAATATATTCCAGTGAAAAAGAGAACGGTAAGAGAAGGGATAACCAGCCGTGGCTAACCAAGGAAATAAAGGAGAGTATCAAATTAAAAACCAATGCGTATAAGGTGGCCAAGGTTAGTGGGAAAATAGAAGATTGGGAAAATTTTAAACAACAGCAAAGAATGACTAAGAAAGCAATAAAGAAAGGAAAGATAGATTACAAAGGTAAACTTGCGCAAAACATAAAAACGGATAGTAAAAGCTTTTACAGATATATAAAACGGAAAAGAGAGACTAAAGTAAATGTTGGTCCCTTAGAAGATGAGAAGGGGGATTTAATAATGGGAAATGTGGAAATGGCTGAGACCTTAAACAATTATTTTGCTTCGGTCTTCACAGTGGAAGACACAGAAACCATGCCAGAAATTGCTGGTCACAGGAATGTGGGAAGGGAGGACCTTGAGACAATCACTATCACTAGTGGGGTAGTGCTGGACAAGCTAATGGGACTCAAGGTAGACAAGTCCCCTGGTCCTGATGAAATGCATCCCAAGGTATTAAAAGAGATGGCGGAAGTTATAGCAGATGCATTCGTTATAATCTACAAAATTCTCTGGACTCTGGGGAGGTACCAGCGGATTGGAAAGCAGCTAATGTAAGCCTCTGTTTATAAAAGGGGGCAGACAAAAGGCAGGTAACTATAGGCCGGTTAGTTTAACATCTGTAGTGGGGAAAATGCTTGAAACTATCATTAAGGAAGAAATAGCGGGACATCTAGATAGGGAATAGTGCAATCAAGCAGACGCAGCATGGATTCATGAAGGGGAAATCATGTTTAACTAATTTACTGGAATTCTTTGAGGATATAACGAGCATGGTGGATAGAGGTGTACCGATGGATGTGGTGTATTTAGATTTTCAAAAGGCATTCGATAAGGTGCCACACAAAAGGTTACTGCAGAAGATAAAGGTATGCGGAGTCAGTGGAAATGTATTAGCATGGATAGAGAATTGGCTGGCTAACAGAAAGCAGAGAGTCGGGATAAATGGGTCCTTTTCGGGTTGGAAATCGGTGGTTAGTGGTGTGCCACAGGGATCGGTGCTGGGACCACAACTGTTTACAATATACATAGATAACCTGGAAGAGGGGACAGAGTGTAGTGTAACAAAATTTGCAGATGACACTAAGATTAGTGGGAAAGCGGGTTGTGTAGAGGACACAGAGAGGCTGCAAAGAGATTTAGATAGGTTAAGCGAATGGGCTAAGGTTTGGCAGATGGAATACAATGTCGGAAAGTGTGGGGTCATCCACCTGGGGAAAAAAACAGTAAAAGGGAATATTATTTGAATGGGGAGAAATTACAACATGCTGCAGTGCAGAGGGACCTGGGGGTCCTTGTGCATGAATCCCAAAAGGTTAGTTTGCAGGTGCAGCAGATAATCAGTAAGGTGAATGGAATGTTCGCCTTCATTGCCAGAGGGATGGAGTACAAAAGCAGGGAGGTCCTGCTGCAACTGTACAGGGTATTGGTGAGGCCACACCTGGAGTACTGCGTGCAGTTTTGGTCACCTTACTTAAGGAAGGCTATACTAACTTTGGAGTGGGTACAGAGACGATTCACTAGGCTGATTCCGGAGATGAGGGGGTTACCTTATGATGATAGATTGAGTAGACTGGGTCTTTACTCGTTGGAATTCAGAAGGATGAGGGGTGATCTTATAGAAACATTTAAAATCATGAAGGGGATAGACAAGATAGAGGCAGAGAGGTTGTTTCCACTGGTCGGGGAGACTAGAACTAGGGGGCACAGCCTCAAAATATGGGGGCGCCAATTTAAAACCGAGTTGAGAAGGAATTTCTTCTCCCAGAGGGTTGTGAACCTGTGGAATTCTCTGCCCAAGGAAGCAGTTGAGGCTAGCTCATTGAATGTATTCAAGTCACAGATAGATAGATTTTAAACCAATAAGGGAATTAAGGGTTATGGGGAGTGGGCGGGTAAGTGGAGCTGAGTCCACGGCCAGATCAGCCATGATCTTGTTGAATGGCGGAGCAGGCTCGAGGGGCTAGATGGCCTACTCCTGTTCCTAATTCTTATGTAGGATTGGATCAAACGTGGGCAGGGAACAGTCTCTGGGAATGCTGTGTGGCCAGGAGAAGCACTCCCACTACTACCCACTCCACATTCAGGTAACTATTTTGTACAAAACTTACTTTTTTTGGTGGCAGCCTCCATCCAGCATGTCTTTACGGTCCTCTGGTTAGGCTGCATGTAGACCTCGGTTACCTGAACTCAGTCGGCCCATATACAAAGGGCCTAACTGCATGTTTCAGTCAAGAAGACTGGACACCTATATTTCTGCCTTTACCAATAAGGTGGGAAGCGCACTTCTGGCACGAAATGTGCACGCGCAGACCATCAGCCATATTGAACAGTTAGGCCCCGTTTCATGTCAATGAGTCTTAATTCATCATTTTACTAACAAGTCACTTAGGGTATCAGCCTCTGGAGTGCTGAAAAGCATGACTAAGAATGGGAAATGTTTAACAACAAGCCAATGTGAAGAAGATTAAGAACCGTAGAGAGAAGCTGATAGCCGTGCTGATTAAATAAGAATGAACTCTACAAAGAGGATAAGTCAGAATGTTCAATAATGGCTTTGTTTGCCCACCTTGTTAATGTTTTACTTTTCAAGGTGAAGGATGACAGATAGCATTTGGAAATGGAGCAATGCCTTTCTCAATATCCTCTTCCTGCAAGGCCATGTGCAACATAAGTTAGCTGTGCTCAGAGTTATTTCTGATGGCTGTGAAATTTCTAACTGAATTTATGTGAGATTTCAGGTTACCACTCCAACCATGCTTTCTTCTCTTCGAATATTATCTACCACAAACCAATCTACTGAGAATGTGATTGAGCCCAATTTATAGCCCCATTGGACTGAGTGGACCTTCATTCAATCTGTTTGGACTGAAGTTCAACTTGGATCCCAAAAGTAAAAGATAGGTGGGGAAATTGCACTCCGCCTGGTTCGCCGCCGTGCGGTAAGGGGTCGGCATGCAGCGGCAGGGAGTTGGAGCGCCGGGAGGATTGGAAAGTCAACCCGTTTCCACCACCCCCGGCTCAGGGGCAATTGCAGATGGGTCTTACCCTCCGCCTGTCCCCGGTCGGTAAGGCCTTACCATCCAGTGACCACCTCTTAGAGGCAGTAACGGGTCTTAACAAAAGGGTAAATTTCAGCCCCAAAATATTTAATGTGGGTTTATGCCTTCCCCGTCCTCATTGTTTCCAATCTTTTATACAAAAAATAATTTATTCCCTATTTATAATAAGACAATGGTCAGCAATGCCAACACAGAAACACTGTGTGTATTGACCCTATACACTGCTCAATCGCTTGAAAAGTGAAGCTTTAAATTGCCATGTTTTTAAGCTACACTAGAAGTATCTAGGTTATGACCCTCATCCATTGGATTCATGGGTTCTGTCCTCCTAATGTCACTCAGTACAGTATTTTATCTTTTCTATCACTCCCCACTGGCAATTCTACACAACCAAGTTTCATTGAAGCTATTCATGTTGATATGGTGCCTATTCATAGGACAGCTCTATATACCCCAATTTAATCTCTCTAACTGAATCCGATAGCTTGAAATAATGACATTCATAGAGTTATTAAGTTAGGGTCGAAATCTGCTTCATGAATATTGTTGTTCCATTATTGTTTGAATCATATTGATAAACAGAACCTACCAGCATTTATGAGTAAGTACAAGATACTGGTACATACTGGCAAACCTAGCATAAGGAAACATACAAAACCAGAAAGGAGTTAACTATTAAAATAAATATTACATGAGATAACTACAAATGAACACAGCTTACAGTTACCTAGGAACAGAATGACTAGAAGGAAGCAGTAGAAAATTATTCAGCATCAATCGTAAAATGTAAAAAAAGGTCAAGGTTAATAGCTGTAAACATACTCACTACATAGTAACATTACTTTTATCTTTGCAAATTGCACAACTTCTTATTTGACCCTTTTGTTGATAAGAGGGTTTTTTTTAGTGGGAGGGAGGAGCTGTGAAACGCAATCTTATTTAGGAATGCCTTTCCTGGGTGTAAAACAATTGAGAGTTCAGGTGAGGTCATACATCTGAAGAGCAAACCCCAGGCAGTTTAGAAAGATGCTCCGAAAGACTGCTTTAAATCCTTCAATGCATTCTTTATTTTGTTAATATACAATACAGATGAGAAAACTTTCAAAATCTTGGTGCAGCCACAGTGGCAGAGAATCTGGCTGTAGAACCAGCTGTGGATCCAGCTGTGCAGCATGAACTGTCTGTTTTGGACGTGGCAGCATATTGTACCATCGATGTGGGGAAGCAACTCGTTGTCACTGCATGAAAGAATAATGTCCCAACTTGAAATAGTACTTCATGGGTCTCCTCATAGTTGGGTGTTACACACCTTTATTCTGCTGTTTGATGCAGTACTCTACACAAAGGAAAAATGCATCACAGGAATAATACTTCGCCAGGCTGAGTTAATGTTTAAAAGTCAGATTGGCAGTAAGCTAACTTTTACATAATTGCCAGATGATAAATGGCCAGCATTGGTGCACCATTTTCCTGTTGGTATCCATGAAATTTAATATTACAGTGAGTATTTTATGTAGGTTGCATATCTGAGTTCTCTATGATAAAACTGTTTCAATTTACCCAGTGTTGTCAACCCGCCTTCATTTACACTGCAGAAAAGCATTGGCAGCAACAAAGAATTGTACCTGTGCAGTTGTTTCAAAGTTGTAAATCACAATTTTTATTTCTTGCCACATACTTTTTCTGGGGGAAATGTATGTAGCCAAGCAAGTGGAAAACTGCATTGCTGGCATATTCCAGTCCCCTTTCAAGTCTCTCTTCCATTCACGTTGAACTTAATGATCCACATTTTGCTCCTGACATGTAATAATGCTTTATATATTTGATTACTCATCTGAATTATATTGAACAATCTATTGAACACCCTGTGGGCTCTACTGCACTCCATGTTTTGATCATGCCCGCAAATTTAATGAACTTATAACTGGTTTCAGCGTCCAGGTTGTTTATGTAGATTAGAAATATTAGGCATCCAAACACTCTTTCCAATCGGACATTATACCTTTCACTAGTGCTCTCTGCTTCCATTTTTTAAAGAAGCACTTTTCCAGGTTCTACTCCTATTTTCTAAGCTATATCCATTGTTGACATTATTTGTAATCTCCTTAAAGAATTCCAGGATTTTGTTTTTTTCCACAGGTTCATAGCCTTCTAAATGCAACTATCTCTTTAAAATATTGCTACATAAGTATTCTTCCAGCCTCATCCTTATAATGATTTCCATTATTTTACCTGATATTGATGTTGGGTTAATGGACCCGTAATTGCCTGGGTCAGATTGGTCTCCCTTTTGAAATACAAGTGCAATATTATTTAACAGTGGCCACCCTAGATCGAGGCTGTGCAGAAAACTACTTGAGATGGTTCTCTGCCCAGGGCCAGATTAACGGCCTGATGGGCCTGGGGCAAACTGATCCAAATGGGCCTATAGTTATGTTTGTTTATGTTTATTACACTACGTATAAATATAATAACAAATTACAATGGTGGACTTATACTATAATATATTAATATAATATATATTAACATATATTTTATATATTAAATATATTATACAATAACATAGTTAAATAATAACACAGATAAATAGTAAAGATCTTGTCTCTGCAAAAATAGGTAAGTACACGCTAGGCCAATAAACTGGACTGAGAAAATAGATTAAAGTGCGGGACGGTTGATGAGCAGTGGCGGACATTTAAGTAGATATTTCATAACTCAACAAAAATATATTCCAATGAGAAGGAAAGACTTTAAGAGAAGTCTTAAAGTGGCTAACTAAGGAAATAAAGGATGGTATCAAATAGAAAACAAATTGAAAACAATGGCATAAAAAGTGGTCAAGATTAGTGGGAGGACAGAGGATTGGGAAACTTTTAAAAACCAGCAAAGAACGACTAAAAAAATAATAAAGAGAGAGAAGATAGCTTATGAGAGTAAACTAGCAAGAAATATAAAAACAGATAGTAAGAATTTCTACAGGTATATAAAAAGGAAAAGAGTGGCTTAGGTAAATGTTGGTCCCTTAGAGGATGAGACTGGGGAATTAATAATGGGGAACAGGGAAATGGCAGAGACTTTGAACAAATATTTTGTATTGGTCTTCATGGTAGAAGACACTAAAAACATCCCAATAATGGATAATCAAGGGGCAATAGGGAAGGAGGAACTTAAAACTATCACTATCACTAAAGAAGTAGTATTCGGTAAAATAATGGGACTATCTGGACCTGATAGCTTGCAACCTAGGGTCTTAAAAGAAATGGCTGCAGAGATAGTGGATGCCTTGGTTGTAATCTACCAAAATTCCCTAGAATCTGGGAAGGTCCCAGCGATTGGAAAACCGCAAATGTAACCACCTTATTTTAAAAAGGAGGCAGACAGAAAGCAGGAAACTACAGACCGGTTAGCCTAACATCTGTCGCTGGGAAAATGTTGGAGTCCATTATTAAGGAAACAATAGCAGGACATTTGGAAAAGCATAATTCAGTCAAGCAGAGTCAGCAAGGTTTTATGAAAGGAAAATCATTGACAAATTTTCTGGAGTTCTTTGAGGATGTAATGAGCAGGGTGGATAAGGGGGAACCAGTGAATGTGGCGTATTTGGATTTCCAGAAGGCATTCGATAAGGTACCACATAAAAGGTTACTGCACAAGATAAAAGTTCACGGGGTTGGGAGTAATATATTAGCATGGATAGAGTATTGGCTAACCAACAGAAAACAGAGAGTCGGGATAAATGGGTCATTTTCTGGTTGGCAAACAGTAACTAGTGGGGTGTCACAGGGATCGGTGCTGGGGCCTCAATTATTTACAATCTATATTAATGACTTGGATGAAGAGACAGAGTGTAATGTAGCCAAGTTTGCTGATGATACAAAGATGGGTGGGAAAGCAAATTGTGAGGAGAATCCAAAAAAGTTGCAAAGGAATACAGACAGGCTAAGTGAGTCGGCAAAAAATTTGCAGATGGAGTATAATGTGGAACAGTGTGAGGTTATCCACTTTAGCAGAAAAAAATAAAAAAGCAAATTATTATTTAAATAAAGAAAAATTACAATATGCTGCAGAGAGAGGGACCTGGGGGTCCTTGTGCATGAAACACAAAAAGTTAGTATGCAGGTACAGCAAGTAATCAGGAAGGCAAATGGAATGTTGGCCTTTATTGCAAGGGGGATGGAGCAGAAAAGCAGAGAAGTCCTGCTACAACTGTACAGGTTATTGGTGAGGCCACACCTAGAGTACTGCATACAGTTTTGGTCTCCTTATTTAAGAAAGGATATACTTGCATTGGAGGCAGTTCAGAGAAGGTTCATTGGGTTGATTCCTGAGATGAGGGGGTTTGATTTATGAAGATAGGTTGAGTAGGTTGAACCTATGCTCACTGGAGTTCAGAAGAATGAGAGGTGATCTTATCGAAATATATAAGATAATGAAAGGGCTCGACCCGGTAGATGCAGAGAGGATATTTCCACTCATAGGGGAATCTAGAACTAGAGGGCATAGCTTCAGAATAAGGGGTCGCCCATTCAAAACTGAGACGAAGAGGAATTTCTTCTCTGAGAGGGTTGTAAATCTGTGGAATTCTTTGCCCAGACAGCTGTGGAGGCTGGGTCATTGAATATATTTAAGGCGGAGACTGACAGATTTTTGAGCGATTAGGAAATAAAGTATTATGGGGAGCGGGCAGGGAAATGGAGCTGATTCCATGATCAGATCAGCCATAATATTAAATGGCGGAGCAGGCTCGAGGGGCCAAATGGCCTACTCTTGCTCCTATTTCTTATGCTCCACATCTTGGAGGAGCACCAAAAGAGTCGGCAATGTCTTGTTTGCAAACTGACAGGATGACCAACCCCAAGGAGGCACAGCCCATTCTTCTACCACCTTGAAGGTGATTGGCAGAAGAAGCAAAGACGTAATGAGGAAGTACTTTTTTACGCAGCGAGTGGTTAGGATCTGGAATGCACTGCCTCAAAAGGGTGGTGGAGGCAGACTCAATCGTGGCTTTCAAAAGGGAATTGAATAAGTATCTGAAGGAAAAAAATTTGCAGGGCTACAGGGAAAGGGCGGGGGAGGGGGACTAGCTTTAGTGCTCTTGCAGAGAGCCGGCACGGGCTCGACGGGCCGAATGGCCTCCTTCTGTGCTGTAACCATTCTATGATTCTATTTTATGAGAGGAAGTGTTGCACTGACCAGGACACTCTACATGACCTCAGAGTGCGGTATCTGCACCACCTCCTATTGAAAGAAAAAGATGGCATTGGCACAACACTAGTGTGAAGATTTTATTATCGCAGATTTTCATTCCAGTAGGTTGTTTTTTTTAGTTGTGATCTTTTAATATGAAGAACAAATAAATCCAATCAATGTGTTTAGCCTTAAATCAAATGGTATATTGGATCTCTGTCTCTCTAATACTTCAGTATCCCCTCCTAAACAAATGGCTGCTAGGCATTTATTCCAAAATAGTGTTCAACAAATTAGGCCACATAGTTCATGCATCGATGTGTGATTGAATTTCTAGGTTAACATACCTTAGCAGAGTTATCATTTATAAAAACCACCTGCTGGATTTTAACTCAACGCGTTGTTAAAAAAAGCGTTATTTTTAGGTTAAGTGTATTTTTCATTTTTCAAGTGCTGTTGGTCATTCCAAGACTTTATGTAACAACAATAATGAATTCCTATCTGAATGGTAATCCTGGCATTTAATGATAAATCTGAATGTTTATCACTGGTGTCTTTCAGCTTGGGGCTGTCCAGAGGTTTTGCAGCTTTTTCAATCTGACGTTACTTTTCTTAGACATGTTTTGCCACGCTAGGATAAGGTATCAGCTGCACATAGGCAAGAGTTCTTCTCAAGTCTGAGGAAAACTGTGAGTAAAAGTGCAGCTAATCTATACGTGCGTATTCTATCTTGTGTCCATACAACATCCCTGCTCTTGTGTGCTTCCCCAATTTTCGTCCTTCATCAAACAGACCTCTTTACTTTACCCAAGTGGCTGTTCTTCATGTTGAATACCCACCCGTTCAACTGTGAAAGGCATCACATTCACATCCTGTTCTGACCAAATATCAATACATGCAAGTTCACAACCAAAGTCAATGGCTGGCAATCAGGGTTGGGGAAACCTGGCTAATTTCCAATCCCCACCGCCCCCACCACCCCCGCCATACTATGTATGTGTTCCTTCAATCCGCAGCATCTGAAGACTATTTTTATTTGATTAAAGAGATCTGTTAGACTGGGGAAATACACAGAGCAGAGATGGTGGGATCACACTTGGAGTACTGTGCACAGTTTTGTTCTCCTTATCTAAGGAAGGATTTACTTGCTTTGGACGTGGTGCAAAGAAGGTTCACTGTGTTGATTCCTGGGATGAGGGCTGTCTTATGATGAATTGTGTAGAATGGGCCTATACTCTCTGGAGTTTAGAAGAATGAGAGGTGATCTCATTGAAACATACAAGGTTCTGAAGGGGGTTGACAGGGCACATGCTAAGAGATTGTTTCCCCCTGGCTGGAGAGTCTAGAACGAGGGGGCACAGACTCAGGATAAGGGGTAGGCCATTTAAGACAGAGATAAGGAGGAATTTCATCACTCAGAGAGTTGTGAATCTTTGAAACTCTCTGCCCCAGAGGGCTATGGATGCTGAATCTCTGAGTATATTCAAGGCTGAGATAGATAGCTTTTTGAAGTCTAGGGGAATCAAGGGATATGGAGATTGGGCGGGAATGTGGAGTTGAGGTCGATGATCAGCCATGATCTTATTGAATGGCGGAACAGGCTTGGGGGGGCCCTATGGCCTACTCCTGTTTCTATTTCTTATGTTCTTATCTTATGTTCTTATGTGTGTACAACAAGAAGGCACATCGAGGGCTGACTATTGACCTGCAGAAAGGCCTCCTTGGTAAAAGGGGCATGTTATGCTCTGACTTGCCCATGTAGCTCTGCTGGGGCCTGTGGAGCTGAATGTTTCAATAGTCATTCTGTGCACCTGCGTCAGATGCAGGTAGGCTTCACTTGACTGATCCTCTGCAGTGCCTCCTCGTCCTCTCTCTCCCTGAGGGCAAGAGGAATTCACAAAGTAATTCCATTCCTACTAAGGGGGGATGTTGCAAATCACAACCAAACTGGTTGGTGAAGTAAAGAAAACCAAGGTTAAAAAGAGCAAATAAAATTAATCTTCAAAATACAAAAAAAAAATGCACTTGTATAAATGCAAGGAAAGGCAAGCCAAAAGAGGCAAAAAGATAGAAGGTAGTTCTCATTCAGAAAACCAGGGAACACATGCCTTTAAAAACTGGAGTTCTGAAAGCTAGTAAGTGAGTTTGGAAGTGTACAAGTTTTATGCTGACACTCAGTGATGACTCTATGGGCCCAAGTTTCCACATGATTTGCGCCTGATTTTTAGGAGCAACTGGTGGAGAACGGACTATCTTAGAAACCGCAATTCTCCACATTTTTTTTCTGCAGTTCTAGTCAGGTAGAACAGTTCTACTTTGAAACAGAATGTTTTCTTCAAAAGGGGGCGTGTCCGGCCACTGACGCCTGATTTGAAAGTTTCCACAGTGAAAACGTACTCCAAACTAAGTTAGAATGGAGCAAGTGAAGATTTTTGTAGAACTGAAAAAACCTGTTCTACACATTAAAAAATCAGGCGCAGGTTACAAATTAGGCGTCCAGAACAAGGTGGGGGGGGAGGGGAAGGGAAGTCATTAAATTCTACAATAAATCCTTATTTATACTTCTACAAATATTATGCAAATAAATCCAACCTGAATAAACATTTATAAGCAAAGAAAAGATAAAATAAACCATCTTCCTACCTGTGTGAAAGTGCTTCAGGCACAGAGAATTCTGCAGTCAGCCTGAGGCGCCCGTTCTTCCCGCGGTGGGGGGGGAGGAGGCGCCCGTTCTTCCCGAGGGGGGAGGAGGCGCCCGTTCTTCCCGAGGGGGGAGGAGGCGCCCGTTCTTCCCGCGGGGGGAGGAGGCGCCCGTTCTTCCCGCGGGGGGGGGGGGGAGAGGAAGCGCCCGTTCTTCCCGCGGGGGGGGGAGGAGGCGCCCGTTCTTCCCGAGGGGGGAGGAGGCGCCCGTTCTTCCCGCGGGGGGGGGGGGGAGAGGAAGCGCCCGTTCTTCCCCGCGGGGGGGAGAAGGAGGCGCCCGTTCTTCCCGCGGGGGGGGGGTAGGAGGCGCCCGTTCTTTCCTGCGGGGGGTGGGGGAAGAGGCGCCCGTTCTTCCCGCGGGGGGGGGTAGGAGGCGCCCGTTCTTCCCGCAGGGGGGGGGTAGGAGGCGCCCGTTCTTTCCTGCGGGGGGGGGGGTAGGAGGCGCCCGTTCTTTCCTGCGGGGGGGGGGGTAGGAGGCGCCCGTTCTTTCCCGCGGGGGGGGGAGGAGGCGTCCGTTCTTTCCCGCGGGGGGGGGGGAGGAGGCGCCCGTTCTTTCCCGCGAGGGGGGGGTAGAAGGCACCCGTTCTTTCCCGCGGGGGGGGGGAGGAGGCGCCCGTTCTTCCCGCGCGGGGGGGGGGGGTAGGAGGCGCCCGTTCTTCCCGCGCGGGGGGGGGGGTAGGAGGCGCCCGTTCTTTCCCGCGGGGGGGGGGAGAGGAGGCGCCCATTCTTTCCCGCGGGGGGGGGGAGAGGAGGCGCCCATTCTTTCCCGCCGGGGGGGAGGCGCCCGTTCTTCCCACGGGGGGGGGGGAGGCACCCGTTCTTCCCGCGGGGGGGGGGGGGGTGGAGGAGGAGGCGCCCGTTCTTCCCGCGGGGGGGGGGGGGGTGGCGCCCGTTCTTTCCCGCGGGGAGGGGGGAGGCACCCGTTCTTCCCGCGGGGGGGGGGAAGGAGACAGTGAGAAGGCTGCAAGAAGCCTCAGTGCTGATGTGCTGATGGCAATGTGCCTTTATTAAAAAATTTTCAAAAATTAAACAGCTACAAAGAACTACAAAAATAGCCGAGTGCCAATGTTTTTTTCACACTGAGCATGCGCGAACGCTCCAACGCGCACGCGCAGCGTTGACGGCAGGAAAAAAACTAATTTAAATAGTACCCGCCCCCTCCCACTTACAAAATCGGCGCGAGTGTAGGCTCCGCCCCCCTGGGCACCGCGCCAGGCAGACAAGGAACTGCAAAGCGCTCCAGTATCGCGAGGTTTTTTTTAGGCGCCAGCTCGGAGGGGCGCCCGTTTTATATCATGTGGAAACTTGGGCCCTATAGTTTTGGTGCGGATCACAGGATCACCCAGCCCTCATTTCAAACCCATATTAAGACTCATGCACCCCAGTAGCATCACCTGTCAGTACTATTCCGTCAGTATAACACTGAAGTGTCACCCTAGATTATGTGGTCAAGATTCTGGAGTGGGCCTTCACCTATGACCTTCGGACTCAGAGGCAAATCTTCTACCACAGAGCTAAGGTTGACACTTTGGAATATAACAGAGCTGCAGCAAAATATGACAAGATCAACAGTATAGAATATTCTCAAAGCATAACAGAATTAGCTACATTTAATCCATAGTGGGTCAAATTCATGAAATGTAGCAACAAAAGGGTAGGATTCTGTTTATGGTGCTATAGGATGTCACATCTCAAAAATGTTTTACAACTCTCTATTTCCTGGTCATAAGGCTTGGACTGAGTTTTCAAAAACCAACTTAAAAATATTGGCTCAGAATTTCCTGGAAAGTTTCGGGGTAACTATGGCATAAGAATAGAGTTGCACTGTGTTATTTCTGAGGAAATTCGTGCATAGAAACATAGAAGCATAGAAAATAGATGCAGGAGTAGGCCATTCGGCCCTTCGAGCCTGCACCGCCATTCAATAAGATCATGGCTGATCATTCCCTCAGTACCCCTTTCCTGCTTTCTCTCCATACCTCTTGATCCCCTTAGCTGTAACGGCCATATCTAACTCCCTCTTGAATATATCCAATCAACTTTCTGCGGCAGGGAATTTCACAGGTTAACAACTCTCTGAGTGAAGAAGTTTCTCCTCATCTCAGTCCTAAGTGGCCTACCCCTTATCCTAAGAGTATGTCCCCTGGTTCTGGACTTCCCCAACATCGGGAACATTCTTCCCGCATCTACCTGTCCAGTCCCGTCAGAATCTTATACGTTTCTATGAGATCCCCTCTCATCCTTCTAAACTCCAGTGAATAAAGGCCCAGTTGATCCAGTCTCTCCTCATATGACAGTCCAGCCATCCCAGGAATCAGTCTGATGAATCTTCGCTGCACTCCCTCAATAGCAAGAACATCCTTCCTCACATTAGGAGACCAAAACTGAATACAATATTCCAGGTGAGGCCTCACTAAGGCCGTGTACAACTGCAGTAAAACCTCCCTGCTCCTATACTCAAATCCCCTCGCTATGAAGGCCAACATGCCATTTGCCTTCTTCACCGCCTGCTGTACCTGCATGCCAACCTTCAATGACTGATGTACCATGACACCCAGGTCTCGTTGCACCTCCCCTTTTTCTAATCTGGCGCCATTCAGATAATATTCTGCCTTCATATTTTTGCCCCCAAAATGGATAACCTCACATTTATCCACATTATACTGCATCTGCCATGCATTTGCCCACTCACCTAACCTGTCCAAGTCACCCTGCAGCCTCTTAGCATCCCCCTCACAGTTCACACCACCACCCAGTTTAGTGTCATCTGCAAACTTGGAGATATTACACTCAATTCCTTCATCCAAATCGTTAATGTATATTGTAAAGAGCTGGGGTCCCACTAGTCACTGCCTGCCATTCTGAAAAAGACCCATTAACCCCGACTCTCTGCTTCCTGTCTGCCAACCAGTTCTCTATCCACGTCAGTATATTACCCCCAATATCATGCGCTTTGATTTTGCACACTAATCTCTTGTGCGGGACCTTGTCAAAAGCCTTTTGAAAGTCCAAATACACCACATCCACTGGTTCTCCCTTGTCCACTCTGCTAGTTACATCCTCAAAAAATTCCAGAAGATTTGTCAAGCACGATTTCCCTTTCATAAATCCATGTTGACTTGGACCAATCCTGTCACTGCTTTCCAAATGCGCTGCTATTTCATCTTGAATGATTGATTCCAACATTTTCTCCACTACTGATGTCAGGCTAACCAGTCTATAATTACCCGTTTTCTCTCTCCCTCCTTTTTTAAAAAGTGGTGTTACATTAGCTAACCTCCAGTCCATAGGAACTGATCCAGAGTCGATAGATTGTTGGAAAATGATCACCAATGCATCCACTATTTCTTGGGCCACTTCCTTAAGTACTCTGGGATGCAGACTATCAGGCCCCGGGGATTTATCGGCCTTCAATCCCATCAATTTCCCCAACACAATTTCCCGCCTAATAAGGATATCCTTCAGTTCCTCCTTCTCACTAGACCCACTGTCCCCTCGTACATTCGGAAGGTTATTTGTGCCTTCCTTCGTGAAGACAGAACCGGAGTATTTGTTCAATTTGCATGTCTGATCTAAACGAGTTTTATGGCGAAACCTTGCTATACACATATTTCCTCGAATGTTTCCAAGAGATCTCTCCCAAAACAGTTTGCCGCTAATTTACATAGCTCCACCCCATGTGAAAGACCAGCTTACCCAAGTTTTCTGGATTTACACAAATAGTTCATTGGTGTAGATTTAAGGCCAAAGATTTAGATGCAGCAAGGCCCAAAGTCACCTGATATCAATCTAACATATTTCTGGAGTTTCATTACGATTTTCTTCATCTTTTTAAAGTTTTCTTACTGAGACTTGCACTGGACTAACCAAAGTGCTGTTCGTTATGTTCAGAATAAATCCACAGGACGATATCACAAGCTCAAACTGTTGTGACCTTGGTCTCTTTATTCAGACTTCAGAGCGGAGAAGCAGCATGGTGAGTCACCTTTTATACCTGTTTGCCCCAGAGTGCACAGGTGACTCTTAGGTCTCCCACAGGTGTGCCCCTAGTGGCAAGTCTTACATTTTGGTAAGGTTTACATACATACATAACACGGTTAGTCTCAATGCATGTGAAATTTTTCAGACCTCTGCCCTTCCCTTCCAGACCCAAGCATGCAGAAGGACTGAGCAGCTGGAATGGCCTTCCCAAGAGTTTAGCCTAGTTTTACACAATAATGGAAGAGAAAGAGCAGCAGAGGCTAGAGGTGCCGGGAGTGAGGTCCCAGGAGTGAAATACCAGGAGCGAGGCCCCGGGAGTGAGGCCCCGGGAGCGAGGCTCCGGGAGCGAGGCTCTGGGAACGAGGCCCCGGGAGCGAGGCCCCGGGAGCGAGGCTCAGGGAGCGAGGCCCCGGGAGTGAGGCCCCAGGAATGAGGCCCCAGGAGTGAGGCCCCAGGAGTGAGGTCCCGTGAGTGAGATACCAGGAGCGAGGCCCTGGGAGCGAGGCCCCGGGAGTGAGGCGCCGGGAATGAGGCCCCGGGAGCGAGGCGCTATGACAGAAGGCAGAAACTTGCTATATTTCCCTATTGGCACCGTTGCGCTGGTTTTTTCCTTCCACCATAGATAAATGAGCTCCACCGGAAATTTGGGCGTAAGTTCCAGTTGGCACGATTGGTGTGGAAACCAATGCAGATTTCACTGTAAGTGCAATCCAGGAGTGCTTTTTGTATTTTTTTTTAAGCTTCTTCGATCTTGGATTTATAATATACTTGTATTCTTACTCTAGTTTATTTCTAACTTATATCTAAAGTAGAACCCTGTTGCAATGAATGAAAATTATTTTTTTCTGTGATGGAAATTACTCGACCAATGTTGTCTAAATCACAAGCAAATTGGGATTTGGCAAAAGTTTGTTCGGAATTATGTCTGAAGTGAATTTGGCTATAAAAGAAATGTAACAATTGTGACAGGCAGACTTTTTAAATAATATATTGTCCAAGGTTACCATAATAAATCTGGAGAAATGTTGTCCAAGAATCAAACCACAAAGCCAATCATGTTTGTGGCTGAGTGTAATAGCAATTGCTTTGTATGAGCATTCACCAGCAGTTCTACTTGTGTATAATGGTGCTGAAAGTGAACCTAACTAGCAAAGAAGCAGAAAGTGATGAAAACAACTTTAGGCTGTATCCTAAAATGTGATATTGTGGAACATAAGCATTTCCTGGAATTGATTCAATGCATATATTTGATCAAAAATTCAACGGTATAAATTAGCAACTCACCAGCTCAGGCCAGATAAAGAGCATAACCTGTATTAATAGAAACATAGAAAATAGGTGCAGGAGTAGGCCATTCGGCCCTTCGAGCCTGCACCACCATTCAATAAGATCATGGCTGATCATTCACCTCAGTACCCCTTTCCTGCTTTCTCTCCATACCCCTTGATCCCTTTAGCCATAAGAGCCATATCTAACTCCCTCTTGAATATATCCAATGAACTGGCATCAACAACTCTCTGCGGAAGAGAATTCCACAGGTTCACCACTCTCTGGGTGAAGAAGTTTCTCCTCATCTCGGTCCTAAATGGCTTACCTCTTATCCTTAGATTGTGACCCCTGGTTCTGGACTCCCCCAACATCGGGAACATTCTTCCTGCACCTAACCTGTCCAGTCCCGTCAGAATTTTATGTTTCTATGAGATCCCCTCTCATTCTTCTAAACTCCAGTGAATACAGGCCCAGTCGATCCAGTCTCTCCTCATATGTCAGTCCTGCCATCCCGGGCATCAGTCTGGTGAACCTTCACTGCACTCCCTCAATAGCAAGAATGTCCTTCTTCAGATTAGGAGACCAAAACTGAGCACAATTTTCCAGGTGAGGCCTCACCAAGGCCCTGTACAGCTGCAGTAAGACCTCCCTGCTCCGATACTCAAATCCCCTAGCTATGAAGGCCAACATACCACTTGCCTTCTTCACCGCCTGCTGCACCTGCATGCCAACCTTCAATGACTGATGTACCATGACACCCAGGTCTTGTTGCACCTCCCCTTTTCCTAATCTGCCGCCATTCAGATAATATTCTGCCTTCATGTTTTTGCCACCAAAGTGGATAACCTCACATTTATCCACATTATAATGTATCTGCCATGCATTTGCCCACTCACCTAACCTGACCAAGTCACCCTGCAGCATCTTAGCATCCTCACAGCTCACACTGCCGCCCAGCTTAGTGTCATCTGCAAACTTGGAGATTTACTCTCAATTCCTTCATCTAAATCATTGATGTATGTCCAAGCGATTGAAAGGTTATGCATTCAAAATACATTGTTTGCCTGAATATACGTTAGACTGCTAATGGTATTTACTCAAGAGCTACTTTTAATTAATGCTGTTGGACTTTTTCACTTGTAATTTTCAAACCTTCAAAATCTTATTCATCTCCTTTAGTGACCAAGTCTCGGTGTGAGATTTAAATCATGCCTGTAAATTCAACCATAAATCTCAAGCTTCTTAAAAAAATAATTCAACTTGATTATAAAACCACCTGGTTTAGCAATTAAGATATCACCTGCACTGTAAAATGGTACTCTTCGTCAATCCCTTTCTCAAACCTAACCCTATTAATATGACTGTTAGCATGCCCCCTGCCATCTTCTCCTCCATCTTATTCTGAGACATGCATCAGATGTGTTTGCTATTATACACAACTGCTTCTAAGCAGTCAAGGTAGTCTAGGTTGCATTGTTCTCCATCGATACTGAGAATGCCAATCTGTGGCTCAAAGTAAGTACCTCTGTGGCACAATGACAATGGTTCATTCAGGACTTTCTTTCGCAATCACACACACTGGAATGTTTCACTTTCTCAACACACGCAAGTCTGCCTACCTGTGGCCCAGCCAAGAACTGATCAAAACGCATGGAAACCGGATTGGATAATCAATAATTCTACAGCGTCGCCATGGAATATGAACCTTCACCTATCTGAATTGTGACATTTATGCTCTTACTGTAGTATATGCAAGCACTCTAATAACGACTCCACGAGGTAAGGGTATAGTACTTGAACTGTGGTGACCTTAGTCCTTTTATTGCAGCTCCTAGGGTGAGGGCACCAAGAGGTGAGCTCCCTTTTATACTTGGTTACATGCAGTGTACAAGGTCTGCAGCAGCAGCACCCTCTGGTGGTACAGGTATGGTATATACAGGGTGAGGTACATTCAGTGGTCTTGTGTTAGAGTACATACATTAATATGCATACATGACAACACTCCACTCTAAGTCTTCCCCAAGTCCTTATTGCCATGACATGAGGAGGTAGTCAGTAGTGGACAGTTAAAGATTGTGGTGAGGGTTATGTAGGTGCCGGGAGTGGCCCATGTGTTCATGGCTGCACACATCCATTTCCCACCGCCCCCCCCATACATAGACCATGTGGGTATGTCACTGTTGGAGGATTCCGCAGTGGTGGAGCAAGTACATGTTATGGGTAAGGTACATACATTGTTGATTGGGTGGGTGAGGATGTTTAGTGGTGTGCAGGGCCACAGGGTGGTGTGGCCTCCTTGTCCTGCATTGGGGCCTGTAGGGTCGCCCTGCTGCCCTTCATGTGCTGGAAGTCTGGTCATCCCAGGTCCCGCCGGGAAAGCTGGAGGCTACTGGCCTCTTGCTCCCAGTGCTGGCCCTGGTGGCCAGGGGAGGTAGTGCCAATCTGGGGCAGGTTGCCAGTGGTCGTGGCTGTCCCGTCCATTGACCGCTGTCCCTGTAGTGGGAAGGTTCCCACTGGGTGTGTGTGAACCATCACTGGGGCATCACATTGGTCCCGGAAGCGCAGGCTACATGATTGGGTAGCCCGCTGGACCTGGGTGTTTCCCATGGGGGGTTTCCTTTGCCATTGTCGGCATACCTGTAGAACCCGGCATCATTTCTCATTTTGTCATTAGCATTCATGATACATTGGCTTTGACCGCAACTAGCCGACTCGACATTGTTATATCTCTTTACACTTTCACATTTGTCACTTACAACGTTTTCTTGTGTACTATCAGTATCTCTGTACAAGGTTACATTTGGATACCTGCCTTTGTTAGTTACATTTGTCTCATTAGCATTACTGGCATCACTGTTCAACTGTACAAATTTGTCACATACATCACTTTTTGAAGTATTAGTTACATTTCTCCCATTAGCATTGCTGGCATCACCAATCAACAGTACATTTATATACCTGCATTAATTAATTACACTTTTATCCTTAGTATCATCGGCATCGCTGTGCCAAGTGTGGAACTGTCCCTTTAATTATTTTGGGTTGCCAGCCTCCTTTAATTAAGAGGGCCTTGCAATCTTTACCCCAATCCGATTTGTCGCTCAGCAACACGTGTTGCTCCCTCAACGCTGCACCTCGTGGTCTGGTCGCGGCCATCTTGATTCCAGGTGCTTCGTCTCGTGGTGCGGGCGCCATCTTCTTTCTCTCCACGAGGTAGGCTGCGGTGATCCTTTTCTCCACAGGTTCTGCCACGGACACCGGGAATCTACCTTCTGCGCCGATCTTCTTCCCTCGGAGTCCTGCCACTGGAGCCCGGAAGGCGAGGTCTGGTCGTTCAGGTTGGATCATCTCGCCGTTGAGTTGTGCAGTCTGTGTCGTCGCCACGCAGTCGAGCTGGACGGTAGGATTTTCAGGTGCTGCAATGGATCCAAGTTTGGGGCCGCATAGGATGTCGATCGCAGGGGCCTGGACGCCTTCGTCGCTCCAACAGATTTGGATTTGCTTCATCCCTCTTCTTCCCAGCAGCATTGGACCATCGCCGGTAATGATTCACAAAGGAAGCTTGTGCATCGCGCCACCATGGGACACCTGGACATCCACGCTGCCAACGACTGGGATGGTGTCTTTTGTGTAAGTGAGCAGCTTCGCCTGGATTGGGGACATTTTGGGTCATTCGGCGGGATTGTCCCAGAGTTTCTCAAAGGCTGTCTGATTTATTAGCGATTGGCTCGCCCCTGTGTCGATCTCCAGCGAGACTGGAACACCGTTGATTTCTACTTCCATTTTCCACGGGGAACTCTCAGTGGAGCAGGTATACACTCCATAGTCCTCTTCCAGGGGCTGAGCCACTTTGTCTTCATCAGCGCTGGAGCCCGGGTGATTGGCCAACTCTTCAGCGACTCGGTGAGTGAAACTTCTACACATTCACTGAAGGTGACCTTTAGTGTTGCAGCCTTTGCAGGTATAGTCTTTGTATCGGCACTGGTGGGCCCTGTGGTTTCCTCCACAGCGCCAACACGGGACTAGTCGGTTGGCTCCATGCGGCAGACTCAGGTTGCAGGACTCAGGGCAGCAGTTTTGCCTCTGAAAGTTGCCATTCGGTTCACTGTACTCATCAGGTTAGAATCCTGGGTGTGAGTCATCATCTTTTTGGAGTCGCAGACTGGCAGTCGGGAGCAGCGTCGAGGAGGTGCGTGGAGAGGCCTATAAAAGGCACAGCAGGGAGTCCGGGGCCCAGTGTCGGCGGCAGTCGGGAGCAGCATCGAGGAGGTGCGTGGAGAGGCCTATAAAAGGCACAGCAGGGAGTCCGGGGCCCAGCGTCGGCGGCAGTTGGGAGCAGCGTCGAGGAGGTGCGTGGAGAGGCCTATAAAGGCGGGACTTGTGCAGCTACAGGGAGAAGGCAAAAAAGAAGTAGAAAGAAATCAAAAGGTGACGTCACAGCCAAGAGGGTAAGTGATTGGCTGGTGATTGGTGAGTAGTTTTTCTTTTTTCTCTTCTATATCAGTGAGTAACTTTTAACATTGTTGTTGCCAATTTAAGTGTATCTAAGGGTTAAGTCATGGCAGGAGAGCTCGGTCGGGTGTTATGCTCCTCCTGTACCATGTGGGAACTCGGGGACGACACCAGTGTCCCTGACGACTATGTCTGCGGGAAGTGTATCCACCTCAAGCTCCTGACGGTCCGCGTTGCGGAGTTGGAGCTGAGGGTGGATTCACTCTGGAGCATCCACGATGCTGAGAATGACGTGAGTATCACGTGTAGCGAGTTGGTCGTACCGCAGGGAAAGGGTCCACAGCCTGATAGGGAATGGAAAACCAACAGGAAGAGCAGTGCAAGGAAGGTAGTGCAGGAGTCCCCTGTGGTCATCCCCCTGCAAAACAGATACACTGCTTTGGGTACTGTTGAGGGGGATGACTCATCAGGGGAGGGCAGCAGCAGCCAAGTTCATGGCACCATGGCTGGCTCTGCTGCACAGGAGGGCAGGAAAAAGAGTGGGAGAGCAATAGTGATTGGGGATTCAATGGTGAGGGGAATAGATAGGCGTTTCTGCGGCCGCAACCGAGACTCCAGGATGGTATGTTGCCTCCCTGGTGCAAGGGTCAAGGATGTCTCGGAGCGGGTGCAGGACATTCTAAAAAGGGAGGGAGAACAGCCAGTTGTCGTGGTGCACATTGGTACCAACGACATAGGTAAAAAAATGGATGAGGTCCTACGAAACGAATTTAAGGAGCTAGGAGCTAAATTAAAAAGTAGGACCTCAAAAGTAGTAATCTCAGGATTGCTACCAGTGCCACGTGATAGTCAGAGTAGGAATCGCAGGATAGCGCAGATGAATACGTGGCTTGAGCAGTGGTGCAACAGGGAGGGATTCAAATTCCTGGGGCATTGGAACCGGTTCTGGGGGAGGTGGGACCAGTACAAACCGGACAGTCTGCACCTGGGCAGGACCGGAACCAATGTCCTAGGGGGAGTGTTTGCTAGTGCTGTTGGGGAGGATTTAAACTGATATGGCAGGGAGATGGGAACCAATGCAGGGAGACAGAGGGAAACAAAAAGGAGGCAAAAGCAAAAGACAGAAAGGAGATGAGGAAAAGTGGAGGCAGAGAAACCCAAGGCAAAGAACAAAAAGGGCCACTGTACAGCAAAATTCTAAAAGGACAAAGGGTGTTAAAAGAACAAGCCTGAAGGCTTTGTGTCTTAATGCAAGGAGTATCCGCAATAAAGTGGATGAATTAACTGTGCAAATAGATGTTAACAAATATGATGTGATTGGGATTACGGAGACGTGGCTCCAGGATGATCAGGGCTGGGAACTCAACATCCAGGGGTATTCAACATTCAGGAAAGATAGAATAAAAGAAAAAGGAGGTGGGGTAGCATTGCTGGTTAAGGAGCAAATTAAGGCAATAGTTCGGAAGGACATTAGCTTGGATGATGTGGAATCTATATGGGTAGAGCTGCAGAATACCAAAGGACAAAAAACGTTAGTGGGAGTTGTGTACAGACCTCCAAACAGTAGTAGTGATGTTGGGGAGGGCATCAAACATGAAATTAGGGATGCGTGCAATAAAGGTGCAGCAGTTATAATGGGTGACTTTAATATGCACATAGATTGGGTTAACCAAACTGGAAGCAATACGGTAGAGGAGGATTTCCTGGAGTGCATAAGGGATGGTTTTTTAGACCAATATGTCGAGGAACCAACTAGGGGGGAGGCCATCTTAGACTGGGTGTTGTGTAATGAGAGAGGATTAATTAGCAATCTCGTTCCTTGGGGAAGAGTGACCATAATATGGTGGAATTCTGCATTAGGATGGAGAATGAAATAGTTAATTCAGAGACCATGGTCCAGAACTTAAAGAAGGGTAACTTTGAAGGTATGAGGCGTGAATTGGCTAGGATAGATTGGCGAATGATACTGAAGGGGTTGACTGTGGATGGGCAATGGCAGACATTTAGAGACCGCATGGATGAACTACAACAATTGTACATTCCTGTCTGTCGTAAAAATAAAAAAGGGAAGGTGGCTCAACCGTGGCTATCAAGGGAAATCAGGGATAGCATTAAAGCCAAGGAAGTGGCATACAAATTGGCCAGAAATAGCAGCGAGCCCGGGGACTGGGAGAAATTTAGAACTCAGCAGAGGAGGACAAAGGGTTTGATTAGGGCAGGGAAAATGGAGTACGAGAAGAAACTTGCAGGGAACATTAAGACGGATTGCAAAAGTTTCTATAGATATGTAAAGAGAAAAAGGTTAGTAAAGACAAACGTAGGTCCCCTGCAGTCAGAATCAGGGGAAGTCATAACGGGGAACAAAGAAATGGCGGACCAATTGAACAAGTACTTTGGTTCGGTATTCACTGAGGAGGACACAAACAACCTTCCGGATATAAAAGGGGTCGGAGGGTCTAGTAAGGAGGAGGAACTGAGGGAAATCCTTATTAGTCGGGAAATTGTGTTGGGGAAATTGATGGGATTGAAGGCCGATAAATCCCCAGGGCCTGATGGACTGCATCCCAGAGTACTTAAGGAGGTGGCCTTGGAAATAGTGGATGCATTGACTCTGGATCAGTTCCTATGGAGTGGAGGGTAGCCATTGTCACCCCACTTTTTAAAAAAGGAGGGAGAGAGAAAACAGGGAATTACAGACCGGTCAGCCTGACATCGGTAGTGGGTAAAATGATGGAATCATTTATTAAGGATGTCATAGCAGTGCATTTGGAAAGAGGTAATATGATAGGTCCAAGTCAGCATGGATTTGTGAAAGGGAAATCATGCTTGACAAATCTTCTGGAATTTTTTGAGGATGTTTCCAGTAGAGTGGACAAGGGAGAACCAGTTGATGTGATATATTTGGACTTTCAGAAGGCTTTCGACAAGGTCCCACACAAGAGATTAATGTGCAAAGTTAAAGCACATGGGATTGGGGGTAGTGTGCTGACATGGATTGAGAACTGGTTGTCAGACAGGAAGCAAAGAGTAGGAGTAAATGGGGACTTTTCAGAATGGCAGGCAGTGACTGGTGGGGTACCGCAAGGTTCTGTGCTGGGGCCCCAGCTGTTTACACTGTACATTAATGATTTAGACGAGGGGATTAAATGTAGTATCTCCAAATTTGCGGATGACACTAAGTTGGGTGGCAGTGTGAGCTGCAAGGAAGATTCTATAAGGCTGCAGAGCGACTTGGATAGGTTAGGTGAGTGGGCAAATGCATGGCAGATGAAGTATAATGTGGATAAATGTGAGGTTATCCACTTTGGTGGTAAAAACAGAGAGACAGACTATTATCTGAATGGTGACAGATTAGGAAAAGGGGAGGTGCAAAGAGACCTGGGTGTCATGGTACATCAGTCATTGAAGGTTGGCATGCAGGTACAGCAGGCGGTTAAGAAAGCAAATGGCATGTTGGCCTTCATAGCGAGGGGATTTGAGTACAAGGGCAGGGAGGTGTTGCTACAATTGTACAGGGCCTTGGTGAGGCCACACCTGGAGTATTGTGTACAGTTTTGGTCTCCTAACCTGAGGAAGGACATTCTTGCTATTGAGGGAGTGCAGCGAAGGTTCATCAGACTGATTCCCGGGATGGTGGGACTGACCTATCAAGAAAGACTGGATCAACTGGGCTTGTATTCACTGGAGTTCAGAAGAATGAGAGGGGACCTCATAGAAACGTTTAAAATTCTGACGGTGTTAGACAGGTTAGATGCAGGAAGAATGTTCCCAATGTTGGGGAAGTCCAGAACCAGGGGACACAGTCTAAGGATAAGGGGGAAGCCATTTAGGACCGAGATGAGGAGGAATTTCTTCACCCAGAGAGTGGTGAACCTGTGGAATTCTCTACCACAGAAAGTTGTTGAGGCCAATTCACTAAATATATTCAAAAAGGAGTTAGATGAAGTCCTTACTACTAGGGGAATCAAGGGGTATGGTGAGAAAGCAGGAATGGGGTACTGAAGTTGCATGTTCAGCCATGAACTCATTGAATGGCGGTGCAGGCTAGAAGGGCCGAATGGCCTACTCCTGCACCTATTTTCTATGTTTCTTTTCTATGTTTCTAAATCATGAAAGCCTGGCTCACTTTGATTGTCTTCTGCAGGGTGACCGTAGTGTCCGCAGAGAGCAGTTTATGGAGGAGGCCCTCGTGGCCGATTCCAATAATGAAGATGTCCCTTAGTGTTTCGTTGAGGTGGTCGCCAAAATCACACGGTGCAGCCAATCTTCTCAGATCTGCAGCATATTTAGCAATTTCTTGGCCTTCGGGCCGCCGGTGGGTGTAGAACCGATGTCTGGCTGTGAGGATGCTCTCTTTAGGTTTGAGTTGTTCTTGTATTAAAGTTACAAGCTCCGCATAAGTCTTGGTTGTCGTCTTCACTGGGGCTGGCAGGTCCCTGACGAGGCAGTGATCATTGGGCCCACAACTGCTGAGCAGGATGGTTCTGCACTTGTCAGCCAACAAGGTCGGTGACTCTCCAGCCAGGTTAAAAAAGTGTTTGAGCCTTTCCACAAAGGCATCCTAATCTTCCCCATCAGCGAATTGTTGGAAGTTGCTTAGGTTAGACATGATGTGCGTGGAAATTCATAACCTTGTCGCCAGTTGTAGCATACACAAGCACTCTAATAACGACTCCATGAGGTAAGGATAAAGTACTTGAACTGTAGTGACCTTAGTTCCTTCATTGCAACTCCTAGAGTGAGGACACCAAGAGGTAAGCTCCCTTTTATACTCGGTTACCTGCAGTTCATGTGACTGTTAGGTCTCCAGCAGTAGCACCCTCTGGTGGTACAGGTATGGTATATACAGAGTGAGGTACATTCAGTGGTCTCGTGTTGGTACATACATTAACATGCATACATAACAATTACCATCATACTGTAGGACTGCCATGTCACTAGCTACTTGTACTTCATTTTCAACTTCTAAAAACACTTTGTCTAATCTCACTGAGCCAGTCTTTCAGTTATAAAACATTCTTGGTATCTGTTCCAAAAACAAACAGCTAATGATAGTCTGTCTGCTCAACAAATATGTCTGTTCAGACTCAGTATCTGTATATAGTTTAATGGTTAGCAACTTGAGATTTAAAACTGATTTTTTTACGGTTTATTGATTAGGCAAGATCTTGGGTTTTGGAAAAAGAAATATTCTTTAACAAAGGAATCTGAGCTTTGATATTACCCTAAGATTAGGCATAGAACCACAACATCATTTATTTTGATTAAATATGGCCAGAGCTTGATCTGAAATTCACTTGAATGATCTGAGTGCAGCAGATAATTTGAGTAAAACGGAAATCTGAGCATGAACATGCTGGGGGCGAATTTGATCTTTGACGGCAGTACAAAGTGGGAAATAGTGAAAAGGCAGCTGATTTTACAATCTGCTCGATTTTCTTTCCCTTGAAGTCAAAGGGTCATATGAATCCAGCCCTTCTTTCTGTAACAGAATGGACACCTTTGAGTCTGATAGGTACACACATTTTAAAAGCTATTACAGATTCTGCTTCTGCCATTATTCTAGTAGCGCATGCCATGTCCCAACAACCCTCTGCATAAAGAAAATCTCTTCACCTCTCCCTTCATTCTTTTGGTGATTATCTTAAATGTATGCCCTCTGTTCCTGGTTCACCGACAAAATGGAAATCGCTTTTTCCTATTTAGAAGCAAATAGGCTTGAAATTTCCTATTCACCTTTTCAAAACAGTTCTCAATTTTGAACATTTCTAACAAACAACTGCTATACGTCCATTCTAGTGAAAAGACCCCCAGTTTCTCTCACTTCTGCTCATGACTAAAGCCTCTCATCCCTGCTTGTTTCCAAATAAACCTCTTCTATAACCTGTCTGTAGCCTGGATATCCTTCCTAAAGTAAAATGCCCCAAACTAGACACAATATTCTAACTGCAGCCTAAACAATGATTTCTATAGGTTTAACATTACTCTTTGCTTTTGTACCCTATGCCAATTTTTATAAATCTAAGGATTACATTTTTTTTCTTTCCAGCTTCATCAACTAGTTTTTCCACTTTAAAATATTTGTGTATCTGATTTCCTATGTCTATTCTACTACTCCTTTTAAAGTTTTATAATTTAGTGGAGATTTCCACTCCTTATTATTTTAGGTTTTAAATTTAAGTAAGGCAAATTTGAAACGGATGAGTGATCAATGGACCACAGGAAACCGGGCTGAACTGTTAATGGGTAAAGCTACAAATCGTGGGAAGTATTCAAAGAAGTGTTTGATACAGCACAAAGCCAATACATACTCCTACAGGTCAATGGCAGCAGGCGAATAGAAACACCACCGCCTCCAAGTTCCTCCAAGTCACACACCACCCGACTTGGAAATGGATCATTGTTCCTTCATCGTCGCTGGGTCAAAATCCTGGAACTCACTCCCTAACAGCACTGTGGGAATACCTTCACCACACGGACTGCGGTGGTTCAAGAAGGTGACTCACCACCACCTTCTCGAGGACAATTAGGGATGGGCAATAAATGCTAGCCTCACCAGTGACACCCACATCCCATGAATGATTTTTTCTTTTGTTTTGTTTTAAAAGGCAAAAGCTCAGCTTCTGTCGTTATGGTCACCAAATAATGTAAGAGACAGTATTAAGCTAAAAGAAAGAGCTTATACAAATGCGAGGAAAAGTGGAAATTGAGGGAACTGAGAGAGCTGTAAAAAGCAACAAAAGGATACAAAGAAAGAACTAAGAGGTGCAAAAATAAAATATGAAAAAACCTGCAAGGGATATCAAAGCTAACAGCAAAAGTTTATATAAATATATGAGAGAATGAGAGCGGTAAAGGAGAATGTGGGTCCATTAAAGATGGATGCCGGTGAGAAGCTAATGGATAATAAGAAAATAGTAGACATGTTACATGAGTACTTTGTGTCCATTTTCACAGTGGTGGAAGAGGACCAAAGATACAAGGGAACCTAAAAATAAGTCATGGGGAGGAAGTTAAATAAGTTTAAAAAATAGTAACGGTGATAATAATGGGACTTAAGATAGACACATCTCCAGGCCCTGTCGCTCTGCCCCAGGGTATTAAAAGAAATCAGTGAGGAAATAGCAGGTGCATTATTCCTAATTTTTTTTAAGCTTTTTGGATTCAGGAATTGTGCCATTGGATTGAAAAATTGTGAATGTCACTCCAAGGCAACGAGAGAGATTCTAGTTAACTACAGACCATTCCATTTATCATCAATTATGGGGAAGTCAGTGGAATCAATCATCAGAGACAGTGACTGAGCACTTGGATAGGCATCAGTTGATCAAAGGGAGTCAGCATGGATTTGTGAAGAGCAGATCATGCCTGCCTCATCTAACTGGATTTTTTGAGGAGGTCATTAGTTTGGTGGATAGGGTAGTGTCTACGGATGTTCTTTATTCTATTTCCCCTGCTGGGGGAATCAGGAACAAGGGAACCTAATCTTAAAAATAGAGCTAGGCTATTCAGGAGCAAAAGCAGGAAGCAATTTGTCACACAAAGGGTAGTTGAAATCTGGAATTCTATCCCCAAAAAGTCTGTGGATTCTAGGCCAATTGGAGATTTTTGTTACGTAAGGATATCGAAAGAAAGACTTGCATTTATATAGAGCCTTTCATGACCACCGGACATTACAAAGTGCTTTACAGCCAATGAAGTACTTTTGGAGTGTGGTCACTGTTATAATGTGGGAAATGCAAAAGCCAATTTGCACACAGCAAGCTCCTACAAACAGCAATGTGATAATGACCAGATAATCTGTTTTGTTATGTTGACTGAGGGATAAATATTGGCCAGAATATCAGGGATGACTTCCCTGCTCTTCTTTGAAATAGTGTCATGAGATCTTTTACGTCCAGTTGAGAGAGCAGACAGGGCCTCAGTTTAACATCTCATCTGAAAGATGGCACCTCCTTCAGCACTGCACTAGAGTGTCAGCCTAGCCTAGCTCTAATTTATGTGTTCAAGTTCCTGGCATGGGACTCGAACCCACACAGAGGCGAGTGTACTCTCCACTGAGCCACAGCTGATACAAAGGTATGGAACAAAGGTGGTAAATGGAGCCATGATCGAATTGAATAGCAAAGCAGACTCAAGAGGCTGAATGGTCAACTCCTATTCCTGTGTTTCTATTTTGCTCCAAGACATATCATCTCATTAAATTTCATTTCACATCTATATGTCCAATCTACTAACCAATGTCTTCCTGAAGTGGTTTACAGTCTACTCCCTATTTTTGTGGTTTATGCGAGTTTCGATATTGTATGATGTGGAATAATGTGGAATCTATATGGGTAGAGCTGTAGAACACCAAAGGGCAAAAAACGTTAGTGGGAGTTGTGTACAGACCTCCAAACAGTAGTAGTGATGTTGGGGAGGGTATCAAACAGGAAATTAGGGGTGCATGCAATAAAGTTATAATGGGTGACTTTAATATGCACATAGATTGGGCGAGCCAAACTGGAAGCAATACGGTGGAGGAGGATTTCCTGGAGTGCAGAAGGGATGGTTTTCTAGACCAATATGTCAAGGAACCAACTAGGGGGGAGGCCATCTTAGACTGGGTGTTGTGTAATGAGAGAGGATTAATTAGCAATCTCATTGTGCGAGGCCCCTTGGGGAAGAGTGACCATAATATGGTGGAATTCTGCATTAGGATGGAGAATGAAACAGTTAATTCAGAGACCATGGTCCAGAACTTAAAGAAGGGTAACTTTGAAGGTATGAGGCGTGAATTGGCTAGGATAGATTGTCGAATGAAACTTAAGGGGTTGACTGTGGATGGGCAATGGCAGACATTTAGAGACCGCATGGATGAACTACAACAATTGTACATTCCTGTCTGGCGTAAAAATAAAAAAGGGAAGGTGGCTCAACCGTGGCTATCAAGGGAAATCAGGGATAGTATTAAAGCCAAGGAAGTGGCATACAAATTGGCCAGAAATAGCAGTGAACCCGGGGACTGGGAGAAATTTTAGAACTCAGCAGAGGAGGACAAAGGGTTTGATTAGGGCAGGGAAAATGGAGTATGAGAAGAAGCTTGCAGGGAACATTAAGGCGGATTGCAAAAGCTTCTATAAGTATGTAAAGAGAAAAAGGTTAGTAAAGACAAACGTAGGTCCCCTGCAGTCAGAATCAGGGGAAGTCATAACTGGGAACAAAGAAATGGCAGACCAATTGAACAAGTACTTTGGTTCGCTATTCACTAAGGAGGACACCAACAACCTTCCGGATATAAAAGGGGTCAGAGGGTCTAGTAAGGAGGAGGAACTGAGGGAAATCTTTATTAGTCGGGAAATTGTGTTGGGGAAATTGATGGGATTGAAGGCCGATAAATCCCCAGGGCCTGATGGACTGCATCCCAGAGTACTTAAGGAGGTGGCCTTGGAAATAGCGGATGCATTGACAGTCATTTTCCAACATTCCATTGACTCTGGATCAATTCCTATCGAGTGGAGGGTAGCCAATGTAACCCCACTTTTTAAAAAAGAAGGGAGAGAGAAAACAGGGAATTATAGACCGGTCAGCCTGACCTCAGTAGTGGGTAAAATGATGGAATCAATTATTAAGGATGTCATAGCAGTGCATTTGGAAAATGGTGACATGATAGGTCCAAGTCAGCATGGATTTGTGAAAGGGAAATCATGCTTGACAAATCTTCTGGAATTTTTTGAGGATGTTTCCAGTAAAGTGGACAAGGGAGAACCAGTTGATGTGGTATATTTGGACTTTCAGAAGGCTTTCGACAAGGTCCCACACAAGAGATTAATGTGCAAAGTTAAAGCACATGGGATTGGGGGTAGTGTGCTGACGTGGATTGAGAACTGGTTGTCAGACAGGAAGCAAAGAGTAGGAGTAAATGGGTACTTTTCAGAATGGCAGGCAGTAACTAGTGGGGTACCGCAAGGTTCTGTGCTGGGGCCCCAACTGTTTACATTGTACATTAATGATTTAGACGAGGGGATTAAATGTAGTATCTCCAAATTTGCAGATGACACTAAGTTGGGTGGCAGTGTGAGCTGCGAGGAGGATGCTATGAGGCTGCAGAGTGACTTGGATAGGTTAGGTGAGTGGGCAAATGCATGGCAGATGAAGTATAATGTGGATAAATGTGAGGTTATCCACTTTGGTGGTAAAAACAGAGAGACAGACTATTATCTGAATGGTGACAGATTAGGAAAAGGGGAGGTGCAACGAGACCTGGGTGTCATGGTACATCAGTCATTGAAGTTTGGCATGCAAGTATAGCAGGCGGTTAAGAAAGCAAATGGCATGTTGGCCTTCATAGCGAGGGGATTTGAGTACAGGGGCAGGGAGGTGTTGCTACAGTTGTACAGGGCCTTGGTGAGGCCACACCTGGAGTATTGTGTACAGTTTTGGTCTCCTAACTTGAGGAAGGACATTCTTGCTATTGAGGGAGTGCAGCGAAGATTCACCAGATTGATTCCCGGGATGGTGGGACTGACCTATCAAGAAAGACTGGATCAACTGGGCTTGTATTCAGTGGAGTTCAGAAGAATGAGAGGGGACCTCATAGAAACGTTTAAAATTATGACGGGTTTAGACAGGTTAGATGCAGGAAGAATGTTCCCAATGTTGGGGAAGTCCAGAACCAGGGGTCACAGTCTAAGGATAAGGGGTAAGCCATTTAGGACCGAGATGAGGAGAAACTTCTTCACTCAGAGAGTGGTGAACCTGTGGAATTCTCTACCACAGAAAGTAGTTGAGGCCAATTCACTAAATATATTCAAAAGGGAGTTAGATGAAGTCCTTACTACTCGGGGGATCAAGGGGTATGGCGAGAAAGCAGGAAGGGGGTACTGAAGTGCATGTTCAGCCATGAACTCATTGAATGGCGGTGCAGGCTAGAGGGGCTGAATGGCCTACTCCTGCACCTATTTTCTATGTTTCTATGTTTCTATACCCGAGACCAGATTATTTATACAGATTAAGAAGCGCAATGGTCTTCTCAATCTCCTAGGAGACACCATAGTTTACATCTTTCTAGTCTGAGAAACATCTATTAAACATCAGGCTCTATATTTTGTTATCGAGCCAAACTTCCAATCCACATTTCCTTTAATAATATGTGCCATCATTTTATCAATAAGCTGTGCCCAAAATCACTGTTGCATTTGCTTATACAACAGTGGTTGCGCTTTAAAAGTAATTCACTGCCTGTGAAGCCCCTTAGCATATCCTCAGAACACAATAAAGGCACAATGTAAAAGCTGGTTCTTTCTTTCTTATAGCATCAATGTAATTTTTTTTCCATTTTCATCTAAAATACCATTATGGCCTCTCTGGATTGCCAATTTGTGCTGAAGCCTGTAGCCACAAGTAACTGGGTTGAGAAGATCCAAAATAAATTCATATAGGAACCAAGATATTATGCTTTAAGAATTAGGTTCAGAACCAAAGCCCAGGGTTTAAAGGAGCATGGTAATCTGCAGCATCAAACAATCTCCCGTATATCTACTGTCAGACATTTGTGGTCCTAAGTGACTAATAATTGACTGTCTAACTAGCAATCCATCAGTTCCAACTGCAAAAAATGCTTCTTCAAATGATGCTTCTTCATACTCATTGATGCCGCATTTACAACCTCCATTTTCAGCTTCCTTCTGTGCTGTAATATTTTATGGTTCGATGATCAGGAGACAGAAAATCGCAGATGGTGCACTCATCATTTTCTGCCAAACCATCGGCCGCACTGGTCTGTTGGGTCTCCGATCATATCCCCATCATACAGTAGAACTCAAAAATATTGGCCAAGCCATCAAAAGGGAACTCTTTGAGGGGATGCGGGGAGGATGTTTCCCCTGGCTGGGAAGTCTAGAACAAGGGGTCACAGTCTCAAGATACGGGGTAGGAAATTTAGGACCGAGATGAGGAGGAATGTTTTCATTCAGAGAATCGTGAACTTGTGGAATTCTCTGCCACAGAAAGCTGTGGAGGTCAAGACACTGAATCTATTTAAGGAGGAGATAAATAGATTTCGAGACACAAAAGGCATCAAGGGGTATGGGGAAAAAGCAGGAATATGGTGTTAAGATAGAGGATTAGCCATGATCACATTGACTGGCGGTGCAGGCTCAAAAGGCCAAATGGCCTGCTACTGCCCCTATTTTCTATGTTTCTATGTTTTCTCAGTTACCTATTTCTGTATTTCATTCTGTAGCTCGTCAAGATAGAGTCGCCTTCGGTTTTAACTGTAGCCATTTTAAAATCATAAAATGATGGAAACCTTCTTCAAAATGGAAAGGAAGGATGTCAGGCCCTCCCTCAGAAAGGAGTTTAAGGATGTAATACCCTCCCTCAGAATTCTGTATTCGACAAGGTGCTTAGCCAGGTGATCACTTCGCGATTTTGTAGCAACAAAACACCAGGTTGATATTTCAGGAATCTCTAACTGGTCCTCATTACACGTTAAACTGGCAATGGGTCAATGTCTGTAATTTATTTTGTACAAAGGGAGACAGTAGTGCAAGAAAAAACCCAGCAGAGATCTGTGACCTAAATGTTGGACCTTGTGCAAAAATATTGCTGTCGTTCTCTGACCGAGAATGACTTGTAGCTTCTTTGCTTTTATCATTTGGAAAAGGAGTGAAAAAAGAATAAGCAAATACACATTTTTTGGGATTTGTCTTTTCTCCCTGTAATGTATGCAACTGTGAGCTCACAGGTTTGTAGAGCTGTTGCCCACCGGTACGCTCGCGGCCTTCCGTGAGAGGTGGGCGCCGGAGGGACTGGAGTGCATCATTACCCGCAGCAACCAAATTTTAATTTGATTTTATATGTTTTAAAGTTTAATTTGTTTTATTGCCGGTTTTAGTGTCCCCCTCCCCTTTTATAGGGGGCACTTATAAAAATTTATGCTTTTAGTGCCCAAAAAAAACCCACAAAAAAAGACAACCCCCCGCCCCCCCCAAAAAAAGGGCCTTGATAAGTGTTTGGAGTGTCCCCAGATCAGGGGGCACTTGATTTAACTGTTTAATTTTGTCCCAGCTGTTGAGTTGGGAGTGGCTTAGCCAGTTCACAAGACTCAATAAAACCCCAGCCAGTTGGGTTCGGGGAATCCACGATGAGGCAGGTGGTTGTGAGCCTGGTGGTTGAACTGGTAATGTGTAGTGTAGTGTTAAACCTTTGCTAATAAACCAACTAGTTCTCAATAGCAATGTGTTGCTATGAATTCTTAAGTAAAGAACCCATGAAGCAAATACATTATACGCCCCTTCACCATTTCTCACAAAGAACTTGTCTTCAATCGGAATTAATAAGTAAATGAGTTGACGGCACAAATCATTACAAAAGGGTATGATTTGGTTGCCATTACAGAAACATGGTTGCAGGGTGGCCAAGACTGGGAATTAAACATACAGCGGTATCTGACAATTCGGAAAGATAGACAAGAAGGGAAAGGAGGTGGGGTAGCTCTGTTAATAAAGGATGATATCAGGGCAGTTGTGAGAGACGATATTGACTCTAATGAACAAAATGTTGAATCATTGTGGGTGGAGATCAGAGATAGTACTGGTGGGCGTAGTTTATGGGCCCCCAAATAATAATTTCACGGCGGGACGGGCAATAATCAAGGGAATAATGGAGGCATGTGAAAAAGGAACGGCAGTAGTCATGGGGGATTTTAACCTACATATCGATTGGTCAACTCAAATCGCACGGGGTCGCCTGGAGGAGGAATTCACAGAATGCATACGGGATTGTTTCTTAGAACAGTATGTAACAGAACCTACAAGGGAGCAAGCTATCTTAGATCTGGTCCTGTGTAATGAGACAGGAAAAATAAACGATCTCCTAGTAAAAGATCCTCTCAGAATGAGTGATCACAGTATGGTTGAATTTGTAATCCAGATTGAGGGTGAGGAAGTTGTGTCAGAAACGAGCGTACTATGCTGAAACAAAGGGGACTACAGTGGGGTGAGGGCAGAGATGGCTAAAGTAGACTGGAAACACAGACTAAATGGTAGCACAATTGAGGAACAGTGGAGGATTTTAAGGAGCTCTTTCATAGTGCGCAACAAAAATATATTCCAGTGAAAAAGAAGGGCGGTAAGAGAAGGGATAACCAGCCGTGGATATCCAAGGAAATAAAGGAGAGTATCAAATCAAAGACCAATGCGTATAAGGTGGCCAAGGTTAGTGGGAAACTAGAGGATTGGGAAAATTTTAAACAACAGCAAAGAATGACTAAAAAAGCAATAAAGGAAGGAAAGATAGATTTCGAAGATAAACTTGCGCAAAACATAAAAACAGATAGTAAAAGCTTTTACAGATATATAAAACGGAAAAGAGTGACTAAAGTAAATGTTGGTCCATTAGAAGATGAGAAGGGGGATTTAATAATGGGAAATGTGGAAATGGCTGAGACCTTAAACAATTATTTTGTTTCGGTCTTCACAGTGGAAGACACAAAAACCATGCCAGAAATTGCTGGTCACAGGAATGTGGGAAAGGAGGACCTTGAGACAATCACTATCACTAGGGGGATAGTGCTGGACAGGCTAATGGGACACAAGGTAGACAAGTCCCCTGGTCCTGATGAAATGCATCCCAGGGTATTAAGAGAGACGGCGGAAGTTATAGCAGATGCATTCGTTATAATCCACCAAAATTCTCTGGACTCTGGGGAGGTACCAGTGGATTGGAAAGCAGCTAATGTAACACCTCTGTTTTAAAAAGGTGGCAGACAAAAGGCAGGTAACTATAGGCCGGTTAGTTTAACATCTGTCGTGGGGAAAATGCTTGAAACTATCATTAAGAAAGAAATAGCGAAACATCTAGATAGGAATAGTGCAATCAAGCAGACGCAGCATGGATTCATGAAGGGGAAATCATGTTTAACTAATTTACTGGAATCCTTTGAGGATATAACGAGCATGGTGGATAGAGGTGTACCGATGGATGTGGTGTATTTAGATTTCCAAAAGGCATTCGATAAGGTGCCACACAAAAGGTTACTGCAGAAGATAAAGGTACGCGGAGTCAGAGGAAATGTATTAGCATGGATAGAGAATTGGCTGGCGAACAGAAACCAAAGAGTCGGGATAAATGGGTCCTTTTCGGGTTGGAAATCGGTGGTTAGTGGTGTGCCACAGGGATCAGTGCTGGGACCACAACTGTTTACAATATACATAGATGACCTGGAAGAGGGGACAGAGTGTAGTGTAACAAAATTTGCAGATGACACGAAGATTAGTGGGAAAGCGGGTTGTGTAGAGGACACAGAGAGGCTGCAAAGAGATTTGGATAGGTTAAGCGAATGGGCTAAGGTTTGGCAGATGGAATACAATGTCGGAAAGTGTGAGGTCATCCACCTTGGAAAAAAAACAGTAAAAGGGAATATTATTTGAATGGGGAGAAATTACAACATGCTGAGCTGCAGAGGGACCTGGGGGTCCTTGTGCATGAATCACAAAAGGTTAGTTTGCAGGTGCAGCAGGTAATCAGGAAGGCGAATGGAATGTTGGCCTTCATTGCAAGAAGGATGGAGTACAAAAGCAGGGAGGTCCTGCTGCAACTGTATAGGGTATTAGTAAGGCCGCACCTGGAGTACTGGTGCAGTTTTGGTCACCTTACTTAAGGAAGGATATACTGGTTTTGGAGGGGGTACAGAGTCGATTCACTAGGCTGATTCCGGAGATGAGGGGGTTACCTTATGATGATAGATTGAGTAGACTGGGTCTTTACTCGTTGGAGTTCAGAAGGATGAGGGGTGATCTTATAGAAACAGTTAAAATCATGAAAGGGATAGACAAGATAGAGGCAGAGAGGTTGTTTCCACTGGTAGGGGAGGCTAGAACTAGGGGGCACAGCCTCAAAATACGGGGGAGCCAATTTAAAATCGAGTTGAGAAGGAATTTCTTCTCCCAGAGGGTTGTGAATCTGTAGAATTCTCTGCCCAAGGAAGCAGTTGAGGCTAGCTCATTGAATGTATTCAAGTCACAGATAGATAGATTTTTAACCAATAAGGGAATTAAGGGTTACGGGGAGAGGGCGGGTAAGTGGAGCTGAGTCCATGGCCAGATCAGCCATGATCTTATTGAATGGCGGAGCAGGCTCGAGGGGCTAGATGGCCAATTCCTGTTCCTAATTCTTATGTTCTTATGTTCTTTCTGGTCTTATTGGCTGTAATGGTATGGCGTAAGCAGTCTAGCTGAGAGATGCAAACTGACGGCACCTGAATGATGTTAAGGGCTTTCTCTTGTTACATTTGACACTTTGCTTCACTCCTATATGCCCAGAGCTCCATTCCCCTGATGGTCATTTTTTTATGTTAGGAGAATACATGCAGCTGCATCTGCTTTTATCTAACTTATAAAGTACAGGAGGTCCAGAAAACTGCCAAAGTATCTGTAAATTTATTTCATAGCACACCAGTGTTATATTCCATGTGATGCCTAGCCCAATCATAGAATCATAGAATGATACAGCACAAAAGGAGGCTATTCGGCCCATTGTGCCTGTGCCAGCATCAATGGTATAAGACAATCGCCCTAAGTAGGTCACACTGCACTTGACTTTAGTCTGTCTTGGGGTCATGTTGGGACCTGCATTTGTAGCCTTTGAGAAAGGAAAGAAAGAAACACTTGCATTTATATAGCGCCTTTCATGACCACCAGACGACTCAAAACACTTTACAGTCAATTAAGTACTTTTGGAGTGTAGTCACTGTTGTAATGTGGGAAACACGGCAGCCAATTTGCGCACAGCAAACTCCCACAAACAGCAGTGTGATAATGACCAGATAATCTGTTTTTTTTGTTATCTTGATGAGGGATAAATATTGGCTGGTACACCGGTAACTCTCCTGCTCTTCTTCAAAATATGTCTTTTACGTTCACCAGAGAGGGCAGACGCGGCCTCAGTTTAACGTCTCATCCGAGGAGAATGAAAAGCAGAAAAAGGCTTATGATTTTTGTTGCTGCCACAGAAAAATGACCTTGTATGAATCTTTATAAATTACAGTTGGATCAATGTCACTTCAAGCTCATTCTCCATGGATCAACAACATTGCATTTTCACAAGCAAAAAAACCTGCAGATCTTGTCAAACCCAGTTTACACTGCACGAACAATTATAGATTTCTACTGCAGGTTTTTGAATCTTTCTCTCCTGCTTCCGTCCAAATATGACCTGACCAGTTTCTCTTCTAAAGCAAAGATTTGTTTTTTCTTTATCGTGAAGAGGTTGAAGGTGGCCATCTGCACGGTTTGTTCGAGGAACTAAATGTTGATAATTTCATGGAGATTAATGGGGGGTCACCAGCTGCAATGCCTTCCCAACACACAAATCTTGGCCCATCTCTTATCCGACGCCAAGCTACCCTGTTATATACAGTTCAAGAACTTCGAAGCCAGGAATGCCAGCAACGTCTGTATGTAAATAATGTTGAGTTCATAGAGGTAATGCTCATAGCTGACAAGAATCCCTATTTTTTTTTAATTTATTCTCTAGACTTTTTCTATTTCTTAGATTTATTTTTAAATCACTGTAAGCAAACCCAGATGCATTCAATGCCTAATAAATTTCCCCTTCAGTGGAAAAAGGATGTTAGATTCACCCTGAAGTGTAGCCACCTTTTGTTTCAATAAATGTTCCAAACTGGGTCCAGGTCAGCAATACTCACCAGAGAGTACTTTTCACCAAATTCAGATGTACGCGGGTATTTATTTTCCTGTATAATCTGCATTCAGACGCATCGCCCGAATCTACGCCAAATTGTCCCCCTTGTGTTGCTGCTTTCTCCCTCCACTCTGCATTCCTATAGCGCCTTTCATGACCTCAGGACATCCCAAAGCGCTTTACAGCCAATTAAATACTTTTGAACTGTAGTTATTGTTGTAATGTAGGAAACATGGCAGCCAATTTAGGCGCAGCAAGCTCCCACATATAGTAATGAGATAAATTACCATTTAATCTGTTTTAGTGAGATTGGTTGAGGGATAAATATTGGCCAAGACACTCCCCTTATCTTCTTAAAATAAGGTCATTGGATCTTTTATGTCCACCTGAGAGAGTGGACAAGAGCTCGATTTATGATCTCATCTAGAAGATGGCACCTTCAGCAGTGCAGCAATGTCTAGATACTGCACTGAAGTGCCAACCTGGATTACGTGCTCAAGTCTTGGAGTGGGGCTGATCCCCAAAGGTAATCAGCCAACACTCCACAATGTTTATCCATCCGGGGGGCGATAACATGGCGCTAACCAGGTACCAACCGGGCGCGTCGATGACATCGACTACCGCCATATTTGGCGGGAGGTTTGCAGCGGCGGTACGGTGTTCTGCCTCGGTCACCTTCGCCCCGGGATCATGATGTCATCACCGTGTGCATCGCCCTGGTAGTGCCCCCGGGAACTGAACTTGGGTTGTGCTCCCTGCAGCATCGCGGGGTGAAAATACCGGCAGCTGCAAGAGGCATCCATCGGAAGGCCGGGCACTTTGGGCGTGATGCTTAAAGGTGAGGTGGCCAAGCTAAGTTAAAAACAATTGAACTGCTCTCTTTCAGGTTTGTTGCCGTTCTTTGCCCGTGATCGATCCGCCCAGCACTCTACTTCAATGCATCGGGTTGATTGGGCCGGATCGCGGCTGACGTCGCGGAGAAGGTACGTTTTTATTTTGCAGAGTCTGCAGCGATGGCCCTTCCCTTTAATGGAGGGAAGGATTCTTTCAACACGGCAGCACTGCACGGCCCAGTGTACAGCGCTGCTCAACTTACCGCCCCGCCTGCTGACCATCGCGCTCCAGGAAAGAAATGGAGTGCTTGAGTTAGCGCTCCACTTCCTTCCTGGAGAGCTACCCACAAATTTTTTTTAAAGTAGAAAAAGATTAGCGCCTGGCTCTAATTTCTCGCGAATTTATCTCCCATGTCTGTTTACACCGGCTTAGAAATCACACCTTCACCTGATTCTCTGAAGCCTCATGTCCAAAGTGACTTGAAGACAATGATGATGTGGAAGCACACATTGAATCATGAGGATGAGCTACAACTGAGAAGAGGTAGTCACCATTGCTTATGTGGTTCATTTGTTTACCAATATATATTCAGAAACAGAACTATAACAGTTATTTCTCTGTTTTATTAAAAAAATCCTTGTTGCAGATTGATCATTTTGGATCTTCAATAACAGTCGGTCCAACAGATACTCTAACATTGACAAGCCTAATACAATAACAACGACGTTTATTTATCTAGCGCCTTTAACGTAGTAAAACGTCCCAAGACACTTCACAGCAGTGTTACAAGATAAATCAGATAAATTTGACTCCGAGCCACAAAAGAAGAAATTAAAGCAGATGACCAAAAGCTTGGTTAAAAGAAGTCGGTTTTAAGGAGCGTCTTAAAGGAGGAAAGAGAGGTAGAGGTGGAGAGGTTTAGGGAGGGAGTTCCAGAGCTTCGGGCCCAGGCAGCTGAAGGCATGGTCACCAATGAGCAGTTATAATGAGCGATCTTCAGGAGGGCAGAATTTGAGGAGTGCAGACATCTTGTGGGGTTGTGAAGCTGAAAATGATTACAGAGATAGGGAGGGGCAAGGCCATGGAGTGATTTATAAACAAGGATGAGAATTTTGAAATCAAGGCGTTGTTTAACCGAGAGGCAATGTCGGTCAGAAAGCACAAGGGTGATGGGTGATCGTGACTTGGTGCGAGTTAGGAACATGGTCTACAATAGAAGGAACCACTGCAATGGAACTTTATCTGCCATAGCAACTGGTTATAATCATGAAGAAGGTAAAATGGGTTGCTGAACTTGAGTGAACTGTATGCAGATTGCAACAGAGCTTGCTTAATAGTAAAAGTGGAGCTAGAGAATCCCAAGGCAAAAAACAAAAAGGGCCACATTGCAGCAAAATTCTAAAGGGGCAAGGTGTGTTAAAAAGACAAGCCTGAAGACTCTGTGCCTCAATGCGAGGAGTATTCGGAATAAGGTGGACGAATTAACTGCGCAGATAGCAGTTAATGGATATGATGTAATTGGCATCACAGAGACATGGCTCCAGGGTGACCAAGGCTGGAAACTCAACATCCAGGGGTATTCAACATTAAGGAAGGATAGACAGAGAGGAAAAGGAGGCGGGGTGGCGTTGCTGGTTAAAGAGAAAATTAATGCAATAGTAAGGAAAGAAATTGGCTTAGATGATGTGGAATCGGTATGGGTGGAGCTGCGGAATACCAAAGGGCAGAAAACGCTGTTGGGAGTTGTGTACAGGCCACCAAACAGTAGTAGTGAGGTTGGGGACAGCATCATTGGATGCGTACAATAAAGGTACAGCAGTTATCATGGGCGACTTTAATTTACATATAGATTCGGCTAACCAAACTGGTAGCAATGCGATGGAGAAGGATTTCCTGGAGTGTATTAGGGATGGTTTTCTTGACCAATATGTCGAGGAACCAACTAGAGAGCTGGCCATCCTATACTGGGTGATGAGTAATGAGAAGGGATGAATTAGCAATCTTGTTGTGCGAGGCCCCTTGGGGAAGAGTGACCATAATATGGTAGAATTCTTTATTGAGATGGAGAGTGACACAGTTAATTCAGAAACTAGGGTCCTGAACTTAAGGAAAGCTAACTTCAACGGCATGAGGCGCAAATTGGCTTGAACAGACTGGCAAACGATACTTAAAGGGTTGACGGTGGATAGGCAATGGCAAACATTTATAGATCACATGGATGAACATGGAGTAAAAATAAAACAGGGAAGATGGCTCAACCGTGGCTAACAAGGGAAATTAAGGATAGTGTTAGATCCAAGGAAGAGGCGTATAAATTGGCCAGAAAAAGCAGCAAACCTGAGGACGGGGAGAAATTTAGAATTCAACAGAGGAGGACAAAGGTTTAATTAGGAGGAGGAAAATAGAGTACGAGAGGAAGCTTGCCGGGAACATAAAAACTGACTGCAAAAGCTTTATAGATATGTGAAGAGAAAAAGATTAGTGAAGACAAACGTTGGTCCCTTGCAGTCAGACTCAGGTGAATTAATAATGGGGAACAACGAAATGGCAGACCAATTGAACAAATACTTTGGTTCTGTCTTCACGAAGGAAGACACAAATGACCTTCTGGATGTACTAGGGGACTGAGGGTCTAGTGAGAAGGAGGAACTTAAGGATATCCTTATCAGGTGGGAAATTGTGTTGGGGAAATTGATGGGATTGAAGGCTGATAAATCCCCAGGGCCTGATTGTCTGCATCCCAGAGTACTTAAGGAGGTGGCCATAGAAATAGTGGATGCATTGGTGATCATTTTCCAACAGTCTATCGACTCTGGATCAGTTCCTATGGACTGGAGGGTAGCTAATGTAACACCACTTTTTAAAAAAGGAGGGAGAGAGAAAACTGGTAATAATAGATCGGTTAGTCTGACATCAGTAATGGAGAAAATGTTGGAATCAATTATTAAGGATGAAATAGCAGTGCATTTGGAAAGCAGTGAAAGGATCGGGCCAAGTCAGCATGGATTTGTGAAAGGGAAATCATGCTTGACAAATCTTCTGGAATTTTTTGAGGATGTAACTAGTAGAGTGGACAAGGGAGAACCAGTGGAAGTGGTGTATTTGGACTTTCAAAAGGCCTTTGACAATGTCCCACATAAGAGATTGGTGTACAAAATCAAAGCACATGGTATTGGGGGTAATGTACTGGCGTAGATAGAGAATTGGTTGGCAGACAGGAAGCAGGGATAAATGGATCCTTTTCGGATTGGGAGGCAGTGACTAGTGGAGTGATGCAGGGCTCAGTGCTGGGACCCCAGCTCTTTACATTATACATTAATGATTTGGATGAAGGAATTGAGTGTAATATCTCCAAGTTTTCAGATGACACTAAACTGGGTGGTGGTGTGAGCTGTGAGGAGGATGCTAAGAGGCTGCAGGGTGATTTGGACAGGTTAGATGAGTGGGCAAATGCATGGCAGATACAGTATAATGTTGATAAAAACTAGGTTATCCACTTTGGTGGCAAAAACATGAAGGCAGAATATTATCTGAATGGTGGCAGATTAGGAAAAGGGGAGGTGCAACGAGACCTGGGTGTCATGGTTCATCAGTCATTGAAAGTTGGCATGCAGGTACAGCAAGCGGTGAAGAAGGCAAATGGCATGTTGGCCTTCATAGCTAGGGGATTTGAGTATAGGAGCAGGGAGGTCTTACTGCAATTGTACAGGGCCTTGGTGAGGCCTCACCTGGAATATTGTGCTCAGTTTTGGTCCCCTAATCTGAGGAAGGACGTTCTTGCTATTGAGGGAGTGCAGCGAAGGTTCATCAGACTGATTCCAGGGATGGCTGGACTGACATATGAGGAGAGACCGGATCAACTGGGCCTTTATACACTGGAGTTTAGAAGGATGAGAGGGGGTCTCATAGAAACGCATAAGATTCTGACGGGACGGGTCAGGTTAGATGCGGGAAAAATGTTCCCGATGTTGGGAAAGTCCAGAACCAGGGGACACATTCTTAGGATAAGGGGTAGGCCATTTAGGACTGAGATGAGGAGAAACTTCTTCACTCAGAGAGTTGTTAACCTGTGGAATTCCCTGCCGCAGAGTTGTTGATGCCAGTTCACTGGATATATTCAAGAGGGAGTTAGATATGGCCCTTACGGCTAAAGGGGTCAAGGGGTATAGAGAGAAAGCGGGAAAGGGGTACTGAGGTGAATCATCAGCCATGATCATATTAAATGGTGGTGCAGGCTTGAAGGGCCGAATGGCCTACTCCTGCACCTATTTTCTATGTTTCTAATAGCAAATACGTTGATTACCTCCACAATAAGTAGGAATACATTTTCCTACCAAAAGTTTCAAATTGGGCTAAAGTCACCATCTAGTCGATGGCAGAAATTCCATAATGTAACATATTTCAGTTCTTCTTATGTCTCTGTTATTGAAACTGTTTACTTCCTTTAGCAAAGGCTAACCAGAATAGTTCTGTAAACACCAGGATCTTTACTGGTTAAATCGTAAAAGTTTTTTTATATAAAAGCTCAATAAGAAACTGTTTTGAAGAGGATAGTTCAGCCAGTTCATGTGTTTACCATTGTTAAGATAACTTGGCAGTTGAAATTAAATCTGGTACCAGTCTTGCAAAAGCGAAACATTTGTAGAGTTTAAATTCAAACATTCTCCACCTCGCTAACCCCTGGCCACAAGCAATCTGGCTTAATATTTTTTTTTATTTAATTTCGTTCCAGATCAACTCTAACGCCAAAGATCACTTTGCGCCAATGTGTTTGATCTTAGGCCAAAAGGCTGAGAGGCGAAGTTGCACCGTTCCTGGAAATATTGCAATACCAGGTCGGTCAATTTGGCTTAATATGCTTCAGTGAGGCCAAGGGACATTTTGCGGCCCGAAGAACCTGGAGGAGACATACTTTCCCAGAGCTGTTGCTCCAAAGTCCTTTATTTGTTATGGTTTTTCATCGTACATCAACTGATGTTGCCTACCCAAAGTCATGTGGATAATTATAGTGAGTGAAATAATTCCTGATTTATACTGCAGCATTAAAACAATTACTGCATAAACATGTTAAATAGCGCATGTACCTGAGAGACAGGAATGGGCATTTTAATTTCATGTAAATTTATCTGGTCAATTTATAATAAAGTAAGGGGGGATCCATTGATGATTTGGACAACTATATTAGAAGACAGTTTTGCATTTCACTTTTATGGACTTTTTCTGAAATATTGATGTATAATTTCTGTAACTATGTTCACTGTAACATTGTATTTAATATATATCTTCTTTTGATTTTGACATATTAAATTAAGCCTAATAATGCACAGAATGAGGTTTTGAGTGAGCGATGGTAATCTTTCATATTTATTGGGCACATACTGCACCACATCACTTCAGATTCTGTTCACACAATATACATTTATATATATTTAAAGTTAGGATTATTACAAACTCAGATAATGGCCAGCAGCCAATATAAATTGGCTTTTATCCACCCTCACCTCTGGGTCAGAAGGTTCTGGGCTCAAGTCCCACTCCAGAGACTGGAGCACATAAATCTAGGCTGACACTCTGGTACAGTGCTGAGGGAGTGCCTCACTGTTGGAGGTGACGTCTTTCAGATGAGACTTTAAACCGAGGCCCCGTCTGCTCTGTCAGGTGGACGTAAAAGATCCCATGGCACTATTTCGAAGGAGAGCAGGAAAGTTCCACCCGGTGTCCTGGCCAATATTTATCCCTCAATCAACATCACTATAAACAGATTATCTGGTCATTATCACATTGCTGTTTGTGGGAGCCTGCTGTGTGCAAATTGGCTGCCGTGTTTCCTACATTGCAACAGTGATTATATTTTAAAAAGTACATCATTCACTGTAAAGCACTTTGGGACATCTGGTAGTCGTGAAAGGCGCTATGTAAATACAAATCTTTCTTTCTTTCACTCAGAATTAAATGATCACCATGTCAACACAAAGCAAAACCCAAGTCTTAAAATTATGGGCTCAATTTTCCCTGTTCATTTGCGGCATTTTTTTGGCAAGTGCCATTTTTTTTGCCGTATTAATTTTTTTCCAAGTTTCCCCCTGCGATCTGTGCCAGCGTAACTGACTTAGTTATTATTTTTCTAGGCCATTTTTTTTTTAACGTCTCATCTGCGCCGATTTTTTCAATTGTTTGCAGTTTGTTCAACATTTTTTTCTCTGAGGTCGCCGTTTCTGGCCACTCCCGAAAAACCTCTGGTAAGTTAAGAAAACCAGCGCACATTGACAAATCAGCGCTGAAAGACGCCATTGTTTTTAAATCAAAGATTTTGGAGGGAGTCAAGAACACTGTCAAAATCAATCATAAAGTTAAACTTTTTTTTACCTGTCAAAGTGGAAGTGTAAATTTGTTGGATTTCAGAAGTTCTCTCATTTTTTAAACTCACTCACATGCCACCAGCGAAGCAAGGCTGGAGGGTCGTAGGTTTGGCCGGTAGAATCGTCCTGCACCTGGACACGGACTCGGGGCTCGGCTACAAAACAAGCCATAGGGGTGGGTGGGGGGGATAGGAGGGGGGGGAGAAGAGAGAGAGAGAGTGCGAGGTGCCGATCGGAAGGCTTGGAGCCTGGGGAGAGAGAGAGAGAAATCATGACCTTTGGGTGTGGTCCATCCATACAGACCTGGAGAGAGACAACTGCGAACCTGTGCTTCCTGCTTTTCTGCTGTTTTGAGCTTCTTTCAAAGGTTAAGTTTAAGTATGGGGGCAACACTGACAATGCCATACCTTGTGCGAGCCTTCTGCATCATGGTGCTACGTAGGAGATAATTGATTCGACTTCATCGCATCAGGAATATCAGAGCCCATAGGGTGCTGGCCAGGAGGCCTTACCCACCTCAGGTATATTGAGTCAGGCATTCGTACCTCCACATCAGTGATGCAGACTATGTTTCTGCAAAGAAGTTGTAACTGAGATCTGTGAGTTGATCAAAGCAGATCTGCAACCTAGAAGCATCAGGAGGACTGCTTTGTTAGTTAAAGTGAAGGTTACAGCTGCACTTACATTCTATGCCTCCGGATCGTTTCAATCTACAACTAGGGATGTGTGCGCTATCTCTCAACATGCAACACATGTCTCCAATTGCCAGGTCATGGCTGCACTGTACGTGCGTAGGAATGACTTCATAAAGTTCCCCATGACCACCCAAGCAATCCATGCCAGGGCTGCGGGCTTCTCCAGGATTGCTGGCTTCCCATTGATTGTACCCCACATCGCCTTGCGAGCACCTTTGAAGGATTCCGATATGTACAGGAACAGAAAAGGCTTCCACTCCATTAATGTGCAGCTCATGTGTGACGACATGCATCATATCATGTCAGTCAATGCAAGAAACCCTGGGAACACACATGATGCATTCATCCTACGCGACAGCTTTATATCTGCCATGTTTCAGCAGCAGCCAGAAGGGTAGAGCTGGCTGCTGGGAGACAAAGGGTATGGCATCGCCACCTGGCTCATGACGCCCCTACGCGTAACCCGGACGGAAGCTGACCGTCAATACAACATGTCGCACATTGCAACGCACAGCATCATTGAGAGGACCATTGGCATATTGAAACAGCAATTCCGATGCCTGGACAATTCCAGAGGCTACTTGCTGTAATCCCCTGAGATTGTCGGTCAGTTCACTGTTGTGTGCTGCTTACTGCATAACTTAGCCATCATGAGGCAGCAGCACCTGGTAGTGGGAGACCCACCTGCACTGAGAGTGGCTGATGATAATGATGTGGACGATGCAGGTAATGAGCATGAGGAGGACGACGATGAGGATGAGGAAGCCATGAAAGTGCCTGAGGCCTGAGCACGACAGCAGAGGAGGGCGGGCCATCTGCAAAGATGAAAATGCAACTTTTTAGAGGGTGTCTTTCTGTTCAGTGGGACATACACAGCTGGTCACATTTACAATTGCAATTCCATTGAATAAATGAAAATATTACTTACACTAACTACTTGACCAAGGTCCTGCCACTTCTTTTTACACTGGCCTCCAGACCTCATGGTGGTCACCACTGCGTAGTAATCTTCTGCAACTTGGTTCCAGCGTTTCATCATTTCTTTGGTGTCCAGCTCCTGCCATCTGTTCTCAATCACAGTAACTAGTGACTCCACTTCTTCCTGCAAGAAATTCTTGGTCCTTGCACTGCGTTGCATCTTGTATTGCTCCAGCTGCGATTTTTCCAATGCTCTCACACAGCACTCCTTCTCACACACACACAACTGGCTCTTTAAAAATGCCTGATTGCCAAATCCGAGCTATACTGAGCGTGCGCATCCATTGGAACGACATCAAAACCGTAATTTATTTCCGCGCATGCGCAGAAGGTGCGGCTTAGTTTTTTGGCACAGGCAGCAGGCTCCACCCCCGAGGCGACTGGACACACTGCACAGCGCCAAATTTGAATTATACATTGGGGAAACTTTGGCAAAATATTTTTGCTGCATTTCTGGCCTAGAAAAACGGGCGGAACTTTGGCAATATGTTTGAAAACGGGCTTGGCGAAAATTGAGCCGATCGTAATGGGCGCTCAGTGTAACATAGTTTAACATGTTCATCTGAAATTCCTCACTCACTGCTATTTTACATGAATGGTTTATCTCATTTGCTCAAGTAACAAAGAGAAGAATTTCAGGTAAATGAATTGAGCTGTAAAATATGAAAGCATCTCCAAGTGTAATTTCAGGGCCCCGGTTTACTTCTAGGTCATGGAGTTAGGAAGAGATTTCTGCTGTGAGTCTATTACCTGTACATCTATTTGTATGTGCACAGTATGGAAATAAAATGTAAGCTTACTGCTTCAATTCTAACGGACTTACTCCAATTTTTTTTAGCAAGCTGTTCAGGTATTTTTTAATAAAACTTTTCATAGCATAAGGGGATCACATTCTCTACAAACCAGAAAATGTATTTTACATCCTCTGCACTTTCAAAATTGTGTGATGCAGATATTAATAATTACCCTCACTTGCAGTATCTACTTAATAGATTAAATGTAGGCTGGTCCTATTATATCACACTCCCTATTTTAAATGCAGACAGACAATGATAATGCATATCCTTATTTAAGATTAAATAATTCCAAGAAGCCTAATATTAACTACTTGTCATATTATAAATTAAATGGGTTCTAAGAACTGCTTCAGAATAAATAAATTATTCTTTTGGATTTTTTGAAAGCCAAGTCCTATTTATTGGCGAGGCAAATTCAATCATGTTGTAGATTTGCACTACTTCCAGTATAAGATCTATTGAAGCATTTCTCTAAAGCAGGAAACTAAAAGTTAGCTTTTTACCTATTTAAAAATAGAAATTATCAGAACTTTCTTAATGCTTTTAAACATTTAAATTCTTTTGAAGTGAGATTCACCAGCAACTTAATGATTCTATAAAATCCAAGTTCAACAGTTTGAATATGTACACACGCAAGTGGGGCTCCACCAGACTCTCACAATCCCTTCCACAGCAAATTCCATTCGTTTCATTCGATACAAGTTGACATTCGCAATGAATAAATCACCAGCTGATTTGTTCCACAGCAAATCTTTGCAATTTGCCTTGTGATGTAGCCATCAGCAATTTAAATCAACAAATCACTCTGATCCGTTGACCTCTTGATCAACTCCCATTGTCTGAACTCTATCTGGCATGAACAGATCAAATTCAATTCACAACAGAAGCCGTTTTACACAATCTCACTATCTTTTCGTCCTATCAACTGCTGGTGTTTAACCAGCATATTAACCAGCATTAAAATGGAATATTCTGGAACTAAAGATGTCATCAAGCGACCACTCTTGCACTATGATGCTAAAGTTTAACCTGAGGAGGTACCTCTATCTCTGATTCTCTCAACATCTTATTTTACCACTGTGTCTGACCTGAACTCACTGCAGGCCAGGAGGAAAAGCGGAAGGGGTCAGGAAAAAAAAGTTTTTCCAATTTTTCTTTTGTGGGAGGAGCCATTGATGCTGAGATGATAATCCATATCTCCTAGTTCATGGTGCAATCCAATAAACAAAGCTTAGACTGTACTGCTGTTGAATGCGGTAACATTTGGCTTGGCCTCTTTTTTTATTCACAGGTTGTGGGCGTTGCTGGTAAGGCCAGCTTTTATTGCCTATCCCCAATTGCTCTTGAGAAGGTAGTGATCCTTCTTGAAGATGGTTATTAGAACATTAAATTCTTTGCCATATTATGTAGTATTGAGGCAAAGACAATACCATAATTTAAAAGAGAGTTGGAAAAGTTTTGGAAAAGGGAGAATATAAAAGGATACAGGTAAATGGGGTTTAATCGCTGCAGTTCAAGAGTTGTGGCTACACAGCCATCATGGCAAAAGGGCCTCCTTCCGTCATGTAATTTTTGATTGGCTCCTTTACCACAAGCAACAATACAATGTTCTAATAACCATCTGTGTAGAAAAAAAATCTTCAAATTCTCCCTTTATTTTTCTACGAATAATTCTAATCTATGCCCCTTTACTGACTCACCAACCAGAGGGAACATTATTTTACTGATTACCCATTCAAAACCTTTCGTGATTTTGAAAACCCTCATTAGATCCTTTCTAACCTTCCCTGTTCCAGTGAAAAGATCCCAATTTTTCAACTCTTTCTTTATGAATATTCCCTTCCCTTTTCTCACACAGGGCTGTATAATTTGCCACTCGCCCGTCTTTGAGCACAATTCCAATTTCCTTTGAGTTTTGGATAATTATGGTAAGTGCTTCCATTACCTGTTGTCCAACTTCCTTCAGTATTCCCGGGATGGTGGGACTGACCTATCAAGAAAGACTGGATCAACTGGGCTTGTATTCACTGGAGTTCAGAAGAATGAGAGGGGATCTCATAGAAACGTTTAAAATTCTGACGGGTTTAGACAGGTTAGATGCAGGAAGAATGTTCCCAATGTTGGGGAAGTCCAGAACCAGGGGTCACAGTCTAAGGATAAGGGGTAAGCCATTTAGAACCGAGATGAGAAGAAACTTCTTCACTCAGAGAGTGGTAAACCTGTGGAATTCTCTACCACAGAAAGTTGTTGAGGCCAATTCACTAAATATATTCAAAAAGGAGTTAGATGTAGCCCTTACTACTAGGGGGATCAAGGGGTATGGCGCGAAAGCAAGAATGGGGTACTGAAGTTGCATATTCAGCCATTAACTCATTGAATGGCAATGCAGGCTCGAAGGGCCGAATGGCCTACTCCTGCACCTATTTTCTATGTTTCTATGTGCACCGAGTGAATTATTTTAAAGTCCCATTATCTTTTTAATACAGTTTCCATCTGAGTAAGATAGAAGGTGAAGTGAATCAGGTAGGACTGGACTTTAAAAGCTAGTAGATTGTCGGAAGACGGGGAGTGAGGGGGGTACGGAGTCGCACACTATTTTCGGTGCAAGCTTATATCACAGATCTACATTTAAATATCCAAAAGGATCTGTCAAGAAAGATCTAGAAATAGAAAGTGACAATTTGCAAATCGTTCTTCTACAACCTATTTGTTCAGATAGAAATTAAATTGACAGAAAACACTTAATGACGTGTAAAATCTCACCTGAATTGACCATCAACTAACAATTAAAAACTAACAGGGCGATGTTTCATTGGATTGAGATTTTGTATTCATTCTTGGCACAGGAATTTAATTTTTTTTCCTCCATTTTGTTCCTCATAAAATATAGCATTACCATTTGTTTATGAATGATAATGAGCAGTTTCAATTCCGTGGCATCTCTTTCACTGAATCTAATGCAGGTGTCCCTTTTTAAAACTGAAATTTAAAAATTCTGATTACGTTTACCAGTAATGGCTTGTAAGCTCACTGCCGAGAGATCACAATGGGTTTGAGCCACTGTCTGAGCTCAGTTAGCTAATTTTACCTGGGTGGGGGAGCGGGGGTGGGGTGATATACTGACCTCAGTAGCACTGAGCTGGGGAGATGTGGGGGCTGGGGTGTGAGGCTGATCAGCCAGAGTTCCTGCTCCTGATTGCTATCCAGTGATCCCTTGTGTATGTAGAGGTCTGGTGGGAACAGGAACAGGCTCAAATATGATGCACCCATGCTTACATGGCTTAACAACATTCACTGTCTTTGTCCATATATTAATAATGGCGTTGAATGATATAATAGAAAGTGGCCATCACCTATGTAGTGTCTCTACCACTACTCCAACTAAGATCAGCTCAATCACTACAAATGGTCTATAAGGCTTTGTACATTTCTTTGCTTTACACACGAGATACCTTTTCATTTGACACACCATTTTAAAGACGTTTTAATCCCACTGGATAGAATCCCACACCACTTTGCTTTAGCATGTTTGTGAGTCATATTGGAACTTGACCCCCTAATTTATAAAGCTATTTTCATCAATGTCTACCTTTAGCCATTTTGCATCGATACAAAATAGCAATATAACTGCACCCACAGATTATGAATTGGCTCATCAACCACCATTGTGTCTAACCATTCTCCATTAGGTCACGAAATCAAATAATGTAACTCTCTCTGAAGATAACAATACAGGTTTTGAATGTAGAGGAAGTAAAAGAAAGAAAAGAAAGAATTTGCATTTATATAGTGCCTTTCACGACCACCGGACATCTCAAAGTGCTTTAAAGGCAATGAAGTACTTTTTGAGTGTAGTCACTGTTGTAATGTGGGAACTGCGGCAGTCAAATTGCGCACAGCAAGCTCCCACAAAAAGCAATGTGATAATAATCAGATAATCTGCTGTTGTTATGTTGATTGAGGGATAAATATTGACCAGGACACCAGGGATAACTTCCCTGCTCGTCTTCGAAATAGTGCCATGGGATCTTTTACCTGAGAGAGCAGACACAGCTTCGGTTTTTAACGTCTCATCCGAAAGACTGTAATTGAACTTGACTACACCAATAATGACAATTAGAGGTGTTTCATATTTTGAGGATTTTGAGAGATTGAGTAGAATGGGCCTTTACTCTCTGGAGTTTAGATGAATGAGAGATGATCTCATTGAAAGATATAAGATTCTGAGAGGGCTTGACAGGTAAACATAGAAACATAGAAAAAAGCCTGCACCACCATTCAATATGATCATGGCTGATCATGCAACTTCAGTACCCCTTTCCTGCTTTCTCTCCATACCCCCTGATCCCTTTAGCCATAAGGGCCACATCTAGATGGTGACAGACTGTTTCCCCTGGCTGGAGAGTCAAGAACTAGGAGGTATGGTCTGAGGATAAGGATTTAGCCATTTAGGACTGAGATGAGAACAACATTTCTTCACTCAGAGGGTTGTGAATTTTTGGAATTCTCCACCCCAGAGGGCTGGATGTTGAGTCGTTGATTATATTCAAGGCTAAGATCGATAGATTTTTGGACTCTAAGGCAATCAGTGGATATGAGGATCGGATGGGAACATGGAGCTGAGGTCAAAACGTCAGTCATGATATTGAATGGTGGACTGGCTCGAGGGGCCGTATGGCCTACTCCTGCTCCTATCTCTTATGGTCTTATGATTTCACATTTCTACAACGGAAAATTTTATCCATCATTAAAGCTCAACACCAATCTCTGAAATCCCGACAGCATCAACTGGATATACCTATCTCATCAATCTTCAACACCGTCAATGACCAACCTTAGCCAAAACCGCACTTGCATCCCAAATCCTTTTTCTTCCCACACTTACAGCTAGCAGAAAGAGTGATAATGGGCCAAAAATCAGCGTCTCTATAGGTGCGTACAATGTGCACACGCACCCGTAGAGGCCCCACATGTGCCAGTTCACGGAACACAATGCACATGCGCCAGAATCCAGCACTTGCGAACTGTCAATAGGGCCTTCGCGGGAGGAGATTTGGGCTATTTGTCCAACTTTTGCCCAATGAATGTCCTTAAAACTCATACATCTGGTAAAAGCAGGCATAAGGCCTGCTTTTACCAGCGTAAGACTTTTAAAAGATAGAAAAATAAAATTTTATCAATAATTTTTGTATTAAAAACCATGTCCATTAAAGTAAGTTTATTTTTACCCTATAAAAACATATTAACAAAACATTTTTTGTGTGAAAAACATTTAAATAAATTGAATTTCAATTAATTTTAAATATGTGAAGTGTTTTTCTTGTTTATTTTAAATGTTCATGTGTTTTGGAGATATCTCCATTCATAGAATTGGTGGAATCATGACTCACCATTACTGTGAATGGGGAGATGCCATTTTCATTGGTTGGTCCGGCCCACATCATCACAGACTGTACATACGCTCCTGGAATACATGGGCTTCCGTGCTGGACTGCACACCGGGACCTCGTAGCGCAAGTGTTCATTCCTCCGGGACCACCAGGCACATTCGGAAATATTTTCGTGGTCGGGGGCGTCCACCCACGGGAAACCTCCGACTGCAATTTCAAGGCCAAGGTTCATCCCACCAGACTGGGAACATTCACACTCCAGCTTCAGCAGTAACAAAATAATGTGTGGTCAATTTGTCTCTATTTGTATTAATTATTTAGTAGTAATGATCAGATTTAAATCGAGGTTTGAGGATCGGGGCTCAAGTGATTTACTTCAGAGAAGGATTAAGTAATTGTTGCATTGAGATCTATAAGAGGACTATTATAGGCACAAAAGCTGGCCACTTAGTGAGAAATCGAATGATACACATCAAGGTTGCCAGGTTTACAATGCAGTAAATTGTTCCTGTATATCAGATAAATGGCAGGGCAGAGGCCAAGTTGTTTACTGGTGCACAGAAGGTATTCTTACAAGTGAACACGGCAGATCCAATATGTATAGCTATTATATGCGGCATGAAATGATTGCATCATCTGACTTAAGTATACTTTTTATATTAAGAATATGACAATATTTGCCTTGAAGGTCTAGGATTTCCTTGAATCCTTGATGAGGAGGATAATGAATGAATGATCCTATTGTGAGGGCATTTAGTAACCAAGACTGATGAGATTTGTTTGAATGGAAGCATTTGTGTTTATTCCTTCAAGTTGAGGTGTATAATTCAATTCATACCTGGAACCATTCTTACAGCGATGAAGTCATCCTGCCAGGTGTTGTTTATACAAATGGAATTTCTGAAAGGTGACGTATGATATGTTTTGATTGGTTGGAGTGTATCAGCTTATATCAGTTAAGCTTTGTGTTGCAGTAAATCCACGGTCCAGTATTATGACCTCTTCCATAGGTCAATTAACCCCATCAATGCTGGATTCACTGGAAAATAACCAATTAGAAACAATAGCTTTCCAAAGAATTTTCTCAGCATTTTTGGCATATTCCAGCTTCCCTGATAATTGGTAGTTTCTGTCAGTGACGTTCTTTTCAGTTTCTTCAGTGTATGATAAAGAGTTTACAAACATGCAGATATGGGGGTGGAAATTTGTTTGAGGGCTAAATAGGGCGGTAATGGCGGCGGTGCGGTAAACTTTGTGCCGGGAAATGGTTTGCGTCTGCAGCCACAAAATTAATCAGCTGGGTCCTGAGTATGGGACGGAGCGCTAAGGGAGGCGTTCCACATCTCTCTTAGGATGCTAAGCCGGCTGAACAACTGAAAATTCCGAGCTAAGGAGCCAGCCTCGGAGCGCCCGAAGGGAAGCTTCCCTGGGGGAAAAAAATTGGCAAAAAAACCCCCACAAAAAGCATTCCCAATACCTTGCTGACGCCACATAAACATAAATCCGCAAAATTAAAAAAATTAAAAACAATCACAGTTACCTCAGGTAGACATTCCTCCCCCACTACTTCCGGTACAGCTCAGACTGCCCGCTTTTCCAGGCGGTCCCACTGGGGCGCGCAACGAGGCATTACACACCAGCTCGCCTCTTCCGGGCGGTACTGTTCCACATCCCCGCAAAACCAGCACTGAATGTCCCAATGAGGCGCTGGAAACTAGCCGCCCGGAAATTATTTCCACCGTCATTACCACCCCTCTGGGGCGTCAACAGAGGTGGCAAAGGACCGAATTTCCACCCCATATTCTTTAATGAAGCCACAACACATAATATGGAACATGCAAGAGAGAGGAAGAAAGGAAAGGAAAGGAAAGGGAGGGAAGGAGGGAAGGAAGGAAGGAAGGAAGGAAGGAGGGAAGGAAGGAGGGAAGGAAGGAAGGAAGGAAGGAAGGAAGGAAGGAAGGAAGGAAGAGAGGGAGGGAGGGAGGGAGGGAGGGAGGGAGGAAGGAAGGAAGGAAGGAAGGAACTGAGCATAATTCTAAAACATTCTTCCACTATCATTACAGTAAAGGCGAGTTAGATAGGACATTTCCTGAGAATTTCTTTGGTGTTTCTCTCGCTCCAATGTCGTAACTTTGGCGGAGGTAAAATAAGAGCAATTCTTCACAGAGCTCTTATTGGTTCCGTCTTTTGGATGAGATGTTAAACCGAGGCCCTGTCTGCTCTCTCAGATGGATGTAAAAGATCCCAAAGCACTATTTCGAAGAGGAGTTATCCCTGGGGTCCTGGCCAATTATCTGGTCATTAACACATTGCTGTTTGTGGGAGCTTGCTGTGCGCAAATTGGCTGCCGCGTTTCCTACATTACAACAGTGACTACACTCCAAAAATACTTCATTGGCTGTAAAGCGCTTTGAGACATCTGGTGGCCGTGAAAGGCACTATATAAATGCAAGTCCTTCTTTCTTTATTTCTATTAGTGACGAGTCATCATCATCATAGGCAGTCTCTCGAAATCTAGGAAGACTTGCTTCCGCTCTTAAAGTGAGTTCTCAGGTGGCTGAGCAGTTCAATGTGGGAATTACAGTCTCTGTCACAGGTGGGACAGACAGTGATTGAAGGAAATGGTGGGAGGGGAGTCTGGGTTGCTGCCCGCTCCTTCCGCTGTCTGCGTTTGATTTCCACGTGCTCTCAAGATTCGAGGTGCACAGCGCCCTCACGGATGCTCTTCCTCCACTTTGGGCAGTCTTTGGTTAGGGATTCCATTGGTTCGCACCACCCGTTAGCGTTAACGGGGTGCTAAGCATCTCCTGCCCGAGCGCTGCGCTGTCAGTGCCTGCCGCAAACTTCAGTGAAGGTTTAGTGGCGGCGCTGACAGTTTGCGCTGCGCTCACTAGCGCCGCCCACTCGGTGAGGTCACCAAGTGTGCAACGCCCCCGTAGCACCGAGTTTGCAAAATTCAGTCTTTCGCCTGCCGTAGCGCCTGGCGCTAAGACCGGCAGGGCAAAGCAGTCAGTCCAGCGACGACCCCGGAGTGCAAGGTGAGTGCTGAAATTTCACTTTTTTCAACCTTTATTTATTTGTTACAGTAGTGGGGAAGTATGGGTGAGGTTTATTGAATATTTTAACAGGATTTTTTTTTTTTCACCTTCAGGCACAAGGATGCCAGCATCCTCGTGCCAAAAATTAAGTAGGCGTTCCGGTAGCGCCCGAAGAGCAGTGTGGAACGCCTCTCTTAGCGCTCCGCTCTCCTCTCTCCTCTTGAGGCGATACAACTGAATATCGCACTTTGAGGCGGTAGACATCGCCCGGCACTAAAGGTAGCGTCCCAGCGGCATCACCACTTCAAAGCAGGTGAAATCGAATTTTTCCCTTTTGCCTTTCAGAAAGCATTCTATGTACCACACTTGAGTACTGTGACTATTTCTAGTCGTTACACCATACAAAAATCATATGCATGCAGTGGAGAGGGAACAGAGAAGAGAAGCAAGACAGATTGAAATTGTAAAGGGGATATGATAGAGCAAAAATTAGACTAACTCAAACTCCATACTCTGGGAAAGAGGGGGTTAAAAAGGAACCATATTAAGATATATAATTTGGATAAATTACACCCAGAATATTACTTCAAATTAAATTAGGAAAGTAGGCTCAAAGGACACAAATTTAAATGCGTGAAAACTAAGTTTAAAACAGATATGAGGAAGAGCAACTTCAAAGAGCAATAAATGTTTGGAATAATCTGCCAGAGGGGGTAATAGCAGCATTCAAAATGCATTTAAATGCTGTAATAGAAGAGTTAGGGTGAGCTTTGATAGATCAAATGATATTGTCCTTAATTTTTGTTATGTTCTTATGGCAGTAATATATTTCAAGGATTGGAGAATTTTGATTGATAAGCCACAATAAAAGGTCATGTAAACCATTTGGAATTGCTGCCATGTCGAACACTCCAAACTGCTTGTCATCCAACATGTAATGTCGCAATGAACTTTAAACTAATGGCTGAGCTACAAAATAAACTTTAAAAATAATTAATGATCTTTTCCAACTCAATAAATAATTCTTACATGTGTTGTCCCTTTTGTGTAATAGGCGTAACTCACGAGCAATGATTTCATCCACACTCGTCACTTATAAAACAACATTTGTCCAGGCTTGTTTATCAATTTCAGTACATATCATTGCTTAGCTTAAATTCTGTAACTTGTACAATCATTTGATTTTATTTCAATTAACTTTTTTTAAATGTCTTTCAATTGCACTGCAGCATTCCACCCAGTTATACTTTGAAACACACAAGAGTATGCGGTGATCACTGCCAACAACAACTTATATTTTTAACATAGTAAAACGTCCCGAGGCGCTTCACAGGAATGTTACCAAACAAAATTTGACACCGAGCCACATAAGGAGATATTAGGACAGGTGACCAAAAGCTTGGTATAAGAGGTAGCGTCTTAAAGGAGGAGAGAGAGGTAGAGAGGCGGAGAGGTTTAGGGAGAGAATTCCAGAGTTTAGGGGATTGGCAGCTGAAGACACAGCCACCAATGGTAGAGCGATGAAAATTGGGGATGCCAAAGAGGCCAGAATTGGAGGAACACAGAGTTCACGGATGGTTGTCGGGCTGAAGAAGATTACAGAGGTAAGGAGGGGCGAGGCCATGGAGCGATTAGACCCTTCTTCTACCTAATATGCCAAGTGAGAGAGTTGATATAATGCAACACACTTCAGTCCCACTAACCAAATTATTCCAGCTAGGCGCAATTTGATGTTACAGCTTCCTCCAAACTTCAAAGTACCACAGAACTTGAGGTAGTGTGTACAACACTGTCTGGTGCTCAAAGGTTTTGCAAGAGGCCAGAGCAGTGAGCATAACTTTCCACTCACATACCATCATCATCATCAGTAGTCACTTGAAATCGAGGAAGACTTCCTTCCACTCTCAAAGTGAGTTCTTAGGTGACTGTACAGTCCAATACGGGAATTATAGTCTCTGTCACAGGTGGGACAGTCGTTGAAGAAAAGGGTGGGTGGGGAGTCTGGTTTGCCGCACGTTCCTTCCGCTGCCTGCGCTTGTTTTCTGCATGCTCTCGGCGACGAGACTCGAGGTGCTCAGCACCCTCCCGGATGCTCTTCCTCCACTTAGGGTGGTCCTGGGCCAGGGATTCCCAGGTGCTGGTGGGAATGTTGTACTTAATCAAGGCAGCTTTGAGGGTGTCCTTGAAACGTTTCCTCTGCCCACCTGGGGCTCGCTTGCCGTGTAGGAGTTCCGAGTAGAGCACTTGCTTTGAGAGTCTCGTGTCGGGCATGGGGCCCGCCCGATCCATGACGCGGCCTTGGACAACGTGGACCATTTTCCATACCTCGTGAGCCTAGGGCAGCAAGGGCAGACATTGATGAAGAGGTCCAACACCGCTTCCAGTGTGCCAGCACAGCCTTCGGCTGCCTGAGGAAGAGAGTGTTTGAAGACCAGGACCTCAAATCTGGCACCAAGCTTATGGTCTACAGGGCAGTAGTGATACTCGCCTTCCTATATGGCTCAGAGACGTGGACTATATACGGCAGACATCTCAAAGCGTTGGAGAAGTATCACCAACGCTGCCTCCACAAGATCCTACAAATCCATTGGGAGGATAGACGCACCAACGTCAGTGTCTCGATCAGGCCAACATTCCGAGCATCGAAGCACTGACCACACTCAACCAGCTCACCTACCAATGCATTGTTTACCAACCCAAAAGGTAGGGGCAACAGCAGCAACTGCAGGAATCCACTATGAAGTAAAGGATTTGTCGGTTCTCCACATTAGACCGGAACCAACACAGTATTTCCTCCATTCTAAACAATCACTTGGATGGATTAAAATAGATTCAATATAAGAACATAAGAAATAGGAGCAGGAGTAGGCCATACGACCCCTCGCGCCTGTTCCGCCATTTAATATGATCATGGCTGGTCCGCTCATGGACTCAGGTCCACTTCCCTGCCCGCTCCCCGTAACTCCTTCTTCCCTTATCGGTTAAGAAACTGTATAGGAACATAAGAAATACACAACTCTTTGGTCCTCTCTACAACATGATGATTTTTGCACTATATTTTCAATGTTGTAAGCAGAAAATAAAGCATAGATGAAACAGACTTTAAATTGATAAATAGATGCTTGATAAGGGATCTAGTAGTGTTACGTGATTCTGATTTACCACAGTACACTGAGGACATCTGCAGGCATTCTCAGCACCGCACACGGGCTGTAATTAAATTCTATTCAAAGCAGGCTTTGCAGTAAGCTAAAAGAGGTACGTTTTGCATGCTTCAGCATTATTAGATCGAAGTCAGAACTGAAAAAATCGCCAAATTCTCAGCATAAGCAACAAACAAATTGATAACACCGATAGCAACCTGCTTAAACAATCAATGTGGTATTGGGAAAGAATCTACTAATAATACAGAGATAACCCTTCGCAAATCAGATTCCCAAAACTTCTATCTCAGTGAATCCTACAGTGATGAAGTTAACTGGCTAATGAAACGAACACCTCTCATCTTTAGCCCTTTACTGTGCCATATTGACAAACTCTATGGCAATTTTTAATGTTAAGCTATCTGTAATTTAGGATAATGAGCAACGATAAGATAGATTAATACTTAATACATCAAATCTAGAGCGGTTTTATGAACTTCCAACAACACACTGCTTAAAGTGGTATCATCTTTGTCAAAGAAATGGTTTTGCAAACTGTTTTTAAATTTGCTCACAAGTTTGGAATAAGGGGATTGTCTTACGTGGAGAGATTGAGTCGACTAGACCCCTATATTTCCTGGAGTTTAAAAGAATGAGATGATCTCATTGAAACATATAAAATTCTTACAGGGATTGACAGGGTAGATGCTGGAAGGATGTTTCATCTGGCTGGAGAGTCGAGATCCAGGGATCATCGGCTCAAAATAAGGGGTCGGCCATTTAGGACTGAGATGAGGAGAAATTTTTTCACTCAAAGGGTTGTGAATCTTTGGAAGTTTTTCCCCAGAGGGCTGTGAATGCTAGGTCGTTGAGTGTATTCAAGACAGAGATAGATAGATTTTTTTGATAGTAAGGGTATAATATTTATCCCTCGATCAACATAACAAAAACAGATGATCTGGTCATTATCACATTGCTGTTTGTGGGAGCTTGCTGTGCACAATTTGGCTGCTGCGTTTCCCACATTACAACAGTGACTACACTCCAAAAGTACTTCATTGGCTGTAAAGTGCTTTGAGACGTCCGGTGGTTGTGAAAGGCGTGATATAAATGCAAGTCTTTCTTTCTGGGATTCAAGGGATGTGGGGATAGTGCAAGAAGGTGGAGTTGAGGTAGAAGATCAGCCATGATCTTATTGAATGGCGGAGCAGGCACTCCTGCTCCTATTTCTTATGTTCTTAACTCAAAATATTTTTCTATTTTAAGAATATAAGATAATGACGAACACACATTAGTAATTCAAGCCTATTCCATCCAGGGTCCATGTATGATTATTCTATCATGGAGTTGCCCCACACTGGCCCTCCCTTACTTTAAGGAACAGTAAGTCCCCTCCGTAAAAGAAATGAAGCAGCACTTCACTGTCTCCTTCACCTCTCAACATTTCAATCAATACGCAGGTTAATATTTTCCCCTCTTTAAAATTTTACCTCAAAATTGCCCATTCCAACAAGCAGCTGCACTACAAATGTGCGCTCTTGATCTTCCTTCAGCTTTTAAAACATCTCTGCTCATCTTCTTTTCGGTAACTTCTCTTTACAGGTTCTATAGAAATTACAGGTGATCACGTGCTGGGATATAAGGGGTGATGGTTCAAGGCTCCATTAAAAAGCCTCAATACCAGCGAGTTGGAGAATTGGGGCTAGTCCTATTCGAGGCCCGTCTAGTGCTGCCTGTTTTCTAACGGACTATGCTCCGACTCCATTCCCTCTATTCCCGTTTCCTTCTTCAATCCTAATTGGATCAAAGGAAGACATTAATGAGATTTATGTGCTGCTTTTGGTTTAAACACTGGCAGCCAATTTGCACACAGCAAGCTCCCACAAACAGCAATGTGATAACTGTCATGTATCTCACACTACTGTACATAACTGTATCTTACCATGATATACATGACTGTAAGTAGAGATGACCTGTAACCACAAGCTTACCTTACCACCAGGGGTGCACTTGCAGGAGACACTGGATACCTGTCCCAGACAGGTATATAAGCACAGGTCTCAGGCAAGTGAGGCATTCGAGAGCTGTGTAATAAAGGTGCAGGTCCTGAGTGATCTTGACTTCAGTATGTGCCTCATGTGAGTCTATACTGCAGGGACAGAACTTTACAGTGGCGACGAGTTACGGGATACAGAATCCACAGAATGGCGATCAACGGCTCAGATGAAAAATACAATGCTAGAGACAATTGGGAGGACTTTATAGAAAGGCACCAGCAAAGCTTCGTAACCAAAGACTGGTTAGGCGACGATAAGGCAGACAAGAGAAGAGCCCATCTCTTGACCAGCTGTGGCTCGAAAACATACGCTTTAATGAAGGACCTGCTGGTTCCCGAGAAACCAGCAAGCAAGTCGTTTGAAGAGTTGAGCACACTGGGAAGAGACCACCTGAAGCCAGCGAGCAGACTACACATGGCCAGACACAGGTTCTACAACTACAGACGCTGTGTGGGCCAGAGCATACCTGACTTCATGGCGGAACTTCGGAGGTTGGCTAGCTTATGTGAGTTCTCCGATGAACTAAGGAGAGAAGTACTGAGAGACTTTTTTATTGAAGGAATAGGCCACTCAGGCATATTCCGAAAGCTCATAGAGACCAAGAACTTAACCCTAGAGGCAGCAGCACTGGTTGCACAGATATTCTTGGCAGAAGAAGAAGAAACGAGGTTGATCTACACTGCGGGTACGACAACTAACAAAACATCAGAACAAGGGGTTCACAGCGTGAAACAAGCCGCTACCCCCGCACACAGACAAAGGCAGGAGAGCAGGCCCTCAACAGCAGGCAGTGGCGCCAGAAGCCATCAAGGGCCACATGAATGGCCGTTCATTCCTCATCAACCCACAATGCGAGCAATCAACTACAAACTGAGAGAAGCTCAAGAGAGATCAGCCAGACGCAGCTCATCCTTTGGAAACAATGGAAGCGGTCTGCGCTGGAGATGTGGGGGAAGGCACTCATCAAGGGGTTGTTGATTTCAGCATGCTGTTTGCAGAAACTGCGACTATAGAGGGCATCTGGCCCGCATGTGCAGAAAAACGGCAGCTCGGCTGGTATATGAATCGGAAGGGTTGGAAAGCAAACCAGAAGACGGTGGGGACAGTACCCGGGACACCGAGGTACAGCGGGTCAACACGATCAATGGCCACTGCTCTTACAACAAGATGCCTCCAATAATGATGAGGGTCCTACTCAACGGGATACCCATCAACATGGAGCTGGATATGGGAGCGAGTCATGAGCGCTCAACAATTTGAATAGCTGTGGCCGCACAAAAGAGACAGACCAAAACTCACAAGGGTCGACACCAAACTAAGGACCTATACCAAAGAAATCGTCCCACTCCTTGGCAGTGCCATGCTCTCAGTCACACACAAAGGGACAGTGAACCGACTTCCCCTGTGGATTGTCCCCAGAGATCTCCCAGCACTGCTGGGGAGAAGCTGGCTGGCTGGAAATGGGATGATGTTCACGCCATGTCATCAGAGGAACGGACCTCCTGCTCAACAGTTCTAAGTCGATTTAAACATCTCTTTCAGCCAGGTGTGGGCACCTTCAAAGGGGCTAAAGTCAAAATCTACATCACACAGGATGCTAGACCGGTCCATCACAAGCCTAGAGCTGTGCCCTATGTGTTGAGGGAAAAGATTGAACATGAACTGGACAGGCTTCTGCGGGAAGGCATTATCTCACCCGTGGAATTTAGTGACTGGGCAAGTCCCATTGTCCTAGTCATGAAGCCTGATGGACCCGCACGAATCTACCATAAACAGAGTCTCCCTACAGGACCAGAGCGGAGGACTTATTTGCCACATTGGCTGGAGGAAAACTTTTCTCAAAACTAGATCTCACATCTGCGTATATGACGCAAGAACTGACCGACGAGTCTAAGCTACTCACCACCATCAACACACATCGAGGCCTTTCATGTACAATTGATGCCCATTCGGCATCAGGTCGGCAGCTGCTATATTTCAGCGCAACATGGAGAGTCTGCTCAAGTCCATCCCGGGGACGGTTGTATTTCAAGACGTGGGCAGGGACACCGACTCCCATCTCCGCAATTTGGAGGAAGTACTAAAGCGGTTGGATCGGGTAGGCCTAAGAGTTAAGAAATCCAAGTGCCTGTTTCTTGCACCCGAGGTTGAATGTTTGGGCAGAAGGATTGCCGTTGATGGAATCTGCCCAACAGAATCCAAAACCGAAGCAATTCGCCTGGCACCCAGGCCCCGGAATGTCTCAGAACTGCGCGCCTTTCTCGGGCTACTCAATTACTTTGGGAACTTTATGCAGAACTTAAGCACGCTGCTGGAGCCTCTCCACGTGCTACTCATAAAGGGTTGCGATTGGTTTTGGGGGGACGCCCAGGAACGCGCCTTCAATAAGGCACACAACCTTCTGTGTTCCAACAGTGTTTTGACTTTCTTTGATCCAGGTAAAAAGCTAGTTCTTACATGCGATGCGTCAGCATATGGGGTCGGGTGCGTTTTATAACATGTCAATAGTGCGGGTAAATTACAACCCATAGCTTATGCCTCCAGGTTACTTTCGCAGGCGGAGCGCGGGTACAGAATGGTGGAGAAGGAGGCGCTCGCGTGCGTGTACGGTGTCAAAAAGATGCACCAATACCTTTTCGGGGCCAAGTTCGCGTTAGAAAGCGACCACAAGCCCCTCACGTCCCTCCTATCTGAGAGCAAGGCAATAAACTCCAACGCCTCAGCGCGCATTTAGCGGTGGGCATTCATGCTGGCGTCTTACGACTAGACCATAAGGCACAGACCAGACACAGACAACTATGCCGACGCGCTTAGCAGGCTACCCCTGGCGACCACGAAAGGGTCTGAAGAACAGGACTGTGAGATAGTCATGGCAATCAATTCCTTTTTCGCCCATGACGGCTCGCCAAATCAGAGCCTGGATGACCAGCGACCCCATGTTATCCCTAGTAAAAAGATGTGTCCTAACTGGTGACTCGGCAAAGGCTCGCGATGCCTGCCCCGAGGAGATCAAATCTTTCCATAGGCGCATGCATGAGCTGTCACAAGCAGACTGCCTGATGTGGGGCAGCCCAGTAGCTATGCCTCCGCGAGGCAGAGAGGCATTTGTCTGGGAGCTCCACCACGAGCACCCAGGGATCGTTCTCATGAAGGCCATAGCCAGATCCCACGTCTGGTGGCCTGGCATTGACACGGAGCTCTGCGTACGACGGTGCACTATTTGTGCCCAACTCAGTAATACCCCCAGGGAGGCCTCCCTGAGCCCCTGGCCCTGGCCCACCAAACCATGGTCGCGGGTGCATGTAGACTATGCGGGCCCATTCATGGGCAAAATGTTCCTCGTAGTTGTAGATGCATTTTCAAAGTGGATCGAATGCACCATTTTAAACTCGAGCACCACCTCCACCCACTGTGGAGAGCCTTGGAACCATGTTCGCAACGCACGGCATTCCTGACATATTGGTCAGTGATAATGGTTCGTGCTTCACCAGCGCAGAATTCCAAGATTTTATGAGTGACCACGGCATAAATCATGTTAAGACGGCACCGTTCAAGCCGGCCTCCAACGACCAGGCGGAGCGAGCAGTGCAGATCATTAAACAAGGCATGCTCAAAATCCAAGGTCCCACGCTGCAGGGCCGTCTGTCGTGACTGCTGCTGGCATACAGATCTCGTCCACATTCATTGACTGGAGTTCCCCCCGCGCAACTATTGATGAAACGGATCTTAAAGACAGGACTCTCATTAATCCTCCCAGACATGCATGAAATCATTGAGGCAAAGCGCCATAAGCTAACTGAGTACCATGACCGAAATTTGAGGGGGTGGTGGAATGAGATAGGGGACAAAGTGTTTGTGCTAAACTATGGCAGGGGTCCCAAATGGCTTGCAGGGACAGTAACAGGCAAGGAAGGAAACAGGCTACTGGTGGTACAAATGGACAATGGCCAAACCTGCCGGAGGCATGCAGGCCAAGTCAAAAGTAGATTTACCAACAACACTGCAGAACCAGAAGCAGCCGACAATGTGGAACTCACACCACACCTGGTGGACAGACAGAGGGAACAACCTGAGGAAAGGGCAATCCCAACAGACAACCCAAGCGAGACACCAACAATCATACTGAACGAAACAGACAACCCAGGCGAGATACCACAATCACACCGAAAGAAAAACAGGCATCAAGGCAAACAACTGAACCACAACCAAGACGCTCCACGCGAGAGCGTAGACCACCTGAGAGACTGAACCTATAAAGACAATAAGACCTTGGGGGAGGGTGATGTCATGTATCTCACACTAGTGTACATAACTGTATCTTACCATGCTATACATGACTGTAAGTAGAGATGACCTGTAACCACAAGCTTACCTTACCACCAGGGGTGCACTTGCAGGAGACACTGTATAACTGTCCCAGACAGGTATATAAGCACAGGTCTCAGGCAAGTGACGCATTCGAGAGCTGTGTAGTAAAGGTGCAGATCCTGAGTGACCTTGACTTCAGTATGTGCCTCGTGTGAGTCTATACTGCAGGGACAGGACTTTACAATAACGACCAGATAATCTGTTTTTGTGATAGTGATTGAGGGATAAATATTTGCCAGGACACCAGGGATAACTCCCTTGTTCTTCTTAGAAACAGTGCCATGGGATCTTTTACGTCCATCTGAGAGAGCAGACGGGGCCTCGGTTTAACGTCTCATCTGGTAGACGACACCTCCAGCAGTGCAGCACTCCCTCAGCATTACACTGGAGTGTCAGCCTAAATTTTTGTGCTCACGTCCCTGGAGTGGGCCTTGAACCCACAACCTTCTGACTCGGAGGTGAGGGTGCTACCCAATGAGCCATGGCTGACGCTGTAGAAGTCTTCTCTGTTCCCTTGCTGCAAGAGTTTGTCGACAAATGCGTTTAGGCAGATTTAATTCAGTTCATGGGCCTACACCATAACTCTGGTCTGACTGCAATCAACACCAAATAGGCAATCTCAATCCACAAGATGATTAGTGTGACAAAGAGACATGAGGGTTTCCATTGGAGATTGGGGGAGTGTGGAGGGGGTTTTTGCTCAGCACTTACCAATGTCACACCTGACCTGGGAATGGCTGAATATTGACACAACTCCCTGAAATAAAAAAAATGTTCCATTTGGGCCCTCACCTTGATGAGCACAAGATTTTTTTTTTTAAGTTTTATTTTTTAAAAGATGCTATTATTGGAGAAAGAAGAGTTTGCAAGGGGGACATTGATAGGAGGAAGATTACAAGTAGTTAGTTGTAAGTAGAGAAGAGTGGGTGAAAGAGTTACACCAAGCAAATTGGAATCCATTTCAGGCCAAAACACGTCTGTTTTCATCGCAACTATCACAGTGTAATGGTAGTTTCTCAGGTCTGGATTTTAATTTTCAGGTAATGAAGGCCTCTGGACTGGAATAGAGGAAGTTTCCAGAACATTTCCTTATTTAGAGCACTCATTAATTAACCTGAAAGAAATGCATGTCACTAAAGACTGGCCTCAAGGGTAAATTTCTAAAAATTGAAAGGTAACATAAAGACTTCATGCTTTGGTAATAAAATTTAACGCAATTCTATAGAAACACCAGATAATTGCTTCCAGACAAAGGCTCCATGTAAAATGGATTCTATGTTGTCAGCTGTATGGTAACCAAAATTATTAAGAGGCCCATACAATGATAACGTTGAAGTAATTGTTTCAATAGTGTTACATAAATAATATTGACCTATTTAGCACTTTGTATTTTGTCTTGGCAACTTATGAATGTGTTTCAATGTATATTCAGGATTTTTCTGGGGAGTAGTTTGTTTCGTCCCCTGCAAAAAGCATCATTAAAATCCTGGATATTTGCGCTGGCATCTCTTTAATCTTGGTCCGGGGTTTTGTTTTGCCAAGTCCAGGGCACCAGATCATGAGAATCCAACGTTGGTGCTGGTGATGACAGTGTGAAGGATGAGCTGGCTCCTTGGTGTTTCATTTCCAGCTGGAAGCCATTATTGCTGATTACCTATCCTCTTTCGAGGAGACTGACCTCTGCTGCTTGCATGTACTGATCGTCTGCTGATCATATGCACAAAATAAACCTCTCCTGGGCCCTTCGGTCAGTAGCAACATAATAGAATTCATCGCAACACTGAAGAACTCTGCACCAGACTATAAGATAAAGAAGGTATTGTTATGATGCAGGTGCTCCCCATATTTCAGGTACTGTCTAGATACCTTTTCTCATGGCCAACATAAAGAACCATTTCTAAATGCAAACATAGGATACACCAACAACGATTTGAATTTATATAGCGTCTTCAATGTCCCAAGGCGCTTTTGTAAAACAGAATTTGACACCGATCCACATAATGATATATTAGGGCAGATGGCCAAAAGCTTGGTCAGAGAGGTAGGTTTTAAGGAGCGTCTTAAAAGAGGAGAGGCAGAGAGGTCGAGATGTTGAGGGAGGGAATTCTAGAGCCTAGGCGACTGAAGGCACTGCCACCACTGGTGGAGCGATTAAAATCAGGGGTGCTCAAGAGACCAGAATTGGAGGAGCGCAGGTATCCTGGGGGGGTTGTTGGGCTGGATGAGATTACAGAGCTGGGAGGGGCGAAGCCATGGAGGGACTTTTAAAAAAAAAGATGAGAATTTTAAAATCAAAACTTATAAACTTATGAACTGAAACCTAAGTTGATGTATGAAGTAATCTGGAAGGCAGCGGGAATGAGGTAAACAATCAATAAATTCACTGAACATAGCGCAAGCCCTCTCTGATTCTCTCAATGGGGAAAAAATACTCTGACAAGCTATAAACTATTAATCAAATTTATTAAGGAGTGTGGAATTAGCAATAAAATTAATCGTTAAATAACAGAAGAAAGATAAATTACAGTAGTTGATCTTACTTACAACCTCTGTCTCCAAACACCTTAACATTTGAGTAATTTATCAGAACTTGGAGCATATATCTATGTGGTAACAATGAAAGAAGAACTTCTATTCATATAGTGCCCTTCACAACATCAGGACATCCCAAAGTGCTTTACAGCCAATTAAATACTTTGTTTGAGTTGCAGTCACTGCAAGTTTCGGGCCACGCCTAAAATGGCACAGCCCGGACCTGGACGCCCGTTTTTCACGCCAGAAAGTGCGCCTAAAAAAAACTTACCTATTCTCCGGCTCTCTGGAGCTGGGCGCGGCGCAGCACGAGCTGTAGGGGGGCGGAGCCAGGTCCCTGCGCTGAAAACAGTGTGGGGACCTCTGCACATGCGCGCTACAGTGGGCGCACATGTGCAGTAGCTCCAGGCGCCCAAAACTGTGGGAGGGGCCCGAAGCCCGCAGCCCACAGCCCTGGCCGAATGGCCTCACTGGGGCTGCGTGGATAAGGCTCCTCTCACCCGACCGGACCCCCGCTCTCTCCGCCACCCCCCCAGACCTCTGCGACTCTCCCCCCCCCCGCCCCGGACCCCCGCGACCACCCCCGAGACCCGACATCACCTACCTGTAAATCCAGCCCGAAGTCTTGGGCCCGGCCATTCAGCCTCCTTCTCTCCCTTCCCCCAACCGCTCTCTCTCCCTCCCTCCTCTCTCCTTCCTTCCCTCCCTCCCTCCCTCCTCTTCTCCCTCCTCTCCTCTCTCCTTCCCTCCCTCCCTCCCTTCTCCCCCTCTCCCCCCCTTCTCCTCGCCCCCTCCTCCTCCCACCCCCCGCACCCCCCCTCCTCCCTCCTCCCTTCTCCCTCCTCCCCCCCACCTCCCTCCTCCCCCACACTCCCCTCCTCCCCACTCCTTCCTCCCAACTCCCCCCCACCCCCTCCTCCCCCCACTCTCCTCCTCCCTCCTCCCCCCCACTCCTCCACCCCACCCCCCTCCTCCCCACCCCCTCATCCCCCCACCACCTCCTCCTCCTCCCCCCCACTCCTCCACCCCACCCCCTCATCCCCCCCACCACCTCCTCCTCCTCCTCCCCCCCACTCCCCTCCTCCCTCCTCCCCTCCACACCCCACCCCCCTCCTCCCTCCTCCCACACACCCCACCCCCCTCCTCCCTCCTCCCCCCCACCTCCCTCCTCCCCACTCCCTCCTCCCCCCCACCCCCTCATCCCCCCCACCACCTCCTCCTCCTCCTCCCCCCCACTCCCCTCCTCCCTCCTACTCCTCCACCCCACCCCCCTCCTCCCCACCCCACCCCCTCATCCCCCACCCCCTCCTCCCTCCTACCCCCCACTCCCCTCCTCCCCCCACCCCCCTCCTCCCTCCTCCACCCTCCTCCACCCCAACCCCTCCTCACTCCTCCACCCCACTACCCCACTCCTCTCACCCCACCCCACCACACCACTCCTCCCACCCCAACCCTCCCTCCTCAACCCCTTCCTTCCCCCCGACCCCACCACCCCACTCCTCCCACCCCCTCCTCCCCCCCACCCTACCCTCTCCTCCCACCCCACCCCCCTCCTCCCCCCACCCCACCATTTATTGGTTGATTTATTGATGTATTTATCATTTATTATTGATGATGGCTCTTTATTTGTAAAATTGAAGTGTTTAATGTTTGTAAACTTCACTTTAAACCACCCCCCCCCCAATCCCTACGCCTAATTTGTAACCTACGCCTGATTTTTGAAAGTGTAGACAAGGTTTTTTCGAACGTACAAAAATCTTCACTTACTCCATTCTAAGTTAGTTTGAAGTAAGTTTTCACTGCCTAAACTTTGAAAACAGGCTTAAGTGGCTGGACACGCCCCTTTTTGAAAAAAAATTCTGTTCCAAAGTGAAACTGTTCTAACTGACTAGAACTAGAGCAAACTAAATGCCGAGAATTCAAATTTCTAAGATACTCCATTCTAAACCAGTTGCTCCAAAAAAACAGGAGTAACTCAGGCCGAAACTTGGCCCCAATAATCCTACAGCCAATTTGCGCACAGCAAAGTCCCACAGACAGCAATGTAAAGTAAAAAGAGGAAAGTTTAAAGATTCTTGAAACACCAGCTCCAGCTCACACAGCTGCTAGGTGAGCAGAAAATCACCCTAGTTATGGGGCAAGATAAGTTGGCACCCTTTTGCTTTGAAGTCTGAACAGAGACAAAGACTATCAAAAAACCTATCTATCACCTTTATATATGACTGTTACTCATAAGCATCAAGCTGGTTTCCCAGAAACTGGTTTCCAGGTATCTGCCCCTTTCAGGATGAGGCCAAGCAGTGAGAGCTTTTCTTGCAGGTGCCCTGACATGATCAACAATTTCAGCTGATTAACTGCTAGATAAATAATATTAAGTGACAAATAACGCTTGTGAAATAGTCTAACTGCACAGAGATGATTACATTCCTCCATTTCAAGTACTTCCAACACCTGTAAAGTCTCTAATGAGCTGTGATAAGGCATGTATTTTTTCAGAATATCAACATTCTTACCCCTTCTGCCAACTTCTCTCCTCCCTACTATAGGGCCCAAGTTTTGAGCCGCGCCTAGAACGTCGCTGTGCCGACCTGGACGCCCATTTTTCGCGCCACAAAGTGCGCCTAAAAAAAACTTCCAGATTCTCCACCTCCCTGCAGGTCCTCTAGCCCTCAGCGCAGTGCAGCAGGAGCTGTAGGGGGCGGAGCCAGGTCCCTGCGCTGAAAACAGTGCCAGGACCTCTGCACATGCACGCTACAGTGGGCGCGCATGTGCAGTAGCTCCAGGCGCCCAAAACTGTGTGGGAGGGGCCGAAGCACGCAGCCCCTAGCCCTGGCCCAATGGCCTCACTGGAGCTGCGTTAATAAGGCTCCTCCCACGGCCAGCTCCTGCTTCTTCCCGACCCGACTCGACTCCCACTTCCCACCCCCTGCCTCCGGACCAGACCCAACACAGACCCGACTCCCGCTCCCCCTCCATCCCCCGCCCCCGGACCGGACCCGACCCGACCTCCCTCTCTCTCCCTCCCCCCGACCTGAACCGACCTCCCTCCCACCACTCCCCGACCCGCGCACCCCCCGACCCGACCCAACGCCACCTACCTGTAAATCTAGTGCTGGGGACAGGCCCTGCCCGAAGTCTTGGGCCCGGCCCGTTCAGCCTCCCTCCCCCTTCTCCTTCCCCCTCTTCTCCTTCCCCCCCACCCCCTTCTTCTTTCCCTCCCATATCTCCTTTCTCCCCCCTTCTCCTCCCCTCCCCCTTCTCCTCCCCCTCCCCCTCCCCCTCCTTCTTCCCCTCCCCCCTTCTCCCCCTCCTTCTCCCACTCCCTACCCCCTTCTCCTCCTCCCCCTCCCCTCCTTCTCCCCCCCTCCCTTCTCCCCCTCCTTCTCCCCCTCCTTCTCCCCCTCCTTCTCCTTCTCGCCCCCTCCCCCTCCTTCTCTCCCCCCCACTCCCTTCCCCCCCACTCCCTTCCCCCTCCCCCTTCTCCCCCATCCCTCCCCCTTCTCCCCCATCCCTCCCCTACCCCCCTCCTCGCTGTCAGAAACACAGACACTGACAGACAGAGAACGAGGGACACAGACAGACAGACAGACAGAGAGATAGAGACACTGACAGAGACACACTGGGGGGGGGGGGGGGGCGGGCATCCCAGCACGCTGTTGGAGGGCTCCCGTTGCTGCAGTCGGTAAGTAGAAAATATTTTATTTATTGATTTTTTTTTAAATTATTTCTTATTAATTTTTTTTGATTGATTTATTGGTTGATTTATTGATGTATTTATCATTTATTATTGAGGATGGCTCTTTATTTGTAAAACTGAGGTGTTTAATGTTTGTAAATTTCCCTTTAAACCCCCCTCCCCCCATTCCCTACACCTGATTTGTAACCTACGCCTGATTTTCTAAAGTGTAGACAAGGTTTTTTCAAGCATAGAAAAATCTTCACTTACTCCATTCTAAGTTAGTTTGGAGTAAGTTTTCACTGATGAAACTTTGAAAACAGGCGTAAGTGGCCAGACACACCTCCTTTTGAAAATAAAATTCTGTTCCAAAGTGAAACTGTTCTAACTGACTAGAACTAGAGCAAACTAAATGGCGAGAATTCCGATTTCTAAGATATTCCGTTCTACACCAGTTGCTCCTAAAAATCAGGAGCAAATCATATTGAAACTTGGGGCCTTAAAGTTGGAAAGAATTTACATTTATACAAAGTCTTTCACAACCTCAGAACCTCCCAAAGTGCTTTATAGCCAATCCAAAGTATTTTGAAGTGTCGACACTGCTTGAATGCAGGAAGCGTGGCATCCAAATTTGAGCACAAGCTCCCACAAACAGCACTGAGATAATCTGTTTTAGTGATGTTGATTGAGGAATAAATATTGGCCAAGAAACTGGGGAGAAATCCCCTGTTCTCCTTCGAAATAGTGGGATTTTTTTATGTCCACTTGAGAGGGCAGACGGGCCTTGCTTTAATGTCTCGTCCAAAACACGGCACTTCCGACAATGCAGCACTCCCTCAGTACTGCACTCGAGTCTCAGTCTAGATTATGTGCTCAAATCACTGAAGTGGGACTTTAAACCCACAATCTTCTGATTCAGAGGTGCGAGAGCTACCCGCTGAACCACGGCTGCCACACAGTCCTTATCATTCACCCTGCAATAACTCATCCAAGTGCCAATTATCTACAATAAACACACGTAGTGAGTGTCATTCGGTTACTGAGCCACGAGTCTACCTCTACCCAATATCTCCCCAAATTCTGTCTGAGGCTGAACCAAACTGTTCACAACCTTGGAGTCATATTTGACCTGAAATTAGCTTTCGACCACATATCCCCAGCATAATTAAGACCCGCCTATTTCCACCTCCGTAACATCGCCCGTCTGCGCCCTTGCCTCAGCTCATCCGCTGCTGAAGCCCTCATCCATGCCCTTGTTACCTCTCGACTTGACTACTCTTGGCTGGTCTCCCACAATCTACCCTACATAAACTAGAGGTGATCCAAAACTCGGCTGCCCATGTCCGAACTCGCACCAAGTCCCGTTCACCATCTCACCTATGCTCGCTGACCTACATTGTCTCCCAGTTAAGCATCACCTCGATTTCAAAATTGTCATCTTTTTTTCTAAACCCTCCATGGCCTCTCCCCTCTCAATCTCTGTAATCTCCTCCAGCCCCACAACTCCCGAGAAGTCTGCGTTCCTCTAATTCTGCCCTCTTAAGCATCAAACATTATAATCGCGCAACCATTGTAGGCGGTGCCTTCTATTGCCTAGGCCCCAAGCTCTGGAACTCCCTGCCTAAACCTCTCCACCTCTCGTTCTTCTTTCAAGATGCTTCTTAAAAGCTATCTCTTTGACCAAGCTTTTGGTCACCTACCCTAATTTCTCCTTATGTGGCTCGGTGTCAAATGTTTTGTCTCATAACACTCCTGTGAAGCTCCTTGGGACGTATCAGTACATTAAAACCACTATATAAATACAAGTTGTTGTTGTTGTTCCTCACAAATATCTCTCCTGTTGGGCGCATCAAACAGAAGTGAGGTGCAGAAACCCTGGCTGATCCCCTCCCCATCCCAGAGCGATTGAAGCCTTTTCTACCAGCACTACTTCTGTCACAGCTGTGTAAGATTTCTAAATCTCTGGCATTAAATTTGACAGTGAGACAATTCTTTTAAAACAATTGGAACAGTTTATTAAAAAAAAACACACACACATGCACATCCACCTTAGTTACAACAGATACAATGAGGTTATAATAAAGAATGATATACGTTACTTCCCTTTGGCTGGCTGGTTGAGGAGAGAGAGAAAAGTATTTTGCTAAGTTCTTTATACCTCTCAAAAATCATTGTCCCTCCGAAAGCCTCAGGATTGGATCTTGGTTCCAGGACAGTTCCTTATTGGCTCTCCTCACACATGTCTGGCCTGGCTCAGCCATCTCTTGATTAGTTTAGATGGCTTTCCAACCCACGCGTCAGCTCTGTGGGCTTCCATTTTGTTTCTTTCAAAACTCAGCCCATGCTGGCAAACTGTGGGCTTTCATTTTGTTTCAACACAAACAGGCCTTTCCATATAATCTACACTTTTAACATTTATACATACACAGAATCAATTTTAATCATTAATAAACACTTTTATTCTTACAGCTGAAATCAGCTGGGTCTTTGCAGACAGAGGATCAAAGCTGAGACCTTCATGCTCATTTTCAAAATTAAATATTTTAATACATCATTTCCATTTTGACATGAGAAGTGAAGTGATAACATTATTGCGATGATCATCTTTTCACTCGCTAGCACATGAATCGGGACACCAGTGCTGCTTCATGCACTGTCTGTTCCCCCCTTTCAAATTAAACTCCTCATCCAGTACTTCCTGAACAACTTTTTGAAACCTCATACTATTAAGTCTTCTATGTATTGTATAGAACCAAAGATACATGGGAGTATGATTCAAAGCAGTGGCACATAAAAAGCAGGATGAATTCAATCCATCCAATTAATGCCCCATCAACCTATTCTCACTCATCACCGAAGTGATGGAAGGGGTTGTTGACATTGCTATGAAGTGGAACTTACTCACCAATAACCTGCACACTGATGCTCAGTTTGGGTTCCGCCAGGATCACTCAACTCCAGACTTCATTACAGCCTTGGTCCGAACATGGACAAAAGAGCTGAATTCCAGAAGTGAGGTGAGAGTGACTGCCCTTGACATCAAGGCAGCATTTGACCGAGTGTTGCACCAAGGACCCTAGTAAAATTGAAGGCAATTGGAATCAGGGGAAAACTCTCCACTGGCTGAGGTCATACCTAGTGCAAAGGAAGATGGTTGTGGTCGTTGGAGGTCAATCATCACAGCCCCAGATCATCGCTGCAGGAGTTCCTCAGGGCAGTGTCCTCGGCCCAACCATTTCAGCTGCTTTTCAATGACCATTCCCATAAATAACTCATGCCACCACAACATAAGTCGCAAAAATCATAAAAACAATCACACTTACCTGAGGTCGACATTACTTACCTCACTGCTTTCACAGGCAGTCCCAGCACGGCACTCCATGGAGTGCTACGGATCGGGCTGGAGCCAAAAATTGAGCCGGTGTCGCAACCAGGGGCGTTACACACTGGCTCACCTCTTCCAGGCAGTAATGCTCCGAGCCCCGCCAAAACCGGCCCTGAAAACTCCAGCGGGGCGCTGGAAGCTGGACGCCCGCCTGGAAGAGCTCACCGCTGCCATTGCCACCCCTCCAGAGCAAAAGCAGAGGCAGCAACAAGCCTAAAATCCAGCCCCCGATGTCTTCTGACGGTCTAACAGGCAGTCCCTTTAAGTTGTTTTTGAGGACCGCCTATTAGGCTGCATGTAGACCTGGTCTTCCCGAGTGCAGCCGGTGTTGGCTGCCTCAGGGCAAACCAATCTTGTAGTGGAGGCCTCAAACCCGTGTTGGGCTGCTTATTTGGATATGCAAAGAGGCCTCACACCTGTTTCAGGCTTGGGCACTGCGTGCCACATTTTTGCCGTTTACCAACATGGCAGGCAGCGCACGTCCAGCTCTCAATGAGCATGCACTTCCTGATCATCATATTGGTGCGTTGGAATCTGTTTACCGCCCAAAATACAGGTTCTGCGCAGCCAATATTCTAGGCCATATTTTTCAGCTACTAACAATGGAGAATGATTACGTGTGGAAACCCAGACTGAAGTTTACTCTACCATAGCTCAGGAGCAATGAAAGCAATTGTACACTTTAATCCTGAGAGATTACATTAAAGAGAACATTGAAGACTTGAACACATGTATGCCACTTCATAGTACCAGATTTATACTGATTTATATTTATAGCAGAGCTCAGAGCCCATGGGTTCCTGGGGAACAAATAAAACCTGACAAATTGAAGTCTTCTAAAGTTCTGTTTTAAATTAAGATCTCTGGTATATTTACAATGGCAGTTTAATGCTAGCTCCGATTCTGAATAGGCAGTGGCTCCATTAGAATCAGGAAAAAGGGGGATCGACAATGCTCAGGATGTGCACAGGTGATGCCTTTGAACAGCCAGACATTCAAGGCCCAATCTCCCCCCATCTGGTAATTCAATAATTACCTATCTTCAAACAACTGGTTGAAACAACGGACAGACTTTATTTGCTCAGTGAACGATACCTGCATTTGTTCGTGGGCCCATTCGGGCACAGTTTGCACAATTTAAAACTGTTTACCTATACGATAGATCATGTGATCTTTAAAATAAAATTTCCGTTCGTTATTTACAGTCTGCTAAATATTAAATGCGGAGATTGAATGCTCCCATAACCATCATGCAAAAGGAAGCCAATATTCTTTGAGTACTATACTATCCCATGTCTGTGTTGAGTGGTGGTGCCACATGTATAAAGAGAATAAAGACAGGACCTGGATTTTGCGGTCAGCAGTGAAGGAACGGCGCCTGCTGTTCACTACGCTGGCAGCTGCCCACAAATCTTTCACGGCCTTTTGAGCAGAAACTTGCTGTCATCAGGAGTCTGATCCAGCACAGCACCCTCGACAGGTTGGTAGTAATTATGATTTAACACACCATTAAAAATTCACTTCCACCTGAATGCACGAGCCCTAGCTTTTACTGCCATGTTTAGTGGGTAACTGCTGCAACTGCATGCCCTTACACATATTTCAAAACCAAGTCTATCAGCGAGGTACTGTTATAGCGCAGCCTGTGGAGGAGCAGGATAACTCGGACCCCAACTTCCGGTCTGAGCTGAGCTCAAGTTTATGGAAGGTGAAAGATGGGAGGCTAGATAGGAGAAGATTAGAATAGTCGTATCTGGAGGAAACAACAGCACGGATGAGGGTTTCAGCAGCAGATAGACTGAGGCAGGGCCGGATATGGGCGATATTTCGGAGATGGTCTTGGTGATGGAGAAGATATGGGGTCGTAAGCTCGGCTCGGGGTCGAATAGCACACTGAGGTTGAACGCAATGATCTGCATTTGTGCTTGCAAGCAACAGAACCTGGTCGTTAAAGCTGTCACTCTACAATACCAAATGTAATATATCCAAGTTTGCTGATGATACAAAGCTAGGTGGGAATTTAAGTTGTAAAAAGGATGCAAAGAGGCTTCAAGGGGATACTAAGTGAGTGGGAAAGAACATGACAAATGGAATATAATGTGACGACATGTGAAGTTATCCACCTTTGTCGGAAAAATAGAAAAGCAGAGTATTTTTTAAACAGTGAGAGATTGGGAAATGTTGGTGTTCAGAGGGACCTGGGAGTCCTTGTACATGAATCACATGTAGGTACAGCAAGCAATTAAGAAAGCAAATGGTACGATGATCATTATTACAAGAGTATAAGAGTATAAGAGCAAAGACGTCTTACTGCAATTATATAAGGCCCTGGTGAGACTACACCTGGAGTATTGTGTACAGTTTTGGTCTCCTTACCGAAGGAAGGATAAAATTGTCATAGAGGGAGTGCAACGAAGGTTCACCAGACTGATTCATGGGATGGGGGGATTGCCCTATGAGGAGAGTTTGATTAGATTAGGCCTATTAGAAGAATGAGAGGTGATCTCATTGAAACATACAAAATTCATACAGGGCTTGACAGGGTAAATGCAGGGAGGGTATTTCCCCTGGCTGGGGAGTCTAGAACCAGAGGTTACAGTCTCAGAATAAGAGGTCGGCCATTTAGGACTGAGATGAAGAGAAATTTCTTCACTCAGAGGGTGGTGAATCTTTGGAATTCTCTACCCCCGAGGGCTGTGGAAGCTCAGTCGTTGAGTATATTCAACACAGGGATCGATAGATTTTTGGATATTAAGGGAATCAAGGGATATGGGGATAGTGCAGGAAAGTGGAGTTGAAGTAGAAGATCAGCCATGATCTTATTGAATGGCGGAGCAGGCTCAATGGGCCAAATGGCCTACTCCTGCTCCTATTTCTGATGTTGTTATGTTCTTACATGCAAGACTACTAAACTACATGAACAATTCAGGGACTCTTAGGAAGAGGCTTTTTATCGCAGACGGTCTCTCCCATTTACTGTATTACGGGTGTGTGCTTAATTCAAAAGAAAGGATCACCTTTAGTTCTCTTAAAGAAATGCTAAAGGGAAAACTTACACAAATCAGGTCTGTGACTCTCACATGAGCATGTGCCTGATCCCTATGGGGAAAATAAAGTTGCCAAACTTTCCTGCTTTAGAAACTGTACTTTTTAATTTGCAAATAGCTGTTCCATGTCATTGGAATGATTGTAGCTATTATATTCATCTGGTGTTCATTTTCAAAGTCCTGCGGACTTGGAGTCCAGCACGCCCCTAGATTCACTTCTGAATTGTGCCCTTAACTGAAACAAACTGTTGTTATAGCCACATGATGCTATCCTGTGGCTTGGGATAATTATGGCCATTATATTGAGCAGACATCATATTCATCCAGCTTTCAGTGTTAAGCACCAGATGGTTGTTTTGCAGCTTATACTATAAAAACTCTAACTTTTTTCTCTCTCAGAAGGAACTGGCAGATAGTCCGCTCTGGTTCACAAATAAAACTAATTTGAAATTCTTCATCAAGGACCTTTGTCAGCTGATCAGGAAATCAACTTAAACCGCATGTTCGCATTCATTTAATGTTAGCCAATATTAAAATGATTTAGCCAACTTTCTTTTTTGCCTTTTCACCATTTAACCCTTTATTAACAAGTTTGTTGATGTATAAACCGCTGGAAAGGACTAGATGCCCCACCCTGCGTTTATTGGTCCTTCAGCTTCTGCAGATGGCCAATCGCAGATTTCGCATCGACGGCTGAGGTGGTATTGTAGCCCAGGCTTCTCCAGCCACCATCTTTCATACAGGATCCACAATGCCAGATACCGTCTGTCCTCCTCTTCAGCTTAGTCTTCCCACAGAAGGAGCAGGTGTACCCGGCGTGTTGGCTGATCTCGACTTTCTTCACTATTTTCCTCAGCAAGTCTCGTAATTCCCCACAATCCTCACCTTCTTGGATCCAGCAAAGAGGATTAAAAAAGCATGTGATTGGAATCATCTTATTCTACTTAAAGTGTCATAATTATAAATAAAGCTTACATGTAACAAGTTAATTCAGAGTACTAACTGATGACGGCCATGTACCATGTATTGTCCACCTCATTTAGACAGCGATAGTCTGTGGGTAAAATTATGGAGAAATCACACCTCTGTTGTTCCTACTTTGTCCTGGTTTAAATGCATGAATGTTTCGCTTGCAAGCCAGATATTGTTTAATCAAAACAAGACACCTGCAACATTGTGTGCTACCTTGGCATTTACATTTTAAAAGTTACATTTGTCACACAAAAAAGCACTGGAGATCATAGCCCAGTTGGAACTCAGTGTCCCTGGAATAGCTAGCTGAACTGCCATAGGACTCCAGTACTTCACGGACAAGCTGTCAGCAATGTGTCAGCCATGGCTGGGTCGTTCCACTCTCACCTGAGTCAGAAGGTTACGAGTTTGAGTCCCATTCCAGACACTTGAGCACAATATCTCGGTTGACACTCCAGTGCAGTACTGAGGGAATGCTGCACTATCAGACATTTCGTCCTTCGTATGAGATGTCTGCTCTCTCAGGTGGACATAAAAGATTTCATGGCACTATTTCAAAAATGACCAGGCGTGTTCTTCCCCGGTGTCCTGGGGCCAATATTTATCCCTCAATCAACGCCACTAAAACAGATTATCTGGTCATTATCACGTTGCTGTTTTTTGGAGCTTGCTGTGCGCAAATTAGCTGCCAGATTTTCTACATTACAACAGTGACTACAATTCAAAAGTATTTCAGTGGCAGTAAAGAGCTTTAATACGTCCGGTGGTCGTGAAAGGCGCTATATAAATCCAAGTCTTTCTTTAGGTGTTTTGCTCCACCACCAGCTACAAGACTGCAAAACGCGGTCCATTTTAACCAACATTCAACTGATCCCAACAGTTATTTCTACCATTATGTCCTTCTATAGAAATCTGAATTAGCACTTCAAAAGTATTTCAGTGGCAGTAAAGCGCTTTGGGACGTCCTGAGGTCATGCTATATAAATGAAAGTTCTTTCTTTCCTGAAACAAACTGCAGCATAAATTCTTCCCAGATGGCCTTTGGGAGAAGAGCATGTTGCAGAAGCTGCTGCAGGGTTTCCATTAGTTACCTTCACACACTTGACATTTATTTGAAATAAATTGTGACCTTGATGCGTAAAGGGATGTATGACACAGGATGTTGCTCTATCTTAAAGGTTTTTCAAGATGTTGGATTTAGTATTTTTATTGAAGTGGTTGGCAGATACCCTTTGATAAAAAACGATCACTATTTCTCCAATGTCCAGTCAGTTACCCTACCTAATATGATAGTTTGCTTCTGACATAGCATTATAAAGCTTAATGTACTTGTGTTTACAGCCATTAATTAACCACATGGGTCCAGCTGGAACTGTAGCTAGCAGATCTTTTAAAAAACTGGGCAAATAGGTAGCAAATGCAGTTCAATGCGGATAAGTACAAAATAATGAATATGGGAGCAAGGTGCCAAAAGAGTCATATATCTTGTTAAATGGAACAGTAGTAAAGCTTACTTATTACGAAAGAGATAATGCAGTGAAAGTGAATAAATCTAAGAAAATATCAGCCCCACAGTTAGCTGCAGTAGAACAAAAGCAATAAAAATGCTGGGCTTCATGATAGAGTTTAGGAATTAGGTAGCAGAAATACCACTGAACTCAAGATTATAAATGGATTTAAAATGAAGTTAGTCAAAAGGACTGCCTTGTTAAGCATCATTTCCTTTCCCAGTTCGTACAAATCCTTACCTATCAGAGTCTGTTGTTAGGCTGTATTGCACCCAGAAAAAAAAAATTAGCGTAATTAAACAGCTTATCTGGTCATTATCACATTGGTCTTTGTGGGACCTTGCTTGTGCGCAAATTGACTGCTGCGTTCCCCACATTACAACAGTGACTACACTCCAAAAGTACTTAATTGACTGTAAAGCACTTTCATACGTCTGGTGGTCGTGAAAGGCGCTATATAAATCCAAGTCTTTCTTTCTTTCATTATTATTATTATTCTTCAATTAAAAAAATATCACCTCTTGAAATTAGACTCAGGTTTGATTCAGATAAACTTCTTCACCACATAGAGCTAGGGTTCAACAGCTGAGAGGAAGAGCTGAATGGCCAGTGTTTTTTTCCACCAATAGCACCTGTGGACTGCAGGCAGTAAAACAAATCTCTGAATTGGCCTGAGGCTACTCGTAGCCTCTAATTGACATAACGAGAGAGTGAACAAGCTGAGGCAACCAAAATCAGTCTGCACACAGGCCGGGGTCCGCATTCCATTCAAAGCTAATCTGCGTCCAGAAGGTGGTAAAGGATAGCTGTCCAACCCATTCAGCCAGAAGCCCCTTGGCAATATTGGCCATCTAAATTAAAAATGACAAAAGAGACTCTACACAATTGAACCACTTCAATCGTGCTTGACTTCTAAGAATCACATGAAAATTTTTAGAGTGTTGATTATTTCAATCGGCACCTGTTGATCAAAATGTGGCTTATGATCACTCATGAGTGCATAATTTACTAGAGAAATAAATCTGGATCAAGCCTTCTGTGGTCATGGTGTAGACATTTTATGGCTATTGTTTAAGCACTGTCCCAAAGTCCTCAACAGCTGTGCTAATGGAGTACAAAGGAAGTGGTTCTTTACACCTCCAGACACAGCATGGAAATTTCCCTGCCTTCTTGTTCAGAGAGTGTCGAAGGAAAGGCGTGCCAGAGACTTCTTGTATTAACATCAAGGACATCATTTCGCTGAAATAAGGTGCTTATGCAATTCCTTGTACTTAGCCCTAAAGAAACCTGACCAACACTACACACTAAAATCTAAAATAAAAACAGAAAATGCTGGAAATACTCAGCAGGTCAGGCAGCATCTGTGGCAAGAGAAATAGAGTTAACGTTTCAGGTCGATGACATTGCGTCAGAACATTTCCAACACACGCAGTATTTTGCTTTTTTTAAACACTATCATTTTTATTCACGTTACATAAGAACATAAGAATTAGGAGCAAGAATAGGCCTGCTCTTCAACCTCAACTCCACCTTTCTGCACTATCCCCATATCCCTTGATTTCCTTAATATCTAAAAATCTATCTATCTCCGTCTTGAATATACTCAATGACTGAGCCTCCACAGCCCTCTGGGGTAGAGAATTCCAAAGATTCACCACCCTCTGAGTGACGAAATATCTCCTTATATCAGTCCTAAATGACTGACCCCTTATTCTGAGACCTGACCCCTGGTTCTAGACGCCCCAGCCAGAGGAGACATCCTCCCTGCATCTACTCTGTCAAACCCTGTAAGAATTTTGTATGTTTCAATGAGATCACCTCTCATTCTTCTAAACTCATGAGAATATAGGCCTAGTTTACCCAATCTTTCCTCATAGGACATTCTCCCTACACCAGGAATCAGTCTGGTGAACCTTCGTTGCACTCCTTCTATGGCAAGTATATCCTTCCTTAGGTACACAATACTCGAAGTGTTGTCTCACCAGGGCACTATATAATTGCAGTAATTTCCTGATACTCAAATCCACTTGTAATAAATGCCAACATACCATTTGCTTTCTTAATTTCTTGCTGTATCTGCATGTTAACTTTCAGTGATTTGTGTACAAGGATACCCACGTCCCTCTGAACACCAACATTTCCCAATCTCTCACTGTTTAAAAAATAGTCCTACCAAAGTGGATAACTTGACATTTCTCTACATTATAATCCATTTGCCATGCTCTTGCCAACTTGCTTAGCCTGTCTATATCCCCTTGAAGCATCTTTGCATCCTCCTCACACCTTATATTCCCACCTAGCTTTGTATCATCAGCAAACTTGGATATATTACATTTGGGCCTCTCATCCAAATCATTGATATAGATTGTGAATAGCTGAGGCCCAAGCACTGATCCTTGCGGTACCCCACTAGTTACAGTCTGCCAACCCAAAAATGACCCGTTTATTCTTACTCTCTGTTTTCTGAACGTTAACCCATCCTCAATCTATGCTAGTATATTACCCTCAATCCCATGAGCCCTAATTTTGTTTAATAACCTCTTATGTGGCACCTTATCGAATGCCTTCTGATAATCCAAATACACCACATCCACTGGTTCCCCCTTATCTATTCTGCTAGTTACAACCTCAAAAACTCTGAAATTCACCAAAATGATTTCCCTTTCATAAATCTGTGTTGACTCTGCCCAATCCTATTATTATTTTCTAAGTGCGCCATTACCACGTCCACATTAATAGATTCTAGCATTTTCCCAACTGCTCATGTCAGGCTAACGGGTCTGTAGTTACCTGTTTTCTCTCTCCCTTCTTTCTCAAATAGTGATGTTCATTTGCTACCTGTCAGTTCGTGGGAACCGTTCTAGAAACTATGGAATTTTGAAAGATGACAACCAATTTTAGCAAAGCTTTTGATAAGGTAACACATGGCAGACTGGTCACGAAAGTAAAAGCCCATGGGATCCAGGGCAAAGTGGCAAGTTGCATCCAAAATTGGCTGAGAGGCAGGAGGCAAAAGGTAATGGTAGATGGGTGTTTTTGAGACCGGAAGGCTGTATCCAGTGGGGTTCCGCAGGATTTATCAGCTTTCAGACCCATTAATTTCTCTAGTACTATTTTTTTTACTAATACTAATTTCTTTCAGTTCCTTATTCTCGCTAGTCCCTTGATTCTCCACTATTTCTGGGAAATCTTTTGCGTCTTCTTCCGTGAAAACAGACTGAAAGTGCCATATGTTGCGGCCTCTCCGGGTGCGCACACGTGCGAAGTGCATGAGCTGAAACCCGGCACTTGCGATCTGTCACAATTTCTTCTGACAGATCGCACGCATCCCCAGGGGAGAGCCTTCGCGGGCGGAGATTTGGGCTATTTGCCCAACTCTTGCCCAGCGAATATCCTTCAAACTCTTAGGCCTGGTAAAAGTAGGCATAAGGCTCGCTTTTACCAGTGTAAGAGTTTTAAATGATAGAAAAAATACATTTTATTACTTATTTTTATATTAAAACCCTGCCCATGTAGGTAAGTTTATGTATAACACTATTAAAACATACTTAAAAGAATTATAAAAGATTTTATTAAGTGGCAGAGCAGGCTCCGGGGGCCAGGTGGCCTACTCCTGCTCCTATTACTTATGCTCTTAAATTTTTTTTATAAAACATTGAATTTAATTTAATTTCTATTAGGTTTAAAATGATAAGTGTTCTTTTTATTTGTGTGCGCGTTTTTTGTGTTTAGAGGTATTTACATAAATTGAAATAGGAGCTCCCATTACAATGAATGAGAATACGACATTGTGATTGGTGGTCCAGGCCCACGTGATCCCAGGATGCCCGTATGTTCCCAGAATTCATGGGCCTCTGTGCGGGGCTGCGCCTCTAGGCCTCAGAGCCGAAGTGTGCATTCCTCCAGGACCACCAGGTACCTAAAAACATATGTTTCAATAAGATCACTTTGCATTCTTCTAAACTCCAATGAGTATAGGCCCAATGTACTCAACCTATCTTCATAAGTCAACCTCCTCCTCTCCGGAATCAACCTAGTGAACCTTCTCTGAACAGCCTCCAATGCAAGTATATCCTTCCTTAAATAAGGAGACCAAAACTGGACGCAGTACTCCAGGTGTGGCCTCACCAATACCCTGTACAGTTGTAGCAGGACTTCTCTGCTTTTATACTCTATCCCCCTTGCAATAAAGGCTAACATTCCAATTACCTTCCTGATTACTTGCTGTACCTGCATACTAACTTTTTGTGTTTCATGCCCCAGATCCCTCAGTACTTCAGCATTTTGTAATTTTTCTCCATTTAAATAATAATTTGCTTTTTTATTTTTTCTGCCAAAGTGGATAACTTCACACTTTCCCACATCATACTCCTTATTTTTGCCCATTCACTTAGCCTGTCTATATCCCTTTGCAGATTTTTTGTGTCCTCCTCACAATTTGCTTTCCCACCCATCTTTGCATCATCAGCAAACTTGGTTACGTTACACTCGGTCCCTTCATCCAAGTCATCAATATAGATTGTGAATAGTTGAGGCCCCACCACCGATCCCTTTGGCACCCCACTAGTTACTGTTTGCCAACCAGAAAATGACCCATTTATTCCCACTCTCTGTTTTCTGTTAGTTAGCCAATCTTCTATCCATGCTAATTTATTACCCCCAACCCCGTGAACTTTTATTTTGTGCAGTAACCTTTTATGTGGCACCTTATCGAATGCCTTCTGGAAATCCAAATACACTACATTCACTGGTTCCCCCTTATCCACCCTGCTCATTACATCTTCAAAGAACTCCAGCAAATTTTTCAAACATGATTTCCCTTTCATAAAACCATGCTGACTCTGCTTGACTGAATTATTTTTTTCCAAATGTCCTGCTACTCTTCCTTAACAATAGTCTCCAGCATTTTCCCAATGACAGATGTTAGACTATCTGGTCTATAATTTCCTGATTTCTGTCTGCCTCTTTTTTTAAAATAGTGTTGTTACATTTGCAGTTTTCCAATCCTTGGGACCTCCTCAGAATGCAGGGAGTTTTGGTAGATTACAAAAATCTACTTTCATTAAAACTTTTCGGTCGGAGGCATCCACCCGCGGGAAGCTCTGACCGCAATTTTTGGCCCAAAGTATTTGTTTAATCGCTCTGCCATTTCCTTATTCCCCAGTATAATTTCTCCTGTCTCAGCATGTAAGGGACCAACATTTACTTTTGCCAATCTTTTCCTTTCATAGAAACATAGAAAAATAGAAAATAGGTGCAGGAGCAGGCCATTCAGCCCTTCTAGCCTGCAACGCCATTCAATGAGTTCATGGCTGAACATGAAACTTCAGTACCCCCTTCCTGCTTTCGCGCCATAACCCTTGATCCCCCGAGTAGTAAGGACTTCATCTAACTCCCTTTTGAATATATTTAGTGAATTGGCCTCAACTACTTTCTGTGGTAGAGAATTCCACAGGTTCACCATTCTCTGGGTGAAGAAGTTTCTCCTCATCTCGGTCCTAAATGGCTTACCCCTTATCCTCAGACTGTGACCCCTGGTTCTGGACTTCCCCAACATTGGGAACATTCTACATACCTATTGAAGCTTTTATAATTTGTTTTTATGTCTCTCACTTGTTTACTCTCATATTCTATTTTCCCTTTCTTTATCAATTTCATGGTCCTCCTTTGCTTAATTCTAAAAATCTTCCCAATCCTCAGGCTTACTGTGCTTTTTGGCAACATAATTAGCCTCTTCCTTTGATCTAAGACTACCTTTAACTTCTCTCGCTGGCCACGGTTGGACCACTTTTCCTGTGGGATTTTATGCCTCAAAGGAATGTATATTTGTTGTAAATTATGTATTAATTCTTTAAATGCTAGCCATTGCTCATCTGCTGTCACATCTTTTAATGTAATTTCCCAGTCTACCTTAGCCAATTCGCTCCTCCTACCTACGTCATTGACTTTGTTTAGATTTAACACCCTGGTTTCAGATTTAACTAAATCACTTTCAAACTTAATATAAAATTCTATCATATTATGGTCACTCTTCCCTAAGGGCTCCTTTACTACAAGGTTATTAATGAACCCTTTCTCATTGTACAATATTAGATCTAAAATAGCCTGTTCCCTAGATGGTTCCTCAACATACTGATCTGGAAAACCATCTTGTATACATTCCATGAATTTGTCTTCCACACTATTACTGCAAATTTGCTTTGCCCAGTCTATGCGTAGATTAAAGTCCTCCATGATTATTGTATTACCCTTGTTACATGCATCTCTAATTTCCTGATTAATACTCTGCCCTACATGTTTGGAGGTATATAAGCAGCTCCCACCAATGTCTTGCTGTTTCTTAGCTCCATCCAAACTGATTCTACTTCTTGATCCCTTGATCTACTGTCTTTATCCCATCTTTTATTATCAGGGCTACCTCTCCTCCTTTTCCATTTTGCTTATCCCTTCGAAAAATGAAGTATCCTGGAATATCTAGTCACTTTGCAACCATGTCTCCGTAATGGCTATTGGATCAAACCTATTAAATTCTCTCTGTGCTATTAATTTATCTATTTTGTTGCGAATGCTTTGTGCATTCAGATAAAGTGCCTTTAGCTTTGACTTTTTACTATTTTTCCCTTATGTCACCTTAGTCACTGATGCCTTATTACCTTTGTTACTCTCTCTGTCCCTTCCTAACCCACTCTGCTTATTTTCACTGAAAACTCTGCTCTGTTCTAGAGCCTTGACATTTCTCTTGCTGATTTTAAATTTATTCTTTTCTGAATCTGTATTATTGTATTACTCAGGCTCAGTCACATGATCCCTGTGTGTTAATCAAATTTAAATGATTCATCATCCATCCAAGCACATAAAATCTTCGCCATTTAAAAACACACAAATCTCTGAAACTTTCTCCACTCCTGTGCACTGACCTATGCTGGGGCCATAGATGCCACTGATGTCTATTCATCATGCCTCGGCAGCAAGCATTAGCGGACTATTTGAACATAGAGGAAAGTTGCAATTTCTCTTCACCAAAGGTCCACTTTCCAGCAGGTGTCACGGGATAATTCCAGGGATGTGGGATTACAGTTACATGGATAGACCAGAGAAGCTGGGGTTGTTCTCCTTAGAGCTAAAAGGAGATTTGATAGAAGTATTTAAAATCATGAAGTGTTTAGATAGAGTAAATAAAAATAAACTGTTTCCAATGGCTGAAGGGTCAAGAACCAGAGTGCACAGATTTAAGGTGATTGGCAAAAGAACCAGAGGCGACATGAGGAAAAACTTTTATACGCAACAAGTGGTTAGGATTTGGAATGCACTGCCTGATTGGGTGGTGGATACAGATTCAATAATAGCCTTCAAAAGGGAATTGGATAAATACTTGAAGGAGAAAAAATTGCAGGGATATGGGGAAAGAGCGGGGGGAAGTGGGGCTAGCTGAATTACTCTTCGAAAGAGCTGGTGCAGACTTGATGGGCCGAATGGCCACCTTCTGTGCTGTACTATTCTATGATTCTATGACAATGAATGGGAGCAGGAATCCTGGCTGACTTTTCTCCATCCTACTTCAGGGTTATTAAGGCCAATTATAGTTCCCTTAGTGTTTTGCTGACTCAGTATAGACCTACATTGCATCCCACTTTAAAAGCAATGATGCAAGATTTTGATCATTAGACTTATAACTGCTATAAGTGCTCATATCACCATTTCCGCTGCTGATATACCATACCTGTGTGTGGTACAAATCAGACAAACATGATTTGAACAGGGATTTAAGGGATCAACAGAGTGATATCAGGACTTCAAACCTCTTTGGGCTGGGGAGATTGTCCAGATTGTAGAAGGGAAAGGAGGGCCAGAGACTTCTTGTATTAACATCAAGAACATAATTTCACTTAAATAAGGCACTAATGCAATTCCTTGTACTAACCATTGAAGACACCAGACCAACATGACACACTAAAATCTGAAATAAAAATAGAAAATGCTGGAAAAACGCAGCAGGTCAGGCAGTATCTGTGGGGCGTGAAGCGGAGTTAACATTTCAGGTCGATGACCTTTCGTCAGAACTGATGAGCATTGGCACATCATGAATTGCTATTAATGTCACAGGATAGCTGACTAGCTGTAATATTATATACACAGAGGCAAGGCCATTTCCACCACAGAATCCAATGCAAAAGTACGTCCCATTCAAATGGCCTTGTTAACCTTTACTTCAGCAATGCAATGTCATACCCTTGTGTAAAATAAAACTGGTGCTTTGGTGGAATGAAATGCAATTTATTGATGCTAACCAAACCCAAAAATGTTCCCTTGCCTCCACCGATCCTGCAATTGGAGGGAAAAACATAAAAGGTAATGAAAACGAATGACTTAACTCAACATTTGCTGCTGATCGCTGATTCATTAGGCAACTGAGTGACTGAGGCATCATAAAATATCCATGGGACAGTGACTTGCTCTCTGATTGAATCTCTTTCTGATCCTCCCCTCTATATCTATGAAGTATAGTGATAATGAGACGTTGGCTATCAGAAAGGAATGCAAAAAGAAAGATCCATTAAGAGTTGAGAGCAGTAGAAAATGTGACTGCGTGACTTCATGAGCTTCCATTATAATCAGTTCCACGCATTATCATCAAAGCCACAAGATTGGTGTGCTTTGCGAAAGCTTTTGATAAATGCACCAGTGTGGCACAGAGAGATTTTGTACCACCTCGTGAGAAATGTGTTAGTCGATTGACGCCTTTCAGGAAAATGGCTTTATACTTGGGCCAAAGATTAATAAAGCAATCTAGAGTAGAACAAATGAATTATGATTCAACCACTACTGCAAGCAATCAAATTTCTTTACTCTTTTAGTCAGCTTTTCTCCAGTGAATTGAATTGCTTGTGTGAAAACAAAGAAAGACTGGAAATAAAGGTGTAAGAAAGAAAAATCAGGAAAATAAAAAGACGTGACTTTATTTGAAAAGGAAATTGGAATTTCAGATATAATATATCATCTGGTGTAACACAATCGGAACATTAGAAAGCTGTAATCTAGATGAGAGTTTGAAGTCAGCTAGAAATCTTGAAAGCAAAGTTGAATGTGGTCAGTTTACTAAGACTGAATTGCAGCATTTGGCTCACTCATATATATTTGTTTTTAATAATACTGTATCATTCTTCCCCTATCTAATTGTGCTGGTGGTCGCACTCTTGTAACTTGTCCAAGTGCCTATTCTTCATGTCTGAGCCCATACAGCGAATGTTGACATGCAATTTCACTATGGAAGGCATCATAGCTCAGCCTTGTTCTCATCTGACATTTACACGTGCATGTTCTTTGGAGTAGGCATCACTGGAAGAATGGTCCATTTTATATTAGCGTAAATCACTCAGTCATACCCCACCCCTTCGGAGTCTCAGGTTGTGGATTTTAGCTCATGATTTAGACTGAAACTCCAGTGCAGTACTGAGGAAGTGCTGAATTGTTTGAGGTGTTGTCCTTCGGATGAGACCTGTTTTGATGGTTCACGCTCATGTTCAAGGTTCCATGACATTTATTTGAACAAAAGCAGAGAGTTATACCAGTGTCCTGCCCAACATTATTCCCTCAACCAGGCCCCGGGAGCAGCGTGGAGACATACTACTCCAGGAAGCAGCGCGAGCTGGTGCAGGAAGGTGACAGCAGCGAAGAGTGACGTCATCAAGGTCCAGATTGGTGATTGGAGCGTGGGCAAGTATAGCAGGAGTGGCGAGATCGGGGCGAAGGAGCAGCGAGAGACTGTGGAGGGACGTGATTGGGGCCCAGGGGAGGCGTGAGTTCGGGGCCAGTGGCAGCACGGGCCAGCCCACACTGCGATATGTGTGCGTAACAGGTCCATGCAGCAGAGCTGGTCTCCAGTCATCTTGGATAAATCCTTGTCACTGGACCAAGACCTAGCTCTGTCAAACCCGTGTGGTGGCTGGTGTGCAACGGCACCACACGTTAAAAAAATACACGCACAGGTATCTTCCACTCTTCAGAATCGGGTCCTTCATTCGAAATACCTGTGAATTCATCCGTTTTTGGCGTGGAAGCAAGTCATCCTCGTTTCGAGGGACTGCCTATGATGATGATAATGATGACCAAAAAAAAAAACCCAGATGAACTTGTCATTTATCACATTGTTGTTGATTGAATGTCTTCCTACCCAACAATAGTCACTGCACGCCAAAGTTATTGATTTTGTGGTGGGCTTTGAAACACTGACAGGATAAGGCAGTATATAAAAGCAAGCAATATTAATAAAAGTGATCAAGAACAAGGATACAGACAGTGGGGCTGAAATTCACCGTCCCCGAAGGGACTGAAAAAAATCATTCGGCCGTCGCGGTCGGGTACTTTTCCCTCCCTGAGCCATATTCAGCTCGGGCGGTGGGGGGGGGGAGGGGAGGTTGAGCAGTGTTCACTTCCGCCGGAAACGGCGCGGTAAAGCCACTGTAAAGTGAAGTTTCCAGCGGAGAGGGAAGCAGTATGCGGGCCGCTGAAAAGTCACCAGGACAGCGAAATTCACTGAGGAAAAGGTCAGATTTTTCCCGGCAGTGCCCCCACGAGGTTTTCAATGCGGTGCTCGAACACTACACCGCTGGGGCCCTTTGGTAGGTAAAAAGTTTTATTACTTATTATTGTTTTTTATTTCATTTTTCAGCATCCGCAGTATTTATCTTTTGATATAGTTTTATTAATTGTTTTGGTTCCATTAAACCTGCCGAGTGCTGCTGATAATTTTGCACATACCCCTGCACTTTTGCACAACTTTCAGGTCTGACTCTTTAGTGGAGCCCTGTGGGCTGCGGAGACCTGCTTGGCAGGGTTCACCCTGAGGATGGAAGGGGTGTTGGGAGGGCGACACCTGGTACACCTGGTCATAAGCAGGGTGGCACACAGGAGGCGGCATCGCCAACAGCACCGTGCAGACAGGCAGCGGGCAAGGGAGGCAGCAGCCATGATTCGTTCATTCTGCGCCAGACCAGTGTGCCCGCCGTCTTCACCGGCTCGAATCAGGATTGTGGTCGGCTGCTTGGGGACAAGGGATATCCCCTGTCCTCTTGGCTGCTCACTCCACTGCGGAACCTCAGGACAGCGCCAGAGCATCCATACAATGACGCCCATTGTGCCAGCAGGTGCATCATTGGGCAGTGCATCTTTGAGCAGAGGTTCTGGTGCCTGGACCGCTCTGGTGGCACCTTGCAATACTCTTCTACACGGATCTCCATAATTGTCACGGTCTGCTGCATGCTGTACAATCTGGCCATCGTGAGGGGACAGCCGCTGGAGGTCGAGCCAACAGTACCACCTGAGGAGGAGGAGGAGGCACAGGAAGAGCAGGAGGATCCCTGTCGCCCCAGAGCTAGGAGGCGTTGACCCATCACCACCCTGGAAGGGCCGAGTACAGACTGGCCAGCACCCTCCTGGGAGGATGGGTCCTCACATATATGGAGGTGCCTGACACCTCCCCTGCAATCTCCCTCCATGCATTATGTACTGGCGGTTTGCCAGGTCTCCCCACGTTAGGAAACAGTATTCTTCTTCTGTCCGCCACACCGTCCATCAGTGTCTCCAGATCCATATCAGTGAACCTGTTGGCTCTCCTTGCGCATCTCTTACACCAGCCATCCTTCCAACCTCCTTCCTCCCTCAGGGCCTTGCTGCAAACCCGGCCAGGGAGCAGCTGTCTGATCGGAAACCCTTACCTGCATGCTGAATCTCTCAGTGGCGATAACGCTCAAATTAAGCCAGCCACACCGCTGAACAATCTACTTTGGAAGGGTTCATTAGCGCTGGAACCCATATGTTCACTTTTGGAGCTGAATATGGGGTGGCCCAACCACTCAAAAATGTTGGCGCTAATGGTCGGGGGAGCACCAGTTTTCTAGCGGTACTGAATTTCGGTTTCAGTACTTATTGTGCTCCTATCATTGTGAGATAGCACCACAGATAAGGGATAACTGCTGGGCTCTTCCTGATCTCTATTACTCAGTAGCATTAGAGAGCTGATTTTCAAGCTGTAGTGCTGCACCAAGGTGTGGGAATTTAACTGTTTTCGAGCAGATAAGAACTGTAAATAGTTTTTCCTGGCGTTGCCAATTTACAAAGTCTCTCCATGTTTTTACAGTAGAGGTCAGTTTAGAAACATAGAAACATAGAAAATAGGTGCAGGAGTAGGCCATTCGGCCCTTCTAGCCTGCACCGCCATTCAATGAGTTCATGGCTGAACATGCAACTTAAGTACCCCATTCCTGCTTTCTCACCATACCCCTTGATCCCCCTAGGGGATATATTTAGTGAATTGGCCTCAACTACTTTCTGTGGTAGAGAATTCCACAGGTTCACCACTCTCTGGGTGAAGAAATTCCTCCTCATCTCGGTCCTAAATGGCTTCCCCCTTATCCTTAGACTGTGACCCCTGGTTCAGGACCATGTGGCTTCTTTGTGCTCAGATGGTCGCTGCACTGTTTAAAATGATTCTATTTACATCAGTGGCTCCACTCCAAAAGTACTTCATTGGCTGTAAAGCGCTTTGAGACATCCGGTGGTCATGAAAAGCGCTATATAAATCCAAGGCTTTCTTTTATTTTTCTGATTTCCTGAGCGGTTCCATACATGCTGGCAACCCTCCAATCACACCAAACAGCCATTTTTCATACATGAGTTGGGACCACAATTATCATCAGGCTATTCAGTCATGGGGAGATAACACAATGAACTCTAATCCCATCCTCGCCCAGTGTCCACACAACAGAATAGCAATCAGCAATAGGCACTTTGATTTGTTTTTTTTGATCCTCCACAGATCAGGGCCACTGAGGTCCGTTGTAATGGCCACCTCAAGTACCCTATCAAAGATCAGGTGACATGACACAGACCACGACTCCATATTAATCTTCCTGTTCCTTTATGAGCCATCAGGGAGCCCAACCCCTACTTAAAAGGTTTAGGGCACAGGTCTACAAAACACAAGCCAAAGAATGGCCATCACACATTATTTTTTGTGGTTCCCCCCTCATTGCCAAGTGTTGCGACAGAACAGAAAAGTATTTTTTTTTTAGCAAAGACTACTACACCAAGGGGTTCCTGAGGGAAGTCTTCAGCTGTCACTCACCAAAGAGTTTTACGGATGTTCAGCAGCAAAAAAAATTACTAACTTTTTAAGAACCCAAATGTAGTATTTTTGCACCAAATGATTCGAAGACAAACAACAAGATCTTGTATTTATATAGCACCTTTACTGTAGTGTTTGTCCCAAGGCACTTTCACAGGAGTATTGAGAGATTTTTTAAAAAAAATTTGACACCAAGCCGCATAAGTAGAAATTAGCGAAGGTGAGCAGAAGCTTGGTCAAAGAGGTAGGTTTTAAGGAGCGCCTTGAAGAAGGAAAGAGAGGTAAAGAGGCGGAGAGGTTTAGGGAGGGAGTTCCCAACGTGTGATGAGCAATCAAACATCATCATCATAGGCAGTCCCTCAAAATCGAGGAAGACTTGCTTCCGCTCTAAGGGCCCAAGTTCGTCCAGGATTGCTCAGTTTTTTTTGGAGCAACTAGATTTTTTTGGAGTATCTTAAAAATCGCAATTCTGCCCATTTAATTTGCTCCAGTGTAAGTGAGTTAGTTAGGTTTTTTTTTAAGTAGTTTTTTTTTTCAAAAGGGGGCGTTACCAGCCACTCACGCCTGTTTTGGCCATTTAAGCAAGTTTAGACAGCTAAAAGTTACTCCAAACTAACTTAGGTCAGTGTATGTGGCCACTAGTAGTCACACAGAAAAACCTTGTGGTGAGCTGAGAAATCAGTGCAGGTAGCCAGAGATAGAGGGGGTGGGGGGAGGGGAAGGGAAGTGAGAGGACCTTGCAAAGCACTAAACACCTTCACAACAACATTAAAGAAGCATAAGTACATTTAAAGCACCAAGCACTAAACAAAAATAAACAAATAAAAAATACAAAGAAGCTGAGAGGACCTGCACCTAGCACCAAGGCTTACAAAGCACTAAACAACTAGATTAAAAATGGATTGGTAAACTAGCAAGTACATTATAGCAAGTCCTGTAAATAAGAGTTTCAGCCAAACTATTTTACAGAATTCCTTTTGAAAGCAGATGAAGAGTAAACTTGAATGTAAATCAATCAATAAATAAATAAATAAAAAATAGAAGTCCTACCGTCAGCAAAGCTTTACTGCAGAAAAACACGAGCAGCTGCGTACTGTTGCACAGAGTCTATAGCAAGCTCTGCACACTCTGCCCGCTGATGAGGGAGCCCATTCGGCCAAGGCTAGGGGTGGCGTGCTTCGGGCCCCTCCCACACAGCCTGCAGAGCACACGCAGAGATTGTGGGGGCAAGGAGCTACTGCACATGCGCGCAAACTCTAGCGCGCATGTGCAGATGTCCCGGCACTGTTTTCAGCGCCAGGACCTGGCTCCGCCCCCCCCGCACTGCTTGTGCTGCAGCACGCCAAGGCCTGCGACATTCCAAGGAGCGGGGAAAATACCAAGGTAAGTTTTCAGCGCCGTTTTAACTGGAGGGGCAAACTTGGGCCCTTTAAGTGAGTTCTTAGGTGGCTAAACAGTCCAATACGGGAATTACAGTCTCTGTCACAGGTGGGACAGACAGTCGTTGAAGGAAAAGGTGGATGGGGAGTCTGGTTTGCCGCGTGCTCCTTACAAGCTCATGGGCAATGCCAAAACTATTATTATGGCTTCTCCCAGTTGAGGTCTAGGCACCTCTGGTAACTATAGCGGAACCTCCACTGGGACTAGGATGAAAAGTTTGTGAGACTCTGCTGCAGAAATGGTGAACTCTTTTGTGGTTCCACACGTTTCCTCTATTTCCACTTCAATAGGCAGTAAGTATAAGTCAACTGTACCAAAAATCGTTTTTGCAGATGTTTATGATTGAAAGCATGCACATATTTTAAAAATTGTAAAAAGACTGTCAGCACTTGGAAAGCAAATTTCTCATTGATTACTGACATTTCAAGCCTGTCCTTCTACAATGTCCAAGTACCTTCATAACTACGTTAGATTGCTTTAGAAATTCCAATAAAAATGACAGCTTTTACCCTTGGCTCCTGTCGAGTGAGTAATCATAGCTGTATTTTAAATAAGTGGTCCAAAGTCTGTGTGGAAAAACGTTAACAAAATTGCACTAATATAAGATAATGCACTGTTGGCAGAGGGATCCCTGATTCATTTAATGAGTGGAAAGTTAATATTTCAGCTGCAGGGTAGCTTTGAACTAGTCCTTCAATCTCCACTGCTAATGTTTTGCTGCCTACTGTTTGGTTTTATTATGTGTCTACTTCATGAACCAGTGAATTAGCACCAAGAGGGGTGTAATAATGTCACCCATGAACTCTTCATTCCATTGTATTATCAATATTCATTTCAAACTCACAGAGACTGCAAATGTATTGCTTGCTGGAGCTTTATTGATTGAGGTTTGATCCCTACTGCTGACTAAAATGGATGTTCCTCCATGATCAGGAAAAAGATTGCTCGAGAGGTTTGTGATAATTTTTTTTAAAGTTTCCAGTTTTCACCAATATCTCTATTGTGTATCTTTACAACTTCGGCTTTTAAAAATGGCGCATTCGCTTTCAATATTCATACAATGTTTCCAGTGAGTGCGTCCTGTCCATTACACACTGAACTTGCACTTCTTGTTTTGAAACAAGCTCTACTTGGCCTAGATCTAACAATGGATCCAACTGCAATAAATTACATACTAAAAATCAGACTAGTAGGAAACAGAAATATTACATCCAGAATTAGACTGGAACAGTAGAAAATTGCTACGATATTCATCTGCAACATAATAAGTAAAATATAGAAGCTTACAAAGAGATAAAAATATTAATGTCATGGGAATATTGTCATATGTACAACTCTGAAAATCTCAGTCTGTTAAGCCACCTCTGCTGGGATCCATTTGTGGTCTTCAATTGATAGTCCAAAGCATCCTCCTGCATAAAAATTGGTTTCCTGGAATCCGTCAGAGCTCTCTTTCTTATTCCCTCCTTGGGCTATGAAACAATCACTTTATTTTCAATTTTAGCTAGATGTGCAGTTTTCCGTCAAACCTTGACAATAACAAAAACAATTAGCAATGGAGAAAGTTACCCTTGTTTGCTTAAGTCAATGGGCCAAATTGTGCTGTGGCATGGCATTTAACGGCATCTGAAAGGATTAATTAGCAATCTCGCTGTGCGAGGCCCCTTGGGGAAGAGTGACCATAATATAGTGGAATTCTGCATTAGGATGGAGAATGAAACAGTTAATTCAGAGACCATGGTCCAGAACTTAAAGAAGGCTAACTTTGAAGGTATGAGGCGTGAATTGGCTGAGATGGATTGGCGAATGATACTTAAGGGGTTGACTGTGGATGGGCAATGGCAGACATTTAGAGACCGCATGGATGAACTACAACAATTGTACATTCCTGTCTGGCATAGAAATAAAAAAGGGAAGGTGGCTCAACCGTGGCTATCAAAGGAAATCAGGGATAGTATTAAAGCCAAGGAAGTGGCATACAAATTGGCCAGAAATAGCAGCGAACCTGGGGACTGGGAGAAATTTAGAACTCAGCAGAGGAGGACAAAGGGTTTGATTAGGGCAGGGAAAATGGAGTATGAGAAGAAGCTTGCAGGGAACATTAAGACGGATTGCAAAAGTTTCTATAGATATGTAAAGAGAAAAAGGTTAGTAAAGACAAATGTAGGTCCCCTGCAGTCAGAATCAGGGGAAGTCATAACGGGGAACAAAGAAATGGCGGACCAATTGAACAAGTACTTTGGTTCGGTATTCACGAAGGAGGACACGAACAACCTTCCGGTTATAAAAGGGGTCGGGGGGTCTAGTAAGGAGGAGGAACTGAGGGAAATCCTTATTAGCCGGGAAATTGTGTTGGGGAAATTGATGGGATTGAAGGCCGATAAATCCCCAGGGCCTGATGGACTGCATCCCAGAGTACTTAAGGAGGTGGCCTTGGAAATAGTGGATGCGTTGACAGTCATTTTCCAACATTCCATTGACTCTGGATCAGTTCCTATGGAGTGGAGGGTAGCCAATGTAACCCCACTTTTTAAAAAAGGAGGGAGAGAGAAAACAGGGAATTATAGACCGGTCAGCCTGACATCGGTAGTGGGTAAAATGATGGAATCAATTATTAAGGATGTCATAGCAGTGCATTTGGAAAGAGGTGACATGATAGGTCCAAGTCAGCATGGATTTGTGAAAGGGAAATCATGCTTGACAAATCTTCTGGAATTTTTTGAGGATGTTTCCAGTAGAGTGGATAAGGGAGAACCAGTTGATGTGGTATATTTGGACTTTCAGAAGGCGTTCGACAAGGTTCCACACAAGAGATTGATGTGCAAAGTTAGAGCACATGGGATTGGGGGTAGTGTACTGACATGGATTGAGAACTGGTTGTCAGACAGGAAGCAAAGAGTAGGAGTAAATGGGTACTTTTCAGAATGGCAGGCAGTGACTAGTGGGGTACCGCAAGGTTCTGTGCTGGGGCCCCAGCTGTTTACACTGTACATTAATGATTTAGATGAGGGGATTAAATGTAGTATCTCCAAATTTGCGGATGACACTAAGTTGGGTGGCAGTGTGAGCTGCGAGGAGGATGCTGTGAGGCTGCAGAGCGACTTGGATAGGTTAGGTGAGTGGGCAAATGCATGGCAGATGAAGTATAATGTGGATAAATGTGAGGTTATCCACTTTGGTGGTAAAAACAGAGAGACAGACTATTATCTGAATGGTGACAGATTAGGAAAAGGGGAGGTGCAAAGAGACCTGGGTGTCATGGTACATCAGTCATTGAAGGTTGGCATGCAGGTGCAGCAGGCGGTTAAGAAAGCAAATGGCATGTTGGCCTTCATAGCAAGGGGATTTGAGTACAGGGGCAGGGAGGTGTTGCTACAGTTGTACAGGGCATTGGTGAGGCCACACCTGGAGTATTGTGTACAGTTTTGGTCTCCTCACCTGAGGAAGGACATTCTTGCTATTGAGGGAGTGCAGCGAAGGTTCACCAGACTGATTCCCGGGATGGCGGGACTGACCTATCAAGAAAGACTGGATCAACTGGGCTTGTATTCACTGGAGTTCAGAAGAATGAGAGGGGACCTCATAGAAACATATAAAATTCTGACAGGGTTGGACAGGTTAGATGCAGGAAGAATGTTCCCAATGTTGGGGAAGTCCAGAACCAGGGGTCACAGTCTAAGGATAAGGGGTAAGCCATTTAGGACCGAGATGCGGAGGAACTTCTTCACCCAGAGAGTGGTGAACCTGTGGAATTCTCTACCACAGAAAGTTGTTGAGGCCAATTCACTAAATATATTCAAAAAGGAGTTAGATGAGGTCCTTACTGCTAGGGGGATCAAGGGGTATGGCGAGAAAGCAGGAATGGGGTACTGAAGTTGAATGTTCAGCCATGAACTCATTGAATGGCGGTGCAGGCTAGAAGGGCCGAATGGCCTACTCCTGCACCTATTTTCTATGTTTCTATGTTTCTATGTTAGCCTTGCACGTACTTGTTTAGGTTTTTAAATGTTTTCGTGTGGCAAGTTGCTGATAACGGCGCAGCGAGGGAAACTGGGCATCTGAGTGAACAGGACAAGCAACTGTGTATCTGCTCAACCAATCAGATTGAAGGATTCTGACATAAACAGCACACAGACTGAGAAGGAAGTGGCACTTAGAATGGGTGAATTCAATGTCAAGTCAGGTATAGAAAGAGAAGTAGAGAGGGAAAAAAAGATTGGATAAAGAGAGGGAAAATAAATAAGTTTTTTTTTAAAGTTACATTTTAAATGTTACATTTTTAAAATCTCCAACAATGATTAAAACCTGAAGGAATGAGACTCCATACTTGCAATAGTTCATTTTCGGTGCCAGAGAGTTTTTTTGGCAGTAATTAACACTTATATCATTATTAAAAGGTTACTTAGACTTTAAATAACTTGATTTAACTTTCTGTGATGAGTTTACTTTGGGCCCATACAGCAACTTTACAACATTCAATGCATTTCAATGGTGAGGCTGACAGCGAGATGTTGTTTTCACAAAGCTAACGGTGGAGCGACACACTTCGGACAGCAACTTCTGGATTTTTGAGCTTAACCACGAATCTGCCCCTCGCCTGAAGTTTACACACCATTTACACATAAATAACAGCGAGCGCCTTTAGCCTCACCGTTACTTTGACAGTAAAATCTGGTCCAATATTGCACAAATACTGACAGATGTGAACACTTAAGGACAGATGATAAGACAGACCTCTAGAGTGTTCAGGTGTAGCTGTAATCTGGACATTCAGGGGCAGAAATTCTTCATGGGTGTTAGCGCAAAGTGGGCAGTGGCACTTCAGCCCGATATTGAAGTCAATGGAACTGACGGGGCGTAAAGCAGGTGGTCAATGTGATGGCACCCAGTCTGCGCTAATGGTCAAGACCAGTTTGTACCTCTGAATTTCTTTACTCCGCTGTATAAGCCAACAGTCTCGTGTGCTCAAACACTGTCTTGCAGGTTACACATCAATTTATCCATTACACGATCAAAGCAGACCATTTTTATCCTGGGCAATGTCTGAACTAAGTTAACATTCTCAGTTGAAGCTGACATTCCACCACAATGATAACTGGTTGGACCTGTTGAACCTGTGCAGTTACAGCATCAATCCTCTTTAACAGAGGGCAGATGGACACTATCAAAGCATTCTGAGAAACTCTACTCAGTAGCTCAACTTAAAAGGCCTTATCTTAATTAACCTTTTGAATTTATATCATGCCTATCATATTTCTCAGAAACATCTCTACATGTTCATATACAATTGTTTATTTTGAATTGCAGTGGCAGACATTATGCAGGGAAATGTGGAAGCCATTTTTGCTCACAGTGACGACACTCCAAAAGTACTTCATTGGCTGTAAAGCGCTTTGAGACGCCCGGTGGTCGTGAAAGGCGTTATAGAAATGCAAGTCTTTCTTACAGCAAGATCCCACAAACAGAAATGCGAAGAATGTCCAGTTTTTGATGGTCTTAATTTGAGAGGAACTTTGGACATAGGCCCATAGTGCCATGGGATCTTTAACAGTTCTCAGAACAGATAGGCTCTTGATTTAACATTTCAACTCAAACCCACAGCCTTTTCACCCAGAGGTGAGATTGCTATCACCTGAGACAAACTGTATTGCGTAGAGGGGCGGCAAGATTTTTACTTTTAAAGTGACTAGATCGCCAAAGCTTATGTGGAACCCTGCAGACTGCTCAAACCTACCCCGAGGGTGTAATGAACACAGAACAATGCTTACCTGAAAGTGATTAGAAAGCAGTGAACTAATCAAGAGGTTCTAATGTTGCACTGAAATGGACATGATTTATAGCACATCACCCAAACCAGAAGATTAAGTTACAATCCTGAAACCACTCTGTGTTTTTTTAATAATTTATAAACTATATAAGGCATGTTTAAAATCATTTAGCCTTTGGTTAGCTTTTCCTGTTACTAGCAGCTGCCTCTGCAGATGGCAGTGGTCAGTACACTCCAAGTTCTTGATGTACGATGACACTCACACAAGAGGACAAATGATTTGTTATGCCATGACGGCAGGTTTAGATAAATAATCCATAATGGATTACAAATAAAATATACAACAAAATATCAACTGCGATTTTCGGGTAATATAATTGCAATGAGCGTTATTGGAGTGAGTGGAAAAGGAACAGTGCATGCCAACTTCAGATCATAACCTCTGTCCCCATTTTTACACATGGCAGCTGTTGATGATTCTGCCATTCCCATTTACACCTCCTCTAGCACCATCTTTTGTTTCTTTTCTTGTCCCCTTACTCTCTCCTTTTGCTTTGTACAATCATCCCTTTTGTCTCTTATTAATCTCTCCTGCCTTCAACCCTATCACAAACTTTCCCTTTTGTTCTTCCCCCGCCCCCCACTCCTTTCCCTGCCCCTGCACTTGCTTAAAATCTGCTATATCGCTAACTTTTTCCCATTCTGATGAAAGGTCATCGACCTGAAACGTTAACGTTGATTCTCTCTCCACAGCTGCTGCCTGACCTGCTGAGTATTTCCAGCATTTTCTGTTTTTATAATAGTGCGTGGTATGTAGCCCTGCAAAGGTTGGGTATTGGATAGAGGGAGAGGAGAAGAGAATAGAGGAAGGCTAGATCGGAAGAGACAGGAGGTAGGTCCACTATGACAGTGGATGACATTGACATTCAAGGTGGGATCGTTAATTTACAATAATTTGTTCATTACAGTGTTCAATTTATTTATTGCCAGTAATGAAATGCAGGCATTAAATAATATTGTGCCTGTTTAGCTTCAATAGTATGCACGGTGTTCTCTTCAGTGATTCTAGAGAAATTGGTACAGTAGAGAATCATAGAATCATAGAAAGTTACAGCACGGAAGGAGGCCATTTCGGTCCATCGTGTCTGCACCAGCCGACCAAGAGCTATCCAGCCTAATCCCACTTTCCAGCTCTTGGTCCGTAGCCCTGTAGGTTACGGCACTTAAAGTGCACACCCAAGTATTTTTTAAATGAGAAGCTTTCTGCCTCTACCACCCTTTCAGGCAGTGAGTTCCAGATTCCCACTACCCTCTGGGTGAAGACATTTTGCCTCATATCTCCTCTATACCTCTCCCCAATTACTTTAAATCTATGTCCACTGGTTGTTGACCCCCCCTGCCAAGAGAAACAGATCCTTCCTATCCACTGTATCCAGGCCCCTCATAATGTTATACACCTCAATCAGGTCTCCCCTCAGCCTCCTCTGTTCCAAAGAAAACAGACCCAGTTTCTCCAATCTTTCCTCATAGCCAAAATTCTCCAGTCCAGGCAACATTCTTGTAAATCTCCTCTGCATCCTTTCCAGTGCAATCACATCTTTCCTGTAATGTGGTGACCAGAACTGCACACAGTACTCTAGCTATGGCCTAACCAGTGTTTTATACAGTTCAAGCATAACCTCCTTTGCTTGTGTATTCCATGCCTCGACTAATAAAGGCAAGTATTCGATATGCCTTCTTAACCACCTTATCTATCTGACCTGCTACCGTTAGGGATCTGTGGACCTGCACTCTAAGGTCCCTCTGTTCCTCTACACTTTTTAGTGTTGTACCATTTAATGTTTACTCCCTTGCCTTGTTAGACCTCCCCAAATTCATTACCTCACACTTATCCGGATTGAATTCCATTTACCACTTCTGCCCACCTGACCAGTACATTGATATCGTGCTGCAATCCGTAGCCTTCTTCTTCATTATCAACCACACAGCCTATTTTAGTGTCACCTGCAAGCTTCTTAATCATACTCACAACATTCAAGTCCAAGTCATTGATATATACCATAAAAAGCAAGGGACCCAGCACTGAGCCCTGCAGAACCCCACTGGATACAGCCTTTCAGTCACAAAAACACCCATCAACCATTACCCTTTGCTTCCTGTCTCTGAGCCGATTTTGGATCCAACTTGCCACTTTGCCCTGGATCCCATGGGTTTTTACTTTCGTGACCAGTCTGCCATGTGGGACCTTATCAAAAACTTTACTAAATTGTTATCTTTGTATAATTGGTATCTAAAGCGCCATTTCTGATTGCTTCATAGTTTCTACCATTTGTGATTGGTTCAGTCAGAAAGCTGAGACATTGGGCAGACAGACTCTGAGCTCCTTCATGGCAAATGAGCCAAAGGTGGGCAGCGGAAACACTACAAGGACACCCTCAAAGCCTCCCTAATAAAGTGCAACATCCCCACTGACACCTGGGAGTCCCTGGCCCAAGACCGCCCTAAGTGAAGGAAGTGCATCCGAGAGGGCGCTGAGCACCTCGAGTCTCAACGCCGAGAGCATGCAGAAATCAAGCGCAGACAGCGGAAAGAGCGTGCGACGAACCAGTCCCACCCACCCCTTCTCTCAACGACTATCTGTCCCAGAGTCTGTGGCTCAAATATTGGTCTGTTCAGCCACCAAAGAACTCACTTCAGGAGTGGAAGCAAGTCTTCCTCGATTCCGAGGGACTGCCTATGAGATGGACAGGACTCAAATTGGGGATGATTTTAACCATACTCGCTCAGCAAAAGTGTGGCGGGCGGACAGTTAATATCGGTCTGGCTTTTACCTGTCCGAAAACCGCCATGATCGCAACATCTACAATTTTATATTGCTCTCCTGAGCAGGCAGCAAGGACATGCGCCACTGGGGTCCTTCTTTACATATGCAAGTTGTGGCCCAATGACATCATTGAGACCCGACTGTAATTTTAACTCAGGCCTGAGCGGGGAATCCAACTGGAGTTAAAATCGGGACCGTGCACGTAACAATAGATAGAGATTTTGATTGCTCTAGATCTAGCCAGTAGCTTTCACGACTGTATTGCATCAAACAGCTGATTTTGGACAAGGGGTTAAAATATTTCACAGCCAGGCTATTGGGAAAAGCGCTGACAATTCTTGTCCATCTAATAATCTTCCTAATCTTCGGATCTGAAACTCTGCATCACCCCAGCCACCTGGCTGTAATCTCCCTCCAGGACTCCAGCTGTGGCAAAGATCAAACAAGTTTTATCAAACGATGACATTTTCTCAGTCTTTCCTGTTTTACCAAAAATTTGTTCCAAATCACAGACTGCACTCTTTCTTCCTATTGCCAAGTTTACAATCACTTCTGCCCAACTGGGTTGCTCAATCTTTTCACACTACAGTTGGGATACAGCCAAACAACACAAATTAATCCATTACAGTAAATTGTACTTGATGTTTTTGTAATACACGATTTTCTCTTGTTCCTTAGTTTTTTTTCTTCTCCTTTTATCTTTCCATTGTGCCCTCTCACTTTTACTTTTGACATGTCATGCTTCACATTAAATGGAGGCATGAAGTCATCACGTTACATTGCTAACCAACATCAAACACTGACCATTCTCAGTCAGATATGGCAACACATCAGCTATATTTTCCCCACAACTAGAACCTGATTCCTTAAAGGGTCTTGCTTTGAGATCTTGTTAGAGATTGGACATAACTATAAAGTGGAGGACTGTCGTAACCTGGAGATAAGAGTTTTTGTCATAGCGCCCTCTATTGGCGTGTTTTGTAGTTATGATGGCATCCATCTTGTCTGGTAGTAGTTGATTAAACCCACGAGTTATTCCCCCTAATTCAGTTGTATCGAGTGTATTTTGTAAGACATAACAAGGACTTAGAAATTAACTGCAATTATTGGCTAACTTGAGTACTGTTATGTCTTGCATAAAGAATCTAATTAGACACTGTGAGCTCAAAGTAACGTGTGACCTTAGTCCTTTATTCAGGTCTCCAGAGTGCCTCTCCAGCCTGTGAGGCCTCCTTATGTACAGGTGCAACCAAGGGATTGTGGGATCCCTTCGGACTCCAGGGGATGAGCCCTCTAGCCCTCTGGTGGTTAAACAAGGTAGTTACAGGTTTACATATATAACAACACTCCCCCCCCCCCGCCCCCCCAAAGTCAATAGTGTAACTATTTACGATGTGAGTTGATCTGGGGCCTTCCTTTCCCTGGTTGATCGTCTTGGTGCAAATGCTGGTTTTGGTGAGTCATTTGTTGGGCCCTCACTGGGCTGCTGCGCAACTGGCCTTGCTGGGCTGCTGGGTGTGGTGAGTCCTGCTGGGCTGCTGCAGGTGATGGGTTCTGCTTTGTGGTCGACCGCTGGGTCGGTTGCCACTGGTGTGTGTGTTGGGAGGTCGAAAAGGGTAGAGTCTATTGTGGGTTGTTCTGGATAGTCCACGAATCTTAGTTTGGTTTGGTCCAAGTGTTTCCTGCAGATGAGTCCATTTGAAAGTTTGACCTGAAACACCCTACTCCTCTCTTTGGCCACTACAGTGCCAGGAAGCCACTTGGGACCTTGTGCATAGTTTAACACAAATACAGGATTATTAATCTCAATTTCAGGTGACACATTTGCGTGATCATGATGTGTATTTTGTTGAAGCCGCCTGCTCTCTACCTGTTCGTGTAGATCAGGGTGGACTAACGAGAGCCTTGGCTTACGTGCCCTTTTCATGAGCAGTTCAGCGGGGGGAACCCCAGTGAGCGAGTGGGGTCTTGTGCAGTAACTAAGCAGGATTCGGGATGGGCGAGTCTGCAGTGCGTCTTCAATTATCCTCTTCAAGCTCTGCTTGATTGTTTTCACTACTCGCTCTTTCTGACCATTGGACGCTGGTTTAAATGGGGCAGAAGTGACATGTTTGATCCTATTGCGGGTCGTGAACTCTTTGAACTGGGCACTGGTGAAGCACAGCCCATTGTCACTCACAAGGACATCAGGCAGGCCGTGCATCGCAAACATGGGAGTTGGTTTCAATGGTGGCAGCGGACGTGCTAGCCGACATCATCTCACATGCAATCCATTTGGAGTACGCATCTACAACCACAAGGAACATTTTTCCCAAGAATGGGTATGCATAGTCGACATGGACCCTGGACCACGGTTTGGAGGGCCAGGACCATAAACTTAGTGGTGCCTCCCTGGGTGCATTGCTTAACTGAGAACATGTGTTACATTTGTGCACACAGGACTCTAAGTTTGCATCGATACCGGGCCACCACACGTGGGATCTGGCTATCGCTTTCATCATTACAATGCCTGGGTGGGTACTGTGGAGGTCACTAATGAAGGTGCCCCTGCCCTTTTTTGGCACCACTACCCAATTACCCCATAGGAGGCAGTCTGCCTGTATGGACATTTCATCTCTGCGCCGCTGGTACGCCTTTATTTCTTCCTGCATCTCTAATGGGACACTAGACTAACTCCTGTGGAGCACACAGTTTTTTTACTAAGGACAGTAAGAGGTCCTGGCTTGTCCAGGTTCTAATCTGTCGGGTGGTAACAGGTGATTGCTCACTTTCGAATGCTTCCATTACCATAACTAAATCTGCAGGCTGTGCCATCTTCACCCCCATGGTGGGCAATGGCAGCCTACTGAGGGCATCGGCACAGTTTTCTGTGCCTGGCCTGTGGCAGATGGCATAGTTGTATGCGGACAACGTGAGCATCCATCTCTGGATGCGGGCCGATGCATTCGTATTTATCCCCTTACTTTCGGAAAAAAGGGATATCAGTGGCTTATGGTCGGTTTCCAATTCAAATTTGAGCCCAAACAAATATTGATGCATTTTCTTTATCCCATAAACACACGCTAACACTTCTTTTTCGATCATGCTGTCGGCCCTCTCAGCCTTAGACAGACTTCTGGATGCATAAGCAACCGGTTGCAATTGCCCAGATTCATTAGCTTGTTGCAATACACACCCGATACCATCATCACATGCTAGTACTAAACGCTTACATGGATCATAAAACACAAGCAATTTGTTTGAGCATAACAGTTTTCTAGCTTTCTCAAAGGCATTTTCTTCGCTTTTACCCCATACCCATTCATCTCCTTTACGTAGTAAAGAGTGCAGTGGTTCTAACAGTGTGATAAGACCCAGTAAAAAGTAGTTATGGGGATGAGCCCTCTGGTGGTTAAACAAGGTAGTTACAGGTTTACATATATCCAAGGAATAGGTGGAAGGTAAGGAACTGGATTAAGCTTCAGGTTTGATTTAATGGGCATTATTGATAACCAAAACTGATTTGCTTTTTACTAGTTACAATATACAATAATGCATGGTCCAAATCTTTACATGTAATCTTGTCTCATCCTCAGTGGGAAGGTTAGCTCCTGAAGAGATTCCCATAACCTAAATTTCCTGCAGAAGTTGGAAGTTCCACAGGTCCCAGCACACCTCCTCTTCCCTTCCAGGCACTGAAAAGCCCTAATCCACAGCTCAGTCCCTCTCCTTGTGGGACAGACTAAACTCACAATAAGGCCTGCCACCAATGCTTCCAGGAACCGAGTGATTTTAATGCTGGAGTAAGTTTTTTTGACCCTTAATATCTCCTAGCTCAGATAAGAGGAAAGAAAATAAAGACTTGCATTTATATAGCGCCTTTCATGACCTTAGGACGTCCCAAAGCGCTTTACAGCTAATTTAGCACTTTAAAAAAAAGTTAAGCAGAAAACAGGGCAGTCATTTTGTGCACAGCAAGGTTCCACAAACAGCAATGTGATGATGACCAGGTAATCTTTTTTTAGATGTGGGTTGAGGTCTAAATATTGGCCGGAACACTGGAGAGAACTCTCCTGCTCTTCTTCGAAATAATACGATGGGATCTTTTACCTCCACCCGAGAGAGGAGCCAGGGCCTCGGTTTAACGTCTCATCTGAAAGAAGATCCTGAAACAGCACCTGGATGACTGTGTAAGAATACAATTAGATGATTCTTATTGGACTGAATTAATCATTTTCAGTACTCCTCGATGGTAACTGCTGAATTTTTGTAATAAATAATAAGTAAAAGACTTGAAAGTGGGAGAAGGCACTATTTTTTGTATCTGTGACATTTCAGAATATAACACAATAACGGTGGAGTACCCTTGTTGCCCAATACACCTTGCACCTAATGGCTTGATATGTGTGATATAAGTTGCCCATCGAAACTTTTCAAGGTTTTGCCAACAATTATTTACATGCCATTCACCCCATTCCATTTTTAATCTTAGGGTCTGACTGAGAAAGTGATTTATTTTGTTCCTTTCTGAAAGATACTCATCTATGGGTAGCTTTGATTTTTAATGGTCTGGAATTTTTAAAGCAGGCAGGGCCACAAGGAACAATCGTTAAATATACTCCACTCAATGGCTGCACAGCAGCTCAGATCTAAAAATTGTGGTTCGTTGCAGGGCGGCTGTGTGAATAGAATTTAGCAGGAAAATTAGCCATTGTGGGTTACATTCCCAGCCTCAGCTTCAACCCAGTTGAAAATTCTTCCATGGGAAAGAGTGGAGAAGCAGTCGGAATATCAGGAAAGAGTCCTAGATTCTAAATGTGCCTCTTCGTCACAATGTGCAGCAGCAGCTCCAGGTGATTAACGGGCCGAATGTACCGATATATGTAAGCCTGTATACAATTCTGTGTCGATTTTTTAAAAAATCAATCAGCTACTTATTCCTACTCTATCCGTATGCCAGGCTAGTAATGACATGCTCATATCCCAGCCAGCCGCTCTACTATTTATTCTGTTGTGAAAATTCTTCTCGCCTTTCCAACTTATTTGGGCCTCCAATCCAAATTCATTCCATTCTTTAACCCCGTGGAAATTTTTGGTGAACTATACCTCCATGTGAGCTTCAGGATTTCAGGGGCGAAATTGCGTACCGCCCCAGTTGGGGCGAAAAGTCGTTTGTGCCCCATTAGTGCCCCCCTGGAGGCACAGACGACCTGAATTTCTCCCCCTTAAAATCTCTGAGAGCAAATCTCTCCCTCAGTTTTCTCGACGCTGGGTGGGTGAAGCGTGACAAGGTGATCAGGGAACAGAGGAGGCACAGTATTGTACCCATCTCGAAGCCAACATAAGCAAAGTGAAAGAGTGATATTTGGCCTCATCACAATTGGAGCAAGTTGTCTTGTGGTCACTGAAGAAAGAGAGTCTGGCAGGTAACAGGATTAATGATGATTGTGTTAAATTTATATAGCGCCTTCAACATAGTAAAATGTCGCACTACCATTACTACCAAACAAAATTTGACACTGATCCACATAAGGAGATATTAGGGCAGATAGCCAAAAGCTTGGTCAAAGTGGTCAGAAATTTTAAGGAACATCTTAAAGGAGGAAAGAGACATAGGGGTCGAGTTTCAGCACCTGACCGCCCGCTGCCGCTAACATTCCTCCTGCAGATCCGCCCAGTGCCACTTTCGGGGTGGCCTGGAGCTGGCGGGAGGGGAGAGCCGCCGGAAACTGCCCACCTACGTCAGCGGACAGCTGAGTGGTGCAACTGGGCTCCCGCCTTCCCAGTTCCCAGATTCCTGTGGGCGGGAGTTGGCGGAACTCGGTGGCAGAACGGGGGTGGACCGCTGGCTGGCCTGTCCCCGACGGTGAGTATAAGGATCCTTATACTTTTTTTCAACAGCAACTTACCTGGATGGGGTCCCCTGAAGGTCTTCGGATAGTTTTATATTTTTTATTTGTGATTTTCTTTTTCAGGTCTTCACCCCTCCGTGGGCCCGACTCCATCCTCGGCGGCACTTGGGCAGCAAGCGCTTCTGCCGCCGGGATTGGGACCTCCCGCCCGCCGCTGCCCAGATTGGCGGCGTACGTCGTCCATTTGCCGCCCGCCGACTTTCGAGGGACCTTCTTCATGAATATCCCGCCCAAAGTACCGTCCAATACCTCGGCGGCCATCGGCGGCACTTGGGCGGGCGGAGGCCTTGCTGAACATCGGCTCCATAGAGAGGCAGACAAGTTTAGGGAAGGAATTCCAGAGCTTCAGGCCTGTGCAGCTGAAGCCATTGCCGCCAATCGTGGAGTGATTAAAATCAGGGAAGCGCAAGAGGCCAGAATATTTCGGAGGTTATAGGCAATGTTCCCCCTAATTTTTTATTTTTTTTAAGGGTGCGGTCCCTTTAACTGGGTGCGTTGCCCATTCAAATTTCCGCGCATGCGCAGTTTCTTCCCTGTAGGAGCTGGAGAGCAGCCTGCATGGGACCTGCATATGGGAACGTTGGTTGTGGGGCTGGAGGAGATTACAGAGATAGGGAGGAATGAGGCCATGGAGGGATATGAAAACAAGGATGATCATTTTAAAATTGAGCCGTTGCTCAACCGGGAATCAAAGAATGAAGAGCTGCAATATAAACTAAATGGTACAATTTTAAAGGAGGTGCAGGAACGGAGAGACCTGGGGGTGTACGTATACAAGTTCTTGAAGGACAAGTTGAGAAGGCTATTAAAAAGGCATATAGGGTCCTTGGTTGTGTAAATAGTGATATATATTTGAAAAGCAAGGAAGTTATATTAAACCTTTACCAAACACCGGTTAGGCATCAGCTGGAGTATTGTAGCCAATTCTGGGCAGCACACTTTTTGAAGGATGTCAAGAACTTAGAGAGGGTGTAGAGGAGGTTTGCTGGAATGGTACCAGGGATAAAATACTTCAGTTACATGGAGAGACTGGAGAAATTGAAGTTGTTCTCCACAGAGCAAAGAAGGTTAAGGACAGATTTGATAGATGTCATGTATCTAGACATGTTACTGCCTGTACTATGACATATGATGTGCCATCAGAGGGCACTACTATGGGAAACTTGTACACCAGATGTATGGTCACTAAGGTGTGCCACCAGAGGGCACTACAGTGGGAGATTTGTAGGTTACCTGTACAGGTGGGCCAGGCCTAGTAGAAAAGGCAGGCCACCATGTGTGATCCTCATTCTGGAGTTATATTAGATGGACTAAGGTCACTACAGTTCATGTGCAATACATTGCCTCATGGAGTCATTATCACAGCATCCAAAGACACAACAATTGGTGACGAGATTACAGACCTTCACGTGAATATGGCTAACTTTGGTACGTTGCAGCAGTTCACCGATGGTGATGATTGGGACGCCTTTGTGGAGAGGCTCGACCATTTCTTCACAGCAAACGACCTGGCAGGCGACAATCCGGCCACACTGGCTGATAAACGCAGAGCTATCCTGCTAACCAGTTGTGGACCCACCGTCTATGGCCTTGTCAGGGGCTTGCTGGCACCAGCGAAGACAACGAACAAGACGTACGAGGAGCTTGTAACGCTGATCCAAGAACAACTCGAGCACAAAGAGAGCATCCTCAGAGCCAGACACCGGTTTTCTACCAACGGCCCGAAGCCAGGAAATCGTGAAATATGCTGCAGACCTCAGGAGGCTGGCAGCACCATATGATTTCGGCAACCACCTCACCAAAGCGCTGCGGGATATCTTTGTTATCGGAATCGGCCACGAGGGCCTTCTTCACAGGCTACTATCTGCGGATACCACAGTCACACTGCAGAAGGCCATCTCCATGAGCCAGGCATTCATGACCTCGACCTGCGGCTCTAGGCAGATGACTCATCCTCAGGACTCAAACCCAGCAAGTACTGTACACAGAATGGTGCCTTTTAGAGGCTGGACTGTAGAACATGAATCTCCTCAGGGGAGAGAGAACAGGCCTCCGAACCCCTTAACTCAGAGTCCGCCGAGGGGGGCTAATCGGTTAGCGCCATGCTGGCGTTGCGGAGGGAATCACAGGGCTCACCAGTGCCGTTTTAAGGACTATGTGTGTAAAGGTTGCAGCACAAAGAGCCACCTCCAGCGAATGTATAAAATGACTCACTGTGTTAATGAAGAGTCTGCAGAAGGCCATGAATCCAGCGCGGATTATGAAGCGATAGTCAGAGAGGCAGCTCAGCCCCACGATGAGGTGTACGGAATGTTTACCTGCATCACAGAATGTTCCCCGTTGAAGATGGAAGTCGAGATAAACGGCGTTCCAGTCTTCATGGAAGTGGACCCGGGGGCGAGCCTGTCAGTAATGAATCAAGAAGCTTTTGAGAGGCTATGGGAAAATCAAGCTGAACGACCCAAGTTGGTCCCGGGTTCAGGCAAAGCTGCTCACCTACACCAATGAACTTATCCCATTCGTTGGTAATGCAGATGTAAAGGTACTCCATAATGGCGTGGTGCACAAGTTACCACTGTGGATTGTTACAGGTGATGGACCAACACTACTCAGAAGAAGGTGGATGAAGAAGATCCATTGGGGCTGGGAAGATTTCATCCCTCCAGCAATCGATGTCCCCCGTGCTCAGAGGCAAAGCAAACCCCCACCTGAGGTTGGATACGGCACCAGAGAGCAGACCAGCACAGCACCCGAGGCACAGACAGCTCAGCACGACTGCGTGGAGATGATCCAGCTGAGATGACCCGAAAGCACTTTCCAGGCTCCAGTGGCAGGACTCCGGAGGAAGAAAATCGGATCCAAAGGCGACTTCCCAGCTTCGGGGGCAGAACTCGGGGAGAAGAGGATCACCGCAATCGACAGCGTGGAGGGAAGAAAGATGGCGCCCAAACCACGAGGTGAAGCGCTGAAGAAAAAGATGGCAGCGGCCAGACCACAAGGTGCAGCGCTGATGGAGCAACACGTGGCACCAAGCGAAGAAGAGGATTGGGGTAAAGATAGCAAGGCTCTCTTAAAGGAGGCCAGCAACCCACCACACTTAAAGGGACAGTTCCACACACTCAATCAATGTAATAGCAACTGTGAGTTAATTGTAAAGCTTGTAATTGATAATCAGAGTTTTATACATGTAATAAGCAAAGAAAAGTCGTGCGATTGTGATCGGAACTACAGTTTATCTACAATGAATAATAAAATGTTGTGCAATGTAGGATTTCAACTGTATTCTGATTATGTAGCGGGCAAACACCCATCGGAAGCACATAGGTCCAGCGGGCTACGCAACGCTGTAGCCTGCATCCCTGGGACCAGAGTGATGCACCACGGAGCGTGGCCACAGCAGCTAATATACACAAGCTGCAGAGCAAGCGATCTCAGGAGGGCAACGGCAACGATATCGATACCCTGCCCCTGATTGGCTCCACCTTTCAGGCACCTGATGGCACAAACCACTACGAGCCTGAAAGAGCAAACCGCACGAAGATGCAGCCCCCAGATCCTATCGCCACAAAGGCTACACCCGGTAACGAAGGGTTGCCCGCAACGGTCCTCCAAAATGGGACCGGGACCAGCCAGGATCCCAACCCAAATAACGCCCAGGCAAGCGAGTCAGCAGTTCCCTGTGCACTGCCAGACGACTGCCCCGCAGGGAGCAGCAGCGACCCAGGGTGCAAGGAAAGGACAGGGAGGTCACAGGCATCTGTGAACCTGCCCAACGCTCGGAGCAACGGCAAAGGATCCGAGCACAGGCAACTTGAGCCAACCGGGTTCCCACTGCCAGCACTGGGCACCACGCTGCCACCAGACTACCTGGACACCACCCAGCAGTTCTGGAACTAGTTTGTCCTCAAGCACCGGTACTGACACCAGCACTGAGTCCAAGTATGTATCAAGAATGTACCTCACCAGTCAAATGTACTTGCCTCACAACTGTACCACAAATGTAATGATGTAAATACAATTTTTTTTTTCCTAGACTTGAATGTATATGAATGTCACTAGCCACCAGCATAATCTATATGTGGGGGGGGATAGGGAATGGAGTGGTCATGGACTCAGAAACCACCAGCACCTCTACTGCCAACGAAACACCACCTACTCAGCCAAGATGGAAACAAACCTCCAAGGGTCAACCAGTTAGAGCTAAGCCCAGAGCACAGTCAATGCATGAAGGCGATTTGCACTAAGGACTTGGGGGAGAGTGATGTCATGTATCAAGACATGTTACTGTCTGTACTATTACATATGATGTGCCACCAGAGGGCACTGCAGTGGGAGACTTATAGGTTCCTGTACAGGTGGGCCAGGCCAAGTGATCCTCACTCTGGTGTTACATTAAATGGACTATTGTCACTACAGTTCAAGAGCAATACATTGCCTCATGGAGTCATTATCAGAGCATCCAAAGACACAATAGAGGTATTGAAAATCTTACAGGGTTTTGATAGAGTAAATAAGGGGGAAGTGTTTCCAGTTGGAGAAGGATCGGTAACCAGAGGAAGACCGATTTAAGGTAATTACCAAAAGAACCAGAGATGACGAGGGAAGAAAATGTTACGCTGTGAGTTATGATCTGGAATGCACTGCCTGAAAGGACGGTGGAAGCAAATTCAGTTAGTTACTTTCAAAAGGGAATTGTATAAATACTTGAAAAGGAAAAATTTGCCAAGCTTTGCCGAAAGATCAGGAGAGTGGGATTAGCTGGATAGGCATAATGGGCCAGATGGCCTCCTTCTTTGTTGTATCATTCTATGATTTTCCACATCTTTATTTTACCTTCCAATTGGATGTTTTTCTCTAATTATTTATTAAGATTTCCGTACGTTATTTTTGCTAGTTTTGCTCTTTATTTCCCTTGTGTCTATGTATGCAAATTATCCAGAGACATCCCGCAGTCATTCTTTTACTGAAACGGATGAACATGTGTCGTCGCTGGATCTGCACTGCGTGTTAACCACAGGCTCTCGGGAGCCTTGGCGGGTGCTGCTGCAATCTTTCTTCCTCTCCTGTGGTAACCTGGATGAGGAATGCTATAAACAAGGCATGGCAACTTGAAATGTCATTGAGGCTGGCTTGCGAATTCCGTTTGCAGCGTTGCCTGTTTCAAATCTGACAATTTGTGCCATATAACCTCCTTAATGTCCTAACTTCAGCTGGCAAACTGGATATGAGTTTGCCAATTTATAATACATTACACGCAGTTTAGTGAAACAGCAACAATCTGGGAGTGATTACAAATCAGTAAACTCATCTCACGGTTCAGAGGCAATCAGAAACCATCAGACAAAAATTTGGACAGTTTGCAGCGATCATCTGCATCCCAGGATGTGATTGCTGGCTCTTTATCCCTCCTATATAAACTGCGGCATTTTCCAGGACAGTTTTATTCAATTTTTAGGGCTTTTTTGGCTTGTGGCATGCATCACATCAGATATCATTCCATATCACTATTTCACTATCTTCCTACACAGAAGGATTAAGATCTGTGATACAATCACTGTGGGTGTACCAGGCGATGAGAATCAGTCGATTGTGGGATGTAGCGCCATTGATTTATATTATACTGAGTAATGGCAACACTACAGGAATTTGTTACAGAATCGCTCTTTCCTGCCACGTTTTAGGTCAAACACATTTGTCCAAGATCTGTAGGCTTATTACTTTGCAGATTCCACACATTTCACATATTTACTCAAAGGAAACTTGTAAAATCATTCTTCATATTATCTTCAGAAATACAAAGTGTTTACGCAGACAGGATTCCGACATTTCATGAAATATCAAACCATTAGAAACTTTAAAAATGCGATAAAGTTAGAACATTTACTGATTGAGAAGAATGAATTAAATTGCAGTTTGGCAAAACAAATGCTATTTAAGCAAAGAACACATAAGGAAATGCTTAACAAGTAATTTTTTTTTAAATAGAGAGATTTACTGTAATCATGGATCACTGAGCATTCCAGATACCGAGTGACCTGACTATTTATCCTACTAATTCTCTCTTATTCAGCGCATAATGCTAATTGCAAAGTATTTTCAACTCCGATGTGAAGAGATTTCAGTCAGTTTTTACAGTTGTTATCATCCATCTTCACACCCCCAACCGATGCTGTGCGTGTAAGTAGTCAATATGGGTTTACAGGTAGCAGATACATCTTGGCAAATCTGCTTTGAGTTCTTCAAAGGTATAATGGAATGAATTGATCAGGGGAATGCCATAAAGTTGATTATACATACATAGAAACATAGAAACATAGAAAATAGGTGCAGGAGCAGGCCATTCAGCCCTTCTAGCCTGCACCGCCATTCAATGAGTTCATGGCTGAACATGAAACTTCAGTACCCCCTTCCTGCTTTCACGCCATACCCCTTGATCCCCCGAGTAGTAAGGACTTCATCTAGCTCTCTTTTGAATATATTTAGTGAATTGGCCTCAACTACTTTCTGTGGTAGAGAATTCCACAGGTTCACCACTCTCTGGGTGAAGAAGTTTCTCCTCATCTCGGTCCTAAATGGCTTACCCCTTATCCTCAGACTGTGACCCCTGGTTCTGGACTTCCCCAACATTGGGAACATTCTTCCTGCATCCAACCTGTCCAAACCCGTCAGAATTTTAAACGTTTCTATGAGGTCCCCTCTCACTCTTCTGAACTCCAGTGAATACAAGCCCAGTTGATCCAGTCTTTCTTGATAGGTCAGTCCCACCATCCCAGGAATCAGTCTGGTGAATCTTCGCTGCACTCCCTCAAGTTAGGAGACCAAAACTGTACACAATACTCCAGGTGTGGCCTCACCAATGCCCTGTACAACTGTAGCAACACCTCCCTGCCCCTGTACTCAAATCCCCTCGCTATGAAGGCCAACATGCCATTTGCTTTCTTAACCGCTTGCTGTACCTGCATGCCAACCTTCAATGACTGATGTACCATGACACCCAGGTCTCATTGCACCTTCCCTTTTCCTAATCTGTCACCATTCAGATAACAGTCTGTCTCTCTGTTTTTACCACCAAAGTGGATAACCTCACATTTATCCACATTATAATTCATCTGCCACGCATTTGCCCACTCACCTAACCTATCCAAGTCACTCTGCAGCCTCATAGCATCCACCTCGCAGCTCACACTGCCACCCAACTTAGTGTCATCCGCAAATTTGGAGATACTACATTTAATCCCCTCGTCTAAATCATTAATGTATAATGTAAACAGCTGGGGCCCCAGCACAGAACCTTGCGGTACCCCACTAGTCACTGCCTGCCATTCTGAAAAGTACCCATTTACTCCTACTCTTTGCTTCCTGTCTGACAATCAGCTCTCAATCCACGTCAGCACACTACCCCCAATCCCATGTGCTTTAACTTTGCACATTAATCTCCTGTGTGGGACCTTGTCGAAAGCCTTCTGAAAGTCCAAATATACCACATCAACTGGTTCTCCCTTGTCCACTTTACTGGAAACATCCTCAAAAAATTCCAGAAGATTTGTCAAGCATGATCTCCCTTTCACAAATCCATGCTGACTTGGACCTATCATGTCACCATTTTCCAAATGCGCTGCTATGACATCCTTAATAATTGATTCCATCATTTTACCCACTACTGAGGTCAGGCTGACCAGTCTATAATTCCCTGCTTTCTCTCTCCCTCCTTTTTTAAAAAGTGGGGTTACATTGGCTACCCTCCACTCGATAGGAACTGATCCAGAGTCAATGGAATGTTGGAAAATGACTGTCAATGCATCCGCTATTTCCAAGGCCACCTCCTTAAGTACTCTGGGATGCAGTCCATCAGGCCCTGGGGATTTATCGGCCTTCAATCCCATCAATTTCCCCAACACAATTTCCCGACTAATAAAGATTTCCCTCAGTTCCTCCTCCTTACTAGACCCTCTGACCCCTTTTATATCCGGAAGGTTGTTTGTGTCCTCCTTAGTGAATACTGAACCAAAGTACTTGTTCAATTGGTCTGCCATTTCTTTGTTCCCCGTTATGACTGCCCCTGATTCTGACTGCAGGGGACCTACGTTTGTCTTTACTAACCTTTTTCTCTTTACATATCTATAGAAACTTTTGCAATCCGCCTTAATGTTCCCTGCAAGCTTCTTCTCGTACTCCATTTTCCCTGCCCTAATCAAACCCTTTGTCCTCCTCTGCTGAGTTCTAAATTTCTCCCAGTCATCAGGTTCGCTGCTATTTCTGGCCAATTTGTATGCCACTTCCTTGGCTTTAATACTATCCCTGATTTCCCTAGATAGCCACGGTTGAGCCACCTTCCCTTTTTTATTTTTACGCCAGACAGGAATGTACAATTGTTGTAATTCATCCATGCGGTCTCTAAATGTCTGCCATTGCCCATCCACAGTCAACCCCTTAAATATCATTCGCCAATCTATATGCAGGGGGTCCTCCTGATTGACCACCATAACTTAGACAGATGATCAGCAAATAAACTTCGTAAAAGGGGGAAGATTTTTTAAATCTCTTATCCCTCTTCAGAATTGTTGACATTAAACCTGTCTCCTCTGGTTTTGCGTTTACAGTGTACGTCAAGAAATATGCTTACATCTGGAACAATGTTCTCAGCATTTACAGAACTAGATCAAGTCTCCCTCCCTTATCTACAATCCAACCTTTCAAGCTTCCATCCAGCTTAATCTTTTGAGAGAAGTTCTGGACACGAGTTATTTCATCCTCTATGATAATTAAGGAATACTTTTAACCCCCAGTCTGTGTTGAATTAGCCAGGGTCTGGGCACAGACATTAACATTAGCAAAGGGTGGAGGGGTGTGGGGGAGTGGAGTTCATGTCCTACTCACTGTCCAGCAATCTCTACTAGTTAGTGAATATACATGGGCATTGGGTGAGGAGTCAGCTCACCATGGTTGAATAACCTACCACCACTCAGACTGGGGTTTTATGGTTTTTGTGCTTACCAGGCCAGAATTTTCTTCCTATTAAAAGTGACTGAAGGAAAATTGTAAGCTGGGAAATGCAGCAGTGGATAACTCTGGTATCTCTGTTTAATGTCACCTCCCAAACCCACGACCTCCACCACCTAGAAGAACAAATGAAGTAGGCGCATGGAAACACCATCACCTCCAAGTTCTCTTCCAAGTCACAAAGCATCCTGATTTGGAAATATATCGCCATTCCTTCATAATCACTGGATCAAAATCCTGAAACTCACTCCCTAACAGCACTGTGGGAGTATCTTCACCGCATGGATTGCAGAGGTTCAAGAAGGTAGCTCAGCACCACCTCAAGGTCAATTAGGAATGGGCAATAAATGCTGGCCTTGCCAATGATGCCCACATCCTGTGAACGAATAAAAAAAAATGAACATAAACTACTTGCAGGGGTACACTCAAGATCTTAAAATGGCCATGGGGGTGCAGCATGTCATGATTCATGAGTTCAGTGTTCGAAGAAAGTGAAGGGCAGGTGGAACCTCACCTCCCATCTGGAGGTTTACAAGAATGTGGGTTTTCCCCACCCACTGGAAGCCAATTGGCATCCAAGGAACCAGCTGCCAGAGAGAATTGACTATCTTTAAGAACGCTGAGAGGATAATAATTGCCCAAAAAGGCCGAAAATAAATTGAAGTTAAATCAAAAACATAGGGCCGAAAATTAGGTACCGCCCCATTTGGGGCAGTAACAGCCGCGAGGCGCAGAAGTCCCACCCCTCAAGCTATATTGAGCTTACCGCACCCAGAGAGGAAGTGGAGAGCAAAATATCATGCTCCATTTCCTCTCGGGGACAGGACTGGGGCGCAAAGGGACGCAAAGTTTCCAGCGCTACATGGTGGGACGTGTAGCGCTGGCAGGAGGACAGGACTGTCCCCTTCCATTAAAGGGAAGGGCCAAGCTGCCGACTCTGCCGGAGGGAAACAGGGCCATCGCTGGATCACCAGGGAGCGGGGTGCCGTGGCAGCAGCCCGGCATGCAAGTGGAGTGCCAGGCTGCAAGATTCACGGGGCTTTACCAAATTTCAGCTACGGGGCAAAAACGTTGTCATCGCTGGCGCAGCGGCCCGGGGTACTCGTGGTAGGAGTGCGGCGTGACGGCTTAGCACTACTGGTAGCGGCTCCACGTCCGGGGTACTCCCGATCGGTGTGTGGTGCAACCGGTTAGCATCACCGGTAGTGGCTCCACGCCCGGGTGAAAAGTTGTTTGCGACCGTTAAAGGGAGGCGCAAACAGCCCGAATTTTTCGCCCTTTATCTAAATGATCGGTTTTACTTGGTCAGATACAGCACGTGATCCACAAGGCACCAGGCAACTGCAGCCTGACTCCTTGCCAAGTATTAACATAAATAGAGCAATTTTCTTCTACAACTCCATTGCATAATGCTCTAAAAACTTCAGCAATTCAATTATCAAAGGTTTCTGCCACCACAGCCAATGATTTCATAATCTCTTACACAGAAACATTTATTTGCACTTAGATAGAAACTCAGTGTGCAAATATGAACAATACATTCTAAAGTAAAGAAATAAAGTTTATAATTAGACATTGCTCATATATAAATATGAAATATATTTCTGATGATCTCCTTGGGCCATTTCAAAAAAATGTTGTTTTGTAGAAAAACAATCCTGTATTGCACAACTTCTGTTTGGTTATTTTTCAAAAAACAATGGGATGGCAGATGTTTCCAGATGGGCCATTTGATAACCATCCCACTTTTGGATCTTCAAACAACACTTTCAGATTCATGCTTATTGATCCTCTGTTGCCATAAATCAGGGGCAGGGCACTGTTAATTATTAGCTGCTCCTGATTTTTTTTAAATCTGCAATTTAAGTAACTCTTGAAGCTGCTTTAGCAATTAAGCTTTTTTTTCCCCAGAGGTATCTCCCCAGGCTGAAGTCTGGTCACCAAGCGCGCCTGTTACTGGCAACCAGGGACCGGAGCAGATTTGAAACATTTCTTACCTTCTATACCTTTGCTTTATTGTTGGGCAGCGTGACCCTCCATAAATAGGTCACTATTTCCTCTCAAATCTATCCCACCCACACAAGTGCCAATTGCCTGAACACTACCAGCAGTAATCACGCAAAGTCCCATCGTCTTGATTAAAAATCTCTGAACCAAACTATTGAAAAATCTACACCTGAAGAATTTCTGATTGCCGGATTCACGTTCTAGTTCTCTTCCCATAAGGACATTCTCCACTTAGTCAAGTAAAGGAGTTTAGGTCCAGGTTGGCAGAGGCAAGGCTTAGGGTCCCCCAACTGTGTGAAGTGGTACTGCTGGAGCTTAACCAGCCAAAACCCTGTAGTTTATCAAGCTGAACGGCGATTCATGTCATCGCAATGGACAATGCGGCCAGTAATGGGACCATCAACACCTGTTAATGGTGCGCTTAAGGACAGTTACAGAGACAATTGACTGGTAATGGACCTTTTGTTTCCAACAACGGGGCCTCCAGCTCATGCTGGAGGTGTGGAGGCAAACACCCAGCCAGAGCTTGCAGGTATCAGCAATATACTTGCAGAAACTGCAACGTCAGCGGTCACTTGGTGCGTATGTGCAGGAAGTCTGCAGCCAGGTTGATGTACGAAGAGGACGGGCCCGATGTAATCCCTACGAGGCCAAATGAATACTGGGGGAAATCGCTGGAAGCTGAAGTTCAGCGAGTTCATGTGGAGCACATATACAGTTCATATACCAGGACGCCACCGATAATAATGAAAGTGCTCCTCAATGGCATCCCAGTATTAATGGAGCTAGACACGGGAGCCAGCCAGTCCCTGATGAGTATCAAACAGTTCGAAAAGTTGTGGGTGTCCAAGGACAGGAGGCCAAAACTATTGCCGATTGACATACAGCTACGAACATATACAAAGGAGATCATTCCGGTGCTAGGCAGCGCCACGGTAATCGTGACCCACAAAGATTCGTAGAACAGGTTGCCACTCTGGATTGTCCCAGGAGACGGTCCCGTACTACTGGGGAGGAGTTGGCTTGCTGTCATAAACTGGAAATGGGGCGATGTCAATGCAATTTCTTCTGTGGAGTGAGTATCATGCTCACAGGTCCTGGACAAATTTGACTCATTATTTCAACCCGGCATCGGCACTTTCATGGGGGCCAAGGTAATAATGATTCACATAAACCCGGACGCCAGGCCAGTACACCACAAGGCCAGAGTGGTGTTGTATGTGTTGCGGAAAAAGATAGAATGCGAATTGGACCGCCTGCTGAGGGAAGGCATCATCTCGCCAGTCGAATTCAGTGACTGGGCGAGCCCGATCATGCCGGTGCTCAAGGCGGATGGGTCGGTCAGGATATGTGGCGATTACAAGGCCACCATCAATCGGGTGTCACTGCAAGACCAGTACCCGCTACCGAGAGTGGAGGACCTCTTTGCGATGCTATCCGGTGGCAAACATTTTTCAAAATTGGACCTGACCTCAGCTTACATGACCCAGGAGCTGGCGAGTGAGTCGAAGAAGCTGACCACCATCACGACACACAAGGGGTTGTTTGAGTATAACAGATGTCCGTTCGGGATTCGTTTGGCCACCGCGATCTTTCAGCGAAATATGGAAAGCCTACTCAAGTCGATTCCAAGGACGGTGGTTTTTCAAGACGACATCCTCATCACGGGTCGCGATACTGAAGAACACCTCCACAACCTGGAGGAGGTGCTACGCAGACTGGACTGGGTAGGGCTGCGACTGAAAAAGGCGAAGTGCGTCTTCTTAGTTCCAGAGGTAGAATTCCTGGGGAGGAGGGTAGCAGCAGACGGGATCAGACCTACTGCGTCCAAAACGGAAGCGATCAAGAGAGCACCCAGACCCCGTAACACGACGGAGTTGCGTTCGTTCCTGGGGCTTCTGAACTATTTTGGTGAATTTCTTCCCAAATTGAGCACGCTGTTAGAGCCGCTACACGTGCTCCTACGCAAAGGTCGCGATTGGGTCTGGGGGGACAGCCAGGAAAGGGCTTTTGATGGAGCATAACAAATTGCATGCTCTAACAAACTGCTAACGTTATATGATCTGTGTAAGAAGCTTGTTTTAACGTGCGATGCATCGTCCTATGGGGTCGGATGTGTGTTGCAGCATGTGAATGCCAATGGTCAGTTACAGCCGGTAGCTTATGCCTCCAGAAGTCTGTCCCAGGCAGAAAGGGGCTACGGGATGGTAGAAAAGGAAGCACTAGCATGTGTATACGCAGTAAAAAAAAATGCACCAGTACCTGTTAGGAAGGAAATTTGTGATGGAGACAGATCACAAACCCCTAACGTCCCTTTTGGCCAACAACAAGGCCATAAATGCAAATGCATCGGCCCGCATATAGAGGTGGGCACTTACGTTAGCCGCCTATGACTACACAATTCGGCACAGACCGGGCACTGAAAACTGCACCGATGCACTCAGCAGGTTCCCACTAGCCACCACTGAGGGGGCAACTGAGCATGATGCTGAGATGGTCATGGCGAAAGCGAAGGCTCACCTGTGACAGCCAGTCAGATTAAAGTCTGGACAAATAAAGACCCGCTATGTCTTTAGTTAAGACATGTGTCCTGAATGGGGACTGGGCAGCCATGTCCGGGGCATGCCCTGAGGAATTTAAACCATTTCATAGGCGCAAGGATGAACTCTCGATTCAGGCCGATTGCCTATTGTGGGGAAACCGAGTAGTCATGCCCCAGATGGGCAGAGAGGTGTTTATCAGAGAACTTCACAATGAGCACCCGGACATTGTCATGATGAAGGCAATTGCCAGGTCACACGTTTGGTGGCCAGGGATAGACTCAGATCTGGAACTTTGTGTTCTCAGGTGCAACACGTGTGCTCTGGGCAACGCACCAAGGGAAGTCCCTTAGCCCCTGGTCCTGGCCCGCCAAGCCATGGTCATGCATCCATGTGGACTACGCAGGTCCTTTCATGGGAAAATGTAGTAGACGCCGACTCCAAATGGATTGAGTGTGCCATTTTAAATTCAAGCACATCCTCTGCCACGATAGAAAGTCTACGGGCAACCCATGATCTACCGGATGTCTTGATCAGCGACAATGGCCCGTGCTTCACAAGCACTGAATTCCAAGACTTCATGGCAGGCAATGGAATCAACCATGTCAGAACGGCACCGTTCAAACCGGCCTCAAAACGGCCAGGTGGAACGAGCAGTGCAGATAATCAAACAGGGGATGCTCAGAATCCAAAGCCACTTATCATGCCTCCTGTTGGCCAATAGATCCCGATCACACTCGCTCACAGGGGTTCCATCTGCAGAGCTGCTAATGAAAAGGACGCTCAAAACCAGGTCATCCCTTATACACCCTACTATGAAAGAAATTGTTGAGAGCAGGCGTCAGTTACAATGTGACTACCATGACAGGAATGCGAGGGCGCGATGTATTGATGTCAATGACCCTGTTTTTGTCCTTAATTATGTTGCAGGGCCCAAATGGCTTGCAGGCACTGTGGTTGCCAAAGAGGGGAATAGGGTTTTGGTAGTTAAACTTACCAATGGACAAATCTGCCGCAAACAAGTGGATCAAACTAAAAGGAGGTTCAGCAACCCCATAGAAGAAGCAGAGGAAGAACATGATGTAGAGTTTACTCCACCACAGGTGACCGAACACCGGAACCAAGTGGAGGAGATCCCAGTCACTGTGGGCAGTCCGGACAGGCCTGAGGCACCGCAAACAGCAGACACTCAGACCAGCGCCCAACAACCGGAGCCCCAACTCAGGCGCTCTACAAGGAAGCGTAAATCACCAGAGAGACTTAACCTGTGATCCCAATAAGACTTTGGGGGAGAGGTGATGTCATGTATTCAACTATCATTGTAACCCATGTATAAGCTGACCTAAGTTGCACACCTTGAGAACATTGACCACAAGGGGTGAACTTGTGGGAGACACTCCTAACCTGGACTCTCAGGTATAAAAGGGGAAGTTCCACCCACCTTCATCACTTGAGGTCTTGGTAATAAAGGTAACTGGTCACAGAGTGACCTTCTCTCAAGTATGGGCCTCGTGTGCATTTATACTGGAGCTTCCCCTTTTATACCTGAGAGTCCAGGTTAGGAGTGTCTCCCACAAGTTCGCCCCTTGTGGTCAATGTTCTCAAGGTGTACAACTTAGGTCAGCTTCTACATGGATTACAAGGACATATCACCTACAATGTCCAAGACATTCCTTTCACACTGATAACCATTGGGGGGGGTGCTACTGTTATGTCTCACCATTCACTGCAACTCACTAAACCACTTCCAAAGGTGCACACAGATCTGTCGAAGAGGCCACAGTGTTGAAAATAAAGATTTCAATGTTTGACAACACATTTGCAGAAACTTTACATTAGCATTGGTGATAATATTCATGTGCTATCCTTGTGTGTTGTTAGTTGGTATGATTGGACAAGGATGAGGGTGAGTGTGAGGGGTGGATAATGAGATGGGGATGTGATAATGTAGATAGAGACAGAGGGATGGGTGGAAGTTCAAAGTAAGTTGGTATGAGTAAGGAGTAGGGAAGATGGAGTGATGGGGATGTGATGAGCGGCACAGTTGGATGGGGTTGAGTGTGGTTTTGCAGTAACATTTTGTGATCCAGTGAGATCATTGAAAGGTTTGCGCTACTGGAGCTAGGTCCTCCTGACCACATCCCTGCTTGTGCCATCCTGTACAATGTGTAACCAGGCTGCATTGGTGTCCTGGGGAAATCTCTTCTGCCCATGGGAAGGGAAAAAAACCTCCCTGCCTACTGTTGACACCCTCCATAAGCCTGGGTGCAGCGGTGCACTTCTGTACATTGATTGTCAGTGTTTGCAACATCTCAATGCTGCAGAACACTGACAGCAAAACTGCCAAAATGTATGTGGGCATGATCCCTTTAAGGAAACCGGCTGATGATACGTCATCAGATAACATCATCAGGCTGCTTCCTTTTAATTGGCCGGTTACCTCGTAGGGCGGGCTTGACAAGCCCAATCCAGGAAAAGTCGTGGGGGGTGTTGACATGGAGCCAGGGGCTGAGTCACAGCCCACCTCGGACATTGCCCACCTCTCTCCTGCCTCGGTAGGAAAAATTGAGCCCCCTAAGTTTCAGAGCTTCCTCATTAGAAATATGATGGTGCCTGCCTTCAGCACGGTGGAAGGGACTACACAGATCAACTTACTTTGTGCTAGCCATCTTGGTGCTCCAGACATTCAACTTCTGATTCGTGAACTATGTTTACTGATTACTGTGAAGACTTAAATTAAGGCCTTAATACTCCAGCCAGAAAAGTAGTAGTGCAGACACCTGCCTTATTTCTGCAGATGGTAAATGCATAAAACTTGTCAATGAAAACATAAGTGTCAAAGATTTTAATAGAATAAAGCATTACAATCTGTTAAACATCTAACTTGATCCGAATGGGGTCTATTTCTACCTCCGAGTGATTTTTGAATTTGTCCCATTACTTTGGCATATATGGCCAATTGAGAGAAATGTATTTTACAGGGTGGATGGAACAGACTGACGGTCTACTGGATGGTAGCCTTCTATGGAGAGGCACAGTCTGTTGGTGGGGTGGGTAGCAAGGATGGTAGCTACATCTGATCCTGATGTCACTGGAAATGAAAATCAGGAGCGATGTAAAACGGGCTGCTGATTCGCTATCACCCATTCGATACCAGCTCACAAAGTCAATATCTACCCCCATGTGCTGGGCCACCATTGACCAACAACGCAGGAGATCGATCAGACAGTACCTTTTTTCACAAATGGTTTTATCTACAGTCCAAAATTTTTAGGCAAGTTTTGAGCAAGTGTCAGTCCTTTTTCACCTCCATCACGGGTGATGCAATTTCCATTTAATTTCTCCCAAATGGTGCGACGTTTCTGGGCTCTGCTTTTAAGAAGAGAAAGTTCAATTCCAATTTGGGGCCGAATTTGGTGAAGGCTTCCGCCCACCCAAGTGCTACTCAAAATGCTGCCGGTGGCCGCCGAGGTACCGGACGGTACTTTCGGCAGAGTTTTCATCGCTGAGGTCCCTCGAAGGTCAGCTGCGGCAAATCAACGATGTATGCCGCCAATCTGGGCGGTAGCGGGCGGGAGGTTGCATTCTCGGCGGCAGAGGCGCTTGCCGCCCAAGTGCCGCCGAGGATGGAGTCGGGCCCACGGAGGGTTGAAGAGGTAAAAAATAAAAATCACCAACAAAAAAAATCTGAGGACCTTCAGGAGACCCCATCCAGGCAAGTACCTGTAAAGAAATAATTTTAAAACATTCCACTTACCTTTTTTTTTTACAGGATCTTGACACTCGCCATTCAGGACCGACCAGCCTCCACGCAGTGGTCCACCGCCGCCCTGCTTCCAAACTCCCGCCCGCACCAATCTGGCATCTCGGCGGGTGCCACTTACGCACACCGGCCGTCCGCTGACGTCGGTGGGCGCTTCCCGGCAGCTCTCCCCTCCCGCCCGCTCCAGGCCACGTCGAAAGTGGCACTGGGCGGTCTGAGCAGAGGAATGTCGTCAGTAGTGGGCGGTGAGTTCATCAACATCGGCCCCATAGAAACTGAAGTGGCTGAATTCAAATTGGCTTCACTGAACCCTCAGGAAAAGAAAAGAGAAGCGTTTGCTTTATTGATTCATTTCTGTCCATCTTGATCCTGGGACCTGGCTTCTAAACTATCTCCAACACCTGAAGATAGGCCAAAGCAAAGAATGGCTCAAACGTTCAGGGTGGTGTATGTGTACATGTAAACAGACGTATATATTTTTTTATTTTTTTAAAAAGGACGTAAAAGCATTGAGATTGCTTTAACATTGATGTATGCATTCGACACTATCTCCAGCTTTTCTCTTTATACAGCATGCCTGAGCAATAAAAGGATTACTTACTGTCTTTCGCAAATTTGCTGACGTGGCGTTTTTGTTTTGTTTGTTTTTGCGCAGACTTCTGGATCCAATCAGTACAACACAAAGAAAATGTAACATTTTTCATTTCCAAGGCATGACTTTTAAAGTACCATGGCCTTAAAAGGAAATTCAAATACAACTAACAACCACAAGTCATTGCCAAAATGAACATTTTCAGTGTTCTCTGTACAGCAGTGCATCTGTGCCATTTGCTCGAAAACTGTTTAAAGTTGCTTCACTGCAACCCAATAAACTTCATCCAATTAACCTCCCTTCAGATACATTCCTATGGAAGCTGGGACTGAGTGGGAACACGAGAGAATAGTAAAGAAGCAGAATCCTGCCTGTTCAGGACAGCAGGACCCTGGCATGTGCACATTTCATTGTTAGCGTTTCATGGTTTTCAGTGGGAGAAGCAAGTGTCAACATAACCCGTGCACTGTCACTTTGTCTCACAGACTAAAGTAATTAATGACAATTACATTAATTCTCCAGAAAACGTCCTCCATACGAAAATTAGACAGAATGCAATGCTGTGCAAGAATATGGTGAATATGATCAGCGTTACAGGAACTGTGAGGAAGTCTTAGAAGGAGCTCCATGTGCCCCAACATGTTATCAGTCCTTAAGTTCAAAGCTACTATATAATCCAGTAATCTTCCATAAATTTGCTGTTTGGCAAAACATAAGTTAACGTGCTCCACTCCGGGACCTCTGGCTTAAATTAGCTGATGAGCGGGTACATGAGATGTCTGGGGTTATTTCCTTTTGGCTAACAGTTGATCCAAAATAATGCCTCTGGATGGTAAGGAGTTAAAAAAAAAAGGAGGTAATTACTAACTGAATGTCTGCCGTGTAGCATTAGCCAGTGTTGTTAAAGAGATCAATTATAGTTCTATTCCTTCAGCATTCATTTTTCAAATGGATTTCAGGCTGAAAAGTTCATGAGAATGAATGATTTAGTTCATAAAAAATGATTCTTCACTGAGAAATTCTCCATCCAATTGAAAGCCATTAGAATTTGATGCCATTTAGACTTGAGGAATGTTTTAAGGCCCATAGCGTAAGCTGCACCGCTGCACAAGTTAAATGAACAAGCTGGCTGTGGTAAAAGGCAGCACATTAAAAATGAAAAGTAATAAGCATTAAGTTACATCAAATATTAATCACTTTAAAACCATCTACATCACTTCACATCAGGAAATAATTTTGTTCTGCGAAATATTAGGCCTTGCCACTCAAAATAATCACCTTGGCATAAGAGTCATACAACAATTGCTGTTCATTTTTCACTTCTTGACTGAGTGTACTAATCCGTTAAAGACTCCTTTCCCGACTGTTTTCCATTTGTGGCTCATGAATTTGATCAGTTTTGAGTTGCTGCTTGCTGAGATTTAGAAAATTAGAGGTCTGTTTGTCGACCCCCTAATCCATGACTGAGCCTTGACGTTCCAGGGCTTTTAATTGTTGATAAATGAATCACAAAACGACTAGGTCAGCATTAAAGAAAGTATCAATTTAGACTTTAGAAATATTATCCAGTTTTGAAAGGTCCTGCTATTTTCTTGATCTGAGATAATATATATCTCCAGTTTAAATAAGTAAATATACACCTCAGTGATTGTTATGAATCTAGCTATAGGCAATGTTTGACAAATAGAATAAGAACATAAGAAATAGGAGCAGGAGTAGACCACCTGACCCCTCGAGCCTGATACGCCATTTAATAAGATCATGGCTGATCTGATCATGGATTCAGCTCCACTTCCCCGCCCGCTCCCCATAACCGCTCCCTTATTGCTCAAAAATCTGTCTATCTCCACCTTAAAAATATTTAATGATCCAGCCTCCACAGCTCTCTGGGGCAGAGAATTCCATAAATGTACAACCCTCGAAGAAATTCCTCCTCATCTCAGTTTTAAATGGGTGGCCCCTTATTCTCAGACAATGTCCCCTAGTTTTAGTTTCCCCTATGAGTGGAAATATCCTCTCTGCATCCACCTTGTTGAGCCCCCTTATTATCTTATATGTTTTGATAAGATCACCTCTCATTCTTCTGAACTCCAATGAGTATAGGCCCAAACTACTCAAGCTATCTTCATAAGTCAACTCCCTCATCTCTGGAATCAACCGAGTGAACCTTCTCTGAACTGCCTCCAGTGGAAATATACCCTTCCTTAAATACGGAGAGCAAAACTGTACGCAGTACGCCTTACCAATACCCTGTACAGTTGTAGCAGGAATTCTCTGCTTTTATACTCTATCCCCCTTGCAATAAAGGCCAACATTCCATTTGCCTTCCTGATTACTTGCTGTGCCTGCATACTAACTTTTTGTATTTCATGCACAAGGACCCCAAAGTCCCTCTGTACTGCAGCACTTTGCAATTTTTCTCATTTAAATTATAATTTGCTTTTCTATTTTTTCTGCCAAAGTGGATAACATTTTCCCACATTATATTCCATCTGCCAAATTTTTGCCCACTCACTTAGCCTGTCTCTATCCCTTTGCAGATTTTGTGTCTAGTTATTGTTTGCCAACCAGAAAATTACCCATTTATCCTGACTCTGTTTTTTATTAGTTAGCCAATCCTCTATCTATGCTAATATATATGTGTTATGTATGCAATAAAGGTACAAACTGAGTACTGTTTAACTGAACAAGGTACAATCTTGTTTCTATTTTAAAGTGCCTGACTCTCAAAATGGCTGGCTTTTTATACCCGAGCAGCACTATGTGCGTGCTGCTCAGTGGCCTCCAATAATTACGCCATCTGGTGGCTACAAACAGAATGTACATACATGACAACACCCTCCTCTGAGATCTTATCACAATCTTTCACAGGTTGAGATGGTCCGGTGCTTTACGCTCCTGGGTTGACCATCTCAGTTCGATTCTGGCCTTGGTGAATGTGCGGAGTCTGTTGTGACTGGTGGCTGGATGACTGACTTGCTGGGGGTGGCAGTGGTCATGTCAGGAATTGCATATCCATTTTTATTGAACAAGTCCGTGATGGAAATTCCAGGTTCATTGATGACCCTCGAGTCCACTGAAGGCTGCTGGTAGGTTTCTTCGTCCGACTGCTCTGGTTTGTCTGTGTGCCTCAGCTTTGTTTGATCCATGTGTTTCCTGCAAGTTTGCCCATTCTTGAGCTTAATAACAAATACTCTGTTACCCTCCTTGGCCATGACCGTACCAGCGATCCATTTGGGACCCTGACCATAATTCAACACATATACTGGATCATTAACAGAAATATCGCGTGACACAGTTGCGCGATCATGGCCCTTGTTGACTCTGTCTTCTCTATTCAACATGATTACTTAAATCCGGGTGTACAGAGATAACTTGGTCTTAAGACCTCTTTTCATCATGAGTTCAGCAGGCGAGACCCCTGTGAGTGTATGAGGTCTTGTCCTGTAACTCAGCAGTATGCAAGACAAGCGGGTCTGCATACTGCTGAGTTACTCATAGAAACATAGAAAATAGGTGCAGGAGCAGGCCATTCAGCCCTTCTAGCCTGCACCGCCATTCAATGAGTTCATGGCTGAACATGAAACATCAGTACCCCCTTCCTGCTTTCTCGCCATAACCCTTGATCCCCTGAGTAGTAAGGACTTCATCTAACTCCCTTTTGAATATATTTAGTGAATTGGCCTCAACTACTTTCTGTGGTAGAGAATTCCACAGGTTCACCACTCTCTGGGTGAAGAAGTTTCTCCTCATCTCGGTCCTAAATGGCTTACCCCTTATCCTTAGACTGTGACCCCTGGTTCTGGACTTCCCCAACATTGGGAACATTCTTCCTGCATCCAACCTGTCCAAACCCGTCAGAATTTTAAACGTTTCTATGAGGTCCCCTCTCACTCTTCTGAACTCCAGTGAATACAAGCCCAGTTGATCCAGTCTTTCTTGATAGATCAGTCCCACCATCCCGGGAATCAGTCTGGTGAATCTTCGCTGCACTCCCTCAATAGCAAGAACGTCCTTCCTCAAGTTAGGAGACCAAAACTGTACACAATACTTCAGGTGTGGCCTCACCAAAGCCCTATACAACTGTAGCAACACCACCTCCCTGCCCCTGTACTCAAATCCCCTCGCTATGAAGGCCAACATGCCATTTGCTTTCTTAACCGCCTGCTGTTACTGCATGCCAACCTTCAATGACTGATGTACCATGACACCCAGGTCTCGCTGCACCTTCCCCCTTCCTAATCTGTCACCATTCAGATAATAGTCTGTCTCTCTGTTTTTACCACCAAAGTGGATAACCTCACATTTATCCACACTATACTTCATCTGCCACGCATTTGCCCACTCACCTAACCTATCCAAGTCACTCTGCAGCCTCATAGCATCCACCTCGCAGCTCACACTGCCACCCAACTTAGTGTCATCCGCAAATTTGGAGATATTACATTTAATCCCCTCGTCTAAATCATTAATGTACAATGTAAACAGCTGGGGCCCCAGCACAGAACCTTGCGGTACCCCACTAGTCACTGCCTGCCATTCTGAAAAGTACCCATTTACTCCTACTCTTTGCTTCCTGTCTGACAACCAGTTCTCAATCCACATCAGCACACTACCCCCAATCCCATGTGCTTTAACTTTGCACATTAATCTCCTGTGTGGGACCTTGTCGAAAGCCTTCTGAAAGTCCAAATATACCACATCAACTGGTTCACCCTTGTCCACTTTACTGGAAACATCCTCAAAAAATTCCAGAAGATTTGTCAAGCATGATCACTTTTCAGCACAGGAACAATGGGGCTGGCCCATTCATTAAATTCGACCGGTGATATGATCCCTTCACGCTGGAGTCTGCCCAGTTCAATTTCGACCTTCTCTCGCATCATATACAGCACTGCCCGAGCCTAATGATGGATGGGTCTTGCATCTGAGTCCACGTGGATTTGCACCTTGGCTCCCGTGAAGTTGCCGATACCCGGTTCGAACAGCGAGGAGAACTTGCTCAATACTTGGGCACATGTATCTTCCTCCAACAACAATGCCTTTATGCCGTTCCAGTCGCATTTGATTTTGTCCAACCAGCTCCTGCTGAGCAGCGTTGGGCCAATGCCTGGAACAATCCACAACGGTAACTCGTGAACTGCACCGTTATATGACACGTTAATTTGTGCACTACCAATCACCTTTATCAGTTCTTTGGGGTACATGCGCAGCTTGGCATTAACTGGACTCAGCCTGGGCCTCACAGTCTTAGTATCCCACAACTTATTAAATGCCCTCTCATTCATGATCGATTGACTCGCTCCTGTGTCCAGTTCCATTGATACCGGTATCCCGTTAAACTTCACATTAATCAAAATTGATTTACTCTTGGTTATTAAAGAGTACAATCCATACACTCCCTCTTCTGGCATCTCGGATTGCGTATCCAGATCCGTGCTAGTCTGACTCTCATCCTCCACGTGGTGTGTCGCAGCTCGCTTGCTCATCTGCTGACACTTGCATTGGAAATGTCCCACTCTCAGACAGCTTTTGCAACTATATGCTTAAATCAGCACTGCTGGTGCTGATGATTTTGCCCACAACGCCAACATGGAGAAGTCGGATACATTCCCGCTAGCAGACTTTGGGCAGACGCAGGTTTCGCAAACGCAGCCGGATAGGCCCTGCCATGTGCCGCTCTGCCAAATGCCGAATCAATCGCATTTACAGTATTTGCTAAGGTTCGGTTCTTCACCGATATTTGCTTTAAATTCCTGTCCATCGTCATACATGATTGAGCGATCTGGATGGCCCTTTTTAAATCCAACTCCTCCAGAAGTTTGCACAGGATCACCTCGTGGTTGATACCGATAACAAAGAAGTCCAGCAAGTCTGTCTGCCAACATCGTCCCGAATTTGCACGGTCCCGCTAGACATCTCAGGTCGGCAACGAATTCCGTCACGCTCTGGCCCTCCAATCGAACGTGTGTATAAAACCCATATCTTGAGATGATGATACCGTCATCTGGCTTGAGGTGCTCCCGTACCAATGTACACAACTCCTCGTACATTTTCTCTGTTGGATCACTAGGCATGAGTAGATTCTTTATCAGACCGTAGATCTTCGAACCGCACACAGTGAGGAACACGGCCCGGCGCCGATCTGCATCATCGACCTCCTTCATTTTGTTGGCCACGAAGTACTGGTTCAAACGGCTCACAAAGTCTGCCCAACTTCTCCCTCCACGAATCGCTCTAAAAATCCAATCGTGCTCATTTTGCAAACAAAGGTTCTTGTATTCTCATCGCCAAATGTTATGTATGCAATAAAGGTACAACTGAGTACTATTTAACTGAACAAGGTACAACCTTGTTTCTGCTTTATTACGGCCCAAAGTGCCTGACTCTCAAAATGGCTGGCCTTTTATATCTGAGCAGCACCATGTGCGTGATGCTTAGTGTCCTCCAACAATTACACCATCTAGTGGCTACAAACAGCATGTACATACATGACAAAATGTGTGTAGGCAAATGGTATTTGCTGTAGTTTTTTATTATTTATTTTACTTTAAGCTCCTCCTGAGCAGTAAGTTTATTCAGTGGGTAGTTAACCCACATAGACTAGTGAGGTAGAGCCTGGTGGTAGGGGGCCCTTTTCCTGCTTTCAGTTCTCCTGGCTTGAAGGGGCAGGGTGCATAAACGTCAGCCAAGGTTCCAGTTCCAGATCCAGTTTTGATTTCCGAATTTAAGGAAGGATATTCTTGCATTGGAGGCTGTTCAGAGCTCTGATGGAAGCAAATGTGCATAGATCCGTTAAAGACAGGACTGAGCTGTGTAAAGAGCCACTGCAAGGCTCAAGCTTTAATAATGGCTGCTTGGGAGCAAGCTGAGCAATCTCATAGAACTATATCATGGCAAGGAATCAGTGCTCGCAGGACAGGTAGTGAAAAGAAAATTGTCAAGAAGGAAAATATTGTTTGTGCTGTCTGGCCTTGTGAACACTCACGAGCTATAGGAATGCTGGTGATGATAGACCAAAGGTGCACGGAGTAATAAAGACTAGAATATCATACCATAAAATGCAGAGTGAAGCGGTGTGTAATTGGGCTGTTCCGTTTAGCCCACAGATGGAATTCTTACACATACTAGGAAGTGCGCGGTATACTTTGATATATGGTAGATAGGTGGATAATTTTAAAACTTTTTAAAACAAGTTTACTATTACACAAACTAAATAAGTGAGGCAATTGATTTCAGAATGTTATGGTTCAATGTTTTAAAATATATTTTTCGGGTGTTACTGGGATTACTAAGGCCCCAATATAGCAGGCAAGAAGCGTGCGCACATTTCCGGCTGGAAGTGCACTGCCCGGCATATTGCATAAGGACAAACAATTGATCCCCCACTCCAGCATTCTAAAAGATTGACAGCGGGTCAGTATTCTGCTCTGAACCCTCCAACTGCCAGTTTTGCGGACCCGGCATTAAACAGCGGGTTTACCAATTCAAATAGTTAAGAGGGTGTTTAAAGGTCATTGAACAGCATTTTTACCACCTATTAACCATTTTTCCAACTATTTCACAAGGTTCACACTATTCATGGATCACGTCAGGTAAGTGTGTCGAGTTTTCAACAACTCTCCATTGCTTTGACAGCTGCAAAAGTGGTATAAAAGTTACCATCATCATCATAGGCAGTCCCTCGAAGGTTTGCTTACAGTCCAATACGGGAATTACAGTCTCTGTCGCAGGTGGGGGAGACAGTGGTTGAAGGAAAGGCTGGGTGGGGAATCTGGTTTGCCGCACATTCCTTCCGCTGCCTGCGCTTGCTTTCTGCATGCTCTCAGCGATGAGAGTCGAGGTGCTCAGCGCCCACCCGGATGCTCTTCCTCCACTTAGGGCGGTCTTGGGCCAGGAATTCCCAGGTGCCGGTGGGGATGTTGCACTTTATCAAGGAGGCTTTGAGGGTGTCCTTGAAATGTTTCCTTTGCCCACCTGGGGCTTGCTTGCCGTGTAGGAGTTCCGAGTAGAGCGCTTGCTTTGGGAGTCTCGTGTTGGGCATACAGACGACGTGGCCCACCCAACGGAGCTGGTTGAGTGTGGTCAGTGCTTTGATGCTGGGGGTGTTGGCCTGATCGAGAACACCGACGTTGGTGCGTCTATCTTCCCAGTGGATTTGCAGGATCTTGCGGAGGCAGCGCTGGTGGTACTTCTCCAGCACTTTGAGGTGTCTGCTGTATATGGTCCATGTTTCTGAGCCATATAGGAGGGTGGGTATCACTACTGCCCTGTAGACCATAAACTTGGTGCCAGAATTGAGGTCCTGGTCTTCAAACACTCTCTTCCTCAAGTGACCGAAGGCTGCACTGGCACACTGGAGGCAGTGTTCGACTTCATCATCGATGTCTGCCCTTGCTGATAGTAGGCTCCCGAGGTATGGAAAATGGTCCATGTTGTCTAAGGCCACACCATGGATTTTGATGACCGGGGGGGCAATGCTGTGTGTGGTGTGGGGGGGTTGCGGGGAGGGTCATGTTGGTGAAGGACCTTTGTTTTACGGATGTTTAGTGTAAGGTCCATGCTTTGATATGCCTTGGTGAAGATGTTGATGATGGCTTGGAGTTTGGCCTCTGAATCTGCGCAGACGCAAATGTCTTCTGCGTACTGTAGTTCGATGACAGAGGATGGGATGATCTTGGATCTGGGCTGGAGGTGACAAAGTTTGAACAGGTTCCATTGGTTCTATAGTTTAGTTCCACTCCAGCGGGGAGCTTGTTGAGAGCGAGATGGAGCATTGCAGCGAGGAAGATCGAGAAGAGCGTTGGCGCGATGACCTTTAGAGTGAAAGCAAGTCTTCCTCGATTTCGAGGGACTGCCTATGATGATGATGATGGAGTATTGCAATGAGGAAGATTGAGAAGAGCATTGGCGCGACGACGCAGCCCTGCTTGACCCCAGTCCAGACGTGGATTGGGTCTGTGGTGGATCCATTCGTCACGATCATGGCTTGCATGTTGTTGTGGAGCAGGCGGAGAATATTGACAAATTTTTGGGGGCAGCTGAATAAAAGTTATCATTTCACAGCTGTTCACTTTCCAATATTAGAAGCTGCAGCCTTCAGGATTTGGAATACACTTTTCAGCTTTAGGAAGTTTGGAAGTGTTTGGATTATCCAGTGTCACCTCCTTGTAGCAACCTCTCGATCCAGTGTCACTCATTGGAGCAACCTCTCTCACCATTGGCAGATCGCTTCTGTCATCTCAACTTCAGCTGCCATCCATTCCAGCAGCATTGGTGCCCTTGAAAACAAATCCTCAGAATGCCACCACGATTAGCCCAAGGGATGTCCTCACCATGGCCACATTTACTTCACTTGACACTGTACACCCTGGCTGCGACATATTGAGCCAGGTTGACACCACCCCACTCCAAGACCATAAAGCATTCCGACAATGCCGAAGCCATTCCTTTTACATCCATCACCATTTCAGGGGATACCGTTATGTCTCATCATTCACTGCCACTCACTAAGCCACTTCCAAAGGTGCACACAAATCTGTCCAAGAAGGCAAAATGTTGAAAATAAAGATTTCAATGTTTGACACCACATAAACAGAAACTTTACATGAAAATTGGCTAAAAGACCTAAGTGCCTACCCTTGTGTGTTGTTAGTTGGTATGATTGGACAAGGATAAGGGTGAATATGAGGGGTGGCTATTGAGATGGTGATATGATAATTTAGATAAGAGGAACGGGTGGAGGTGCAAGGCAAGTTGGTGTGAGTAAGGATGTGTAGGGGTAGGGTAGGGGAGGCAGAGTGATGGGGATGTGATGAATGGCACAGCAGGATGAGGTGGAGTGTAACTTTGCAGTAACGTTTCGTGATTGACTGAGAACATTGAAAGGTTTTCACCACTGCAGCCAGGTCCTCCTGACGACACCCCTGCTTGTGTCCTCCTGTGCAATGTGCAACCAGGCTGTGTTCGTGTCCTGGAAAGATCTCTTCCGCCCATTGGAAGGGAAGAGAACCTCCTTGCTTGCTGTAACTTGTTCCATAAGCATCTGGAGGGAGTGATGGGAGAGCCTGGGTGCAGCTGTGCATCTTTCTGCAGTGATTTTTTTTTAAAAAGTGTTTGCAGCAGCTCAATGCTGCAGAACACTGACAGCACAACTGTCAAAATGAATGTGGACATGGCCCCTTTAAGAAAACCAGCTGAAGACGCATGGTCAAATTATGTCATCAGACCCTTTTAATTGGCTGGGAAGTTCACAGGACGGGCTCAGCAAACCCAATCAGGGGAAAGTCGTGTGGGAAGCTGACATGGAGCCAGGAATAGGGTTCGAATCAGTCCCCAATGTCACCTGCCTCTCTCCCACCTCGGTAGGGGAAATCATCGGCAAGGTCTGAGGCCCCCACACACTCCATTATAATGAGGACCAAAGCCCCAAATCTGGGGAGCCTCAGGCCTCAGCATTCAGGTGCAGGGAATATATCTGTCATGTATGTAACCTTCATGTAACTGTAACCTTCATAACAACACTGCATACTGTATACACCTAAGAAATGCACACCTTGACCACAGGGGGTGAACTTGTGGGAGACACTCCTCACCTGGTCATCCAGGTATATAAAAGGGAGGTCCCACGCAGGGTCATCACTTCTTGGTCCTGTGAATAAAGATTCAGGTCACAGAGTGACCTTGTCTGCAGAATGTGCCTCGTGTGAATTTATAGTAGTGTGTAAGGATATTACATTTGGCGACGAGAAACAGGAATCAATGACTCACGAGAATGGCCACCAGTAGCACAGAGAAACGGTACTGTGTTGGTGAGGACTGGGACGATTTCGTTGAGAGGCTCCAGCAGAGCTTTGTCACGAAGGACTGGCTGGGAGATGCAGCGGCTGACAAGCGAAGGGCGCATCTACTGACCAGCTGTGGACCTAATATGTATGTGCTGATGAAAGACCTGCTCACACCCGAGAAGCTGGCGGACAAAACCTTTGAAGAGCTCAGCAAACTGATCGGTGAGCACCTCAAACCGGCGAGCAGTATACACATGGCCCGTCACCGATTCTATACACACCGATGTCGGGAAGGACAGAGCATACCCGACTTTGTTGCGGACCTTCGGCGCTTGGCCAGCCTCTGTAAGTTCACAGACACCTGCAGGGGAAGATGTTAAGGGATTTCTTTGTTGAGGGCATTGGTCATGCCAGGATTTTCAGAAAGCTTATTGAGACCAAGGACTTGACCTTGGAAATGGCAGCGTTAATGGCTCAGATCTTCATGGCGGGGGAGGAGGAAACCAAGATAATATACGCGCGCAACTCTGCTTCCAACGTGGCGATGGATCAGGGAGTTAACATTGTAAATGCGACTCAGAACCCCAAGCAAGGGCAATTCGACACCGCCCAGGCCGCAACAGACTCTAGAGTGGGTCCTCAACAGAGACAACGGCAGGTTGAACGGACATTTACGCCATCACAGTGGACAATGAGTCCCGGGATGGGGCCATTGACACCTAGTAACAGAGTGCTCAAGAGTAATCAAAGAGACAATCAGAAAGGAATGCCTGGTAACAGTCCTTTTGTTCACAACGATCTCAGCTCATGCTGGAGGTGCAGGGGCAGACATGCTGCAAAAACCTGTAGGTTTCAACAATTTATCTGTAGAAATTGTAACTTCAGTGGACATTTAGCCAGAATGTGCAGGAAGCCCGCAGCAAGGCTAATTTACGAGGCAGATGAACCAGAAGTGGGGTCTGCAAGGCAGGTTGTTGCTTGTGACAAAGCAATGGACGCTGAAGTTCAGCGGGTTCATGTGGCAAACATCCGCAGCTCATATACCAAAATGCCACCTATGATGATGAAAGTCCTATTAAACGGCATCCCAGTATGCATGGAGCTGGACACAGGGGTCAGCCAGTCACTTATGAGTGTCCAATAATTCAAGAAACTATGGCCACTCAGAGCTAGCAGACCCAAACTAGAACGCATTGACACGCAATTACGGACGTACACCAAAGAGATAATCCCAGTGCTAGGCAGTGCAATGTTGGTGGTCACACATAATGGATCAGAGAACCGGATGCCACTCTGGATTGTCCCGGGAAATGGTCCCGTGCTTTTGGGGAGGAGCTGGCTAGCCGAGATGAACTGGAAATGGAGGATGTGCACACCATTTCATCTGTGGAGCGAAGTTCATGCTCATAGCTCCTACAGAAATTTGAGTCACTATTTCAACCCAGTGTCGGGACTTTCAAAGGTATCAAAGTAGTGATACGCATCATCCCGGACGCCAGACCAGTGCACCACAAAGCCAGAGCTGTGCCGTATGTGATGCGGGAGAAAATTGAGAGTGAGTTGGACAGGTTGCTAAGAGAGGGCATAATTTCGCCCGTTGAATTCAGCGACTAGGCAAGCCCCATCGTCCCTGTCCTAAAAACGGATGGCTCGGTCAGGATCTGTGGCAATTACAAGGCCAATATCAACCGAGTGTCACTACAAGACCAATACCCGCTTCCGAGAGCGGAGGATCTTTTTGCCATGCCAGCAGGTGGCAAACTATTCACCAAGTTGGACCTCACTTCAGCCTACATGACCCAGGAACTGGCCGAAGAATCCAAGCTACTGACCACCATCACCACACACAAGGGGCTGTTTGTCTACAACAGATGTCCGTTTGGCTTTCGATCAGTGGCCGCTATCTTTCAAAGGAACATGAAAAGCCTGCTCAAATCCATCCCTGGAACAATCGTATTTCAGGACGACATCCTTATCACGGGTCGAGACACCGAGGAACACCTCTACTACCTGGAGGAGATGCTACGCCGACTGGACCAGGTAGGCCTGTGACTAAAGAAGTCCAAGTGTGTGTTTTTGGCCACTGAGGTCGAGTTTTTGGGCAGGAGGGTTGCCGCAGACAGGATCTGGCCTACCGAATCCAAAACGGAGGGAATTCATTGTGCACCCAGGCCTGGCAACACGTTGGCGTTGCGTTCATTTCTGGGACTCTTGAACTATTTCGGGAACTTTCTGCCGAACTTAAGCACATTGTTCGAGCCACTACATGTGCTCCTGCAGAAGGGATGCGATTGGTTTTGGGGGGACGGTCAGGAATGGGCTTTCAATCGGGCACAGAACTTGCTTTGTTCTAACAAGCTGTTGATTCTGTACAACCCCTGTAAGAAATTGGTTTTGACATGTGATGCATCATCCTATGGGGTTGGGTGCGTGTTGCAGCAGAGTAATGATGAGGGCCAACTCCAACCTGTGACTTATGCCTCCAGGTCGCTCTCCCAAGCAGAACGGGGATATGGGATGGTTGAAAAGGAAGCACTCGCATGTGTCTACGGGGTGAAAAAGATGCACCAGTACCTTTTTGGAAGAAGGTTCGAGTTAGAAATGGACCACAAGCCGTTAACATCCCTGTTGTCAGACAGCAAAGCTGCCAATGCCAATGCATCAGCTCGCATACAGCGATGGGCTCTCATGCTGGCTGCGTATGATTACACCATACGGCACCGGCCAGGCACCGAAAATTGCGCTGATACGCTCAGCAGGCTTCCACTGGCCACCACTCAGGGGGCAGCGGAGCAAAGCGCTGAGATGGTCATGGCCATTGAAGCCTTTGACAGCGCAGACTCCCCCATCACAGCTCGCCAGATCAAAATCTGGACCAAGAGATCCCCTCCTATCCTTGATTAAGAAATGTGTCCTGACTGGGGATTGGACGCCCGCACACGGAGCATGCCCGAGGAGGTCAGACCGTTTCACAGACAGATGGATGAGCTCTCCATCCAAGCCGACTGCCTACTATGGCAGCCGGGTAGTAATGCCCCAGAAGGGAAGGGAAGCATTCATCAGGGAACTCCACAGCGAGCACCCAGGCATCGTGCTAATGAAGGCCATTGCCCGGTCACATGTATGGTGGCCGGGAATTGACTCAGACCTGGAACACTGTGTTCGCAGGCGCACGACGTGTGCCCAGCTGGGCAATGCCCCCAGGGAGGCCCCACTCAGCCCGTGGTCCTGGCCCACCAGGCCATGGTCATGTATTCACGTAGACTACGCGGGCCCATTCATGGGAAAAATGTTCCTCATTGTTGTTGATGCGTACTCAAAATGGATCGAGTGCATCATATTGAATTCGTGCACGACATCCGCCACTCTGGAGAGTCTGCGTGCGGTCTTTGCGACCCACGGCTTGCCGGGCATCCTGGTTAGCGACAATAGCCCGTGTTTCACTAGCTATGAATTCCGGGAGTTCATGTCAGGTAATGGCATCAAACATGTCAGGACAGCACCATTCAAGCCGGCTTCCAATGACCAGGCGGAACGTGCGGTCCAAATCATAAAACAGGGCATGCTCCGGATTCAAGGACCCTCCCTTCAATGCCGCATATTGTGCCTCCTGCTGGCCTATAGGTCCCGACCGCATTCGCTCCCGGGAGTCCCGCCCATGGAACTACTCATGAAACGTACACTTGAAACTCGGCTGTCCCTCATTCATCCTGTCCTGTCAGACGTTGTTGAGGGCAAGCGCCAGTCCCAAAATGAGTGCCATGACTGTAACTCAAAGGGGAGATGTATAGAAATCGATGACTCTGTATTTGTTCTTAATCACGCTTTGGGGCCCAAGTGGCTTGAGGGTACTGTAATTGGCAAAGAGGGGAATAGGGTCATAGTGGTCAGACTTAACAATGGACAGATATGCCGCAAGCATCTGGACCAAGTAAAAAAAAAGGTTCAGCATGGACACTGAGGAACCTGAGGGAGATCATGAGATGTTGCCCATACCACCACCAGTGAATGAGCAACAAGAACATTCAGCAGCATGCACAGACCCTGCGGCCAACCCGGACGAGCCGGAATCACCACAGGTGACAGAGACGCATGCCAAGGCTCAACAACCAGAGTCCCAACTGCGACGCTCCACAGGAGAGCGTCGACCGCCCGAAAGACTTAATCTTTGACCCCATAAGATGTTGGGGTGGGGGGGGGGGGGGCAGGTGATGTCATGTATGTAACTTTCATGTAACTGTAACCGCCATAACAACACTGCATACTGTATATACCTAAGAAATGCACACCTTGACCACAGGGGGTGAACTTGTGGGAGACACTCCTCACCTGGTCATCCAGGTATATAAAGGGAGGTCCCACGCAGGGTCTGCACTTCTTGGTCCTGTGAATAAAGGTCCAGGTCACAGAGTGGCCTTGTCTGCAGAATGTGCCTCGTGTGAATTTATAGTAGTGTGTAAGGATATTACAATATCTGCACACAATATTCCCCTTAAGGTGTGCACGCAATCGCAAGGTCCCACGTAGGCCAATCACCATCTCATGCCGTTGGAAGAGGTGCCGTGCAAGATCAAAAATACATTAGAGGTAACATTGCCCGCGCAACCCAGAAATCTTTCATGATATTCTATGTAACTTTTACAAGTTAGAAGCAGAGTTACATTCTGCATACTCACAGGGAACTTGGTGAACAGTGCTGCAGGGTTGTTTGTCTTCAACCATTAGCAGATACTATGAAAGTATCTTGTTGCTTCTACTAGAAATACCAGTATTTAGCTCATACTGCCAACATGACAGCCCACATGTTTGGCTTCAGCTGATGTTTTGTTGAACTGCCAATTTTTCCATCTGTTGCACATGTATTGGATAGTTTAGAAATTAATAGAAACGTGTGAACTGACTGAGGCCAAATTTTGAGAAACAGTCCTTAACATCAATAAATAGTTCCAACAATTGTTATAAAAAATGCCAAACACCATAAGGTATAATTGTAGTCAATGCTCTGGAGGCAACGTGGACTATTTCCATGACTGTTACAGATACCTGTCCAAAAATATTTTTCACAGTTAATATGGACAAAGGTGGAGTTTATTTTTGTGGAAAATACTGACTTTATCTGACCAAATGAGGTAATTTGAATTAATGTCTTAAACTACTCATTTATAAAAATTCAATTACATTTACCACAAGCACTGAGGGGCTCAATCACAATTTCTAATCCAATTAACCCCTCGAGCCTGTTCCGCCATTCAGTGAAATCATGGCTGATCTGTGACGTAACTCTATATACCCGTCTTTGCCCCGTATCCTTCAATACCTCTGGTTAACAAAAATCTATCAATCTCAGATTTAAAATTAACGATTGAAAAACAGTTGCAGTATCTCCGAGGGTGGAATTTTAGGGTTGGATTTTCGGCTTTGTTATTTTTGTGGCAATAATGGCGGCGAGGTAGGAAAGTTAGCGCCCGGGAATAGTTTGCGCCTCAGTAAGTTTGGGCAGCTGGACTCTGAGTCAGGGGGCGCAGCACTCAGGGAGACATTGTACAACTCTCTCAGGGCGTTAGGATGGGAAACTCCCGAGTTTAAGAGCCAGGCCGGGAGCGCTCCGAGAGATGCTTAAAAAATCCTAAAAAAAAACCACGAAAACATTCCCAAAACATTGCCCACACCACCACAGCACAAATCGCACAAGAAAATTAAAAGAAAAACAATCACATTTACCTGAGGAGTCCATTACTTACCTCTTCGCTGACGGGATTGTTGCACCGCCTGATTTCCCAGGCGTTCACTGTGGGGCGCGCTTTGGGGAATACGGGTCGGGCAAGAATCAAAACTGGCACCAATGTCACAACCGAGAGTGTTGCACACTGGTGGAACTCTTCTGGGCGTTGCTGCTCAGCCAGCTAAACCGGACCCGAGGATCGCTGCGGGGCACTGGACTGACCGCCCGGCCAAAACACCTCACTGTCGCCATTGCCGCCGCTCCGGGACGAAAAACGGAGCGGAGAAGACCCGAAAATCCAGCCCTTATTGTTTTATCAAACTACAGAACTCAATTTGGAATATCACCAAAGATCTTGACTCACTGGGGTAGAATCTAAATTTTGCAGATTCTCAGAAAACATTGTTGTAACACTCACCATTGATCAAACTAACTGAAAAGGTTACCTTCTATACAAATATCAGTGTTTATAGAGTAACTGTTAGTATTAAAATAATGGCCCACATAGATTAGAAAAGTTAGAACAGAAAATGTTAACAGCAGTCAGGACAACATCTGTGGTGAGAACTGAGTGAGGAGCTAGTGTTTTGGGCTTTGCTCTTTCATCAGTTTTGCCGTGTCCAAAGAGAAGGAGGAATGAAAAGCATAGAATTGGTTTGATTTTGTAAAGTATCCCAAATTACTACTTAATGTATTTCAATTGGTCCAAACCTTGCTCTGTTATAAGTAAAGTTGAACAGCTGGTACTTGCTGACGTGGGGGTAGTGTGCTGACATGGATTGAGAACTGGTTGTCAGACAGGAAGCAAAGAGTAGGAGTAAATGGGGACTTTTCAGAATGGCAGGCAGTGACTAGTGGGGTACCGCAAGGTTCTGTGCTGGGGCCCCAGCTGTTTACATTGTACATTAATGATTTAGACGAGGGGATTAAATGTAGTATCTCCAAATTTGCGGATGACACTAAGTTGGGTGGCAGTGTGAGCTGCGAGGATGATGCTATGAGGCTGCAGAGTGACTTGGATAGGTTAGGTGAGTGGGCAAATGAATGGCAGATGAAGTATAATGTGGATAAATGTGAGGTTATCCACTTTGGTTGTAAAAACAGAGAGACAGACTATTATCTGAATGGTGACAGATTAGGAAAAGGGAAGGTGCAACGAGACCTGGGTGCCATGGTACATCAGTCATTGAAGGTTGGCATGCAGGTACAGCAGGCGGTTAAGAAAGCAAATGGCATGTTGGCCTTCATAGCGAGGGGATTTGAGTACAGGGGCAGGGAGGTGTTGCTACAGTTGTACAGGGCCTTGGTGAGGCCACACCTGGAGTATTGTGTACAGTTTTGGTCTCCTAACTTGAGGAAGGACATTCTTGCTATTGAGGGAGTGCAGCGAAGATTCACCAGACTGATTCCCGGGATGGTGGGACTGACCTATCAAGAAAGATTGGATCAACTGGGCTTGTATTCAGTGGAGTTCAGAAGAATGAGAGGGGACCTCATAGAAACGTTTAAAATTCTGACGGGTTTAGACAGGTTAGATGCAGGAAGAATGTTCCCAATGTTGGGGAAGTCCAGAACCAGGGGTCACAGTCTAAGGATAAGGGGTAAGCCATTTAGGACCGAGATGAGGAGAAACTTCTTCACCCAGAGAGTGGTGAACCTGTGGAATTCTCTACCACAGAAAGTAGTTGAGGCCAATTCACTAAATATATTCAAAAGGGAGTTAGATGAAGTCCTTACTACTCGGGGGATCAAGGGGTATGGCGAGAAAGCAGGAAGGGGGTACTGAAGTTTCATGTTCAGCCATGAACTCATTGAATGGTGGTGCAGGCTGAATGGCCTGCTCCTGCACCTATTTTCTATGTTTCTATGTTTCTCTTCTTTTTAGGCAGTCCCCCGGAGTTCTCGGGTGACTGATGAGACCAATGCAGGATCTACAGTCTCTGTCATAGGTTGGGTAGATGGCGGTTGGAGGGACGGGTGGGTGGGGTGCTTGATTTGTTGTAAGCTCCTTCCGCTGTTTGTATTTGGCTTCCGCAGGCTCCCAGCGAAGAGACTCGAGGTGTTCGGTGCCTTCCCGGATGCTTCTCCTCCACTTTGAGCGGTCTTGGGCCAGGGATTCCCAAGAGTCGGTGGGGATGTTGCATTTTTTCAAGGAGGCATTGAGGGTGTCCTTGAAGCATTTTCTCTGCCCTCCTGGAGCTTGCCTGCTGTGACGTAGCTCAGAGTAGAGCGCTTGCTTCGGGAGTCTAGCACTGGACAAGCGTGGTCAATGCCTCGATGCTGGAGATGTTGGCCTGAGAGCGAACACTGACGTTGGTGCGCCTATCCTGCCAATGAATTTGGAGGATTTTGTGGAGGCAGTATTGGTGGTACTTCTCCAGTGCTTTGAGGTGCCTAACCTGTTTTTGTGTCTGAGGACTGCTTAATCTGACTCAGCTAAGCCTCATCTTAACCTAGTTAAGAGAAGGTAATTGGACTGTGTCCGCAATTAACTATGCAGTGAGGCCAAACAACACCTCCGTATTATAATAATTTGAAATCAATCTAGCTGGAATAATTTTGAATTAAATAAGACTTTACTAGAGGAGAAAGAAGCTGATACTGTAACAGGAGAATTTGAGGCTAATATAATACGGAAACAAGATTCAGGTTGCCAATAGCAACATGTGGACTAGATTTGTGTGAAATGTATTTCTGATACTTTACAGAGATAAATATATTTTAAGAAAGTGAGCTTTATTCAAGTGATGGTTTTCTTTATGAAGTGACTGTGGCAAGTTGCTCTGAGATCCTGAACCCTTATTTATAATGGGTAGTGCGCTAATCTATCGCCGGTTTAAAACAATTGTTCACTGGATTGGGCGTCACTGGCAAGGCCGGCATTTATTGCCCATCCCTAATTGGTGTTGAGCCACCTTCTGAACCACTGTAGTCCTTGTGAAGGTGCTCCTACAGTGCTGATTTTGTCGTACAATGAGTGGCGTGCTCCACCATTTCAGAGAGCAGTTAAGAGTCAACCACATTGCAGTGGGTCTGGAGTCACATATCGGCCAGACCAGGTAAGGGCGGCAGATTTCCTTCCCGAAAGGACATTAGTGAACCAGATGTGTTTTTACGACAATCCGATAGTTTCGTGGTCACCATTACTGAGATTAGCAGAAGGTGGTGGTGAGCCGCCTTCTTGAACCGCAGAGGGCAGTTAAGAGTCAACCACATTGCTGTGGGTCTGGAGTCACCTATAGGCCAGTCTGGGTAAGGTCGGAGGATTTCCTTTAGTGAACCAGACGGGTTTTTATGGCAATCCGGTAGTTTCATGGTCTAAATTTTTATTTCAGATTTATTTAATTAACTAATTTAAATTCCCCAGCTGCTGTGGTGGGATTGAACTCCTGTCTCTGGATCATTAGCCTCGGCCTGTAACATAACCACTATGCTACCGTATCAGCTGCTGTTTTGCCTTCATGTGGTTGTTGATATCTACATGCTAGAACATTTTTTTGATTGCCTCAAAGCAAGAAGCTTTGAGTACAGAAATCCATTCCATACGAGGCTGACAGGTGATTCAATGTTAATGATAGCTCTGTAATGATATGTCTGTTTCTAGATCAGCACCCACATGGAAAATAATTAATCGTTAATTAGTATATTGCATGTAATAAGTTAATTATTTAAAGAGCAAAGCTGTAACATGGAACATTATATAATTGGGTTTAACAAAACCTGCATTCAATCTGATAGTATTAGCAGGAATTTACCTTCACCAGATTAGACCAGGCAACTCGACTACTCTACATTGGGGAGATCAAACGCAGATTGGGTGATCGCTTTGCTAAACACTTCTGGTCAGTCCACAAATGTGTCTCTGAGCTTCCAGTCACTTGTTATTTTCATCCTCCATCCCACTCTCACTCTGACCTCGGCCTCTTATACTGTTCCAATGTAGTTCAGCACAAGCTCAAGGAACAGCACTGAGGGCTAGAGTTTCCTCTCAAATCGTCCAGTTACCGCCCTTTTTCATTAAAAAAAATGGAAATTGCCACCTGTTACCACCCGCGATTAGCGCAGGCAGTAATTTGGGCGTACCATTACCGCCGGCGTTGCCCGCCCACGTTTCCTGCCCAATAATCGATCAAAATTCCCCTAGAGCGCAAATTTCCACAAAAATGTTGTTTTTACCACCCACTATCGCTCAGGATCGAAACTGCCCATTTTTTTTTAGGTATTTACCTTACTTGGGCCCAGCGTTATACCTCCATTTTGTTTTGTTTTTTCTCTGTGGGGAAACTTCTGCATTTTTAGTTTATCTTTCACTCCCAATGTATATTGAATGAGGACAAGAAGAAACAGGAACATTTGATCACAAACAAACAATAATCAGTCAGCCCAGCAATCTCTAGGCCTCATAGAAAACATTAAAACTGAGGTTAAATTTCTGGCTTCATCAAATTGTTTCCTGTCTCTTGTTTTACTTTGCAGTGCTTTCAAACAAGTATTATTACCTTGAAATCTTACACAAACCCTCCCTTGCTTTTGCAGGGTTCCCAACTGTTGCCATTCACTCACAATTCAGAGAACATTACTGTCTCCATCAGTAAAATGGTATTGCTTCAAAATATTTCGCCCGAATTTGCAGGGGTTTGGCTGACTAAAATTTATTCCATTTTTTAAATCTGTCCCTAACAAAGATGAGTTACTATCATGCACTCCCCTCTATACACAGATCTTATTCAGCAGCTCCTCTCTCTCTCAGATTGACCCACCTCTGCACTTTCAAAATGTCCAGCACTCTGTGTGCTCTGCGCATGCGCATGGTCACCTTTGACCCCGAAATCGCGGGAGAATGCCTGCGCATGCGCAGAGCAGAGAAGAAAAAAACACGTGTTTTCCAGGGGTGCTGCTTGCCTTTAGTAAAGCAAGCAAGATCGCCGGCTTTTAGGCTCTTCGACACCGCCCGCTCTGGCCCGCTACCGCAACGCATCGCCACCACTGAGACTCAACCACCAAAAATCGCAGGAGCGCACTGCAGCGGTATTCCGGCGGTTCAAAAGACTCAACCGTCGAAATGGCGCTGAAAGCATCTGTGAAATAAGAACATAGGAACAGGAGTAGGCCATTGAGACCCTCGAGCCTGTTCCGCCATTCAATGAGATCATGGCTGATCTGCAACGGAACTCCAAATGAATAGTTTAACATCTAGTTCTTGCTACGTACTGTGATCCTTCTTTACTGTAACTCTAATAAATCTCGCCATTAACGGGGAACTCCGACTAGCCATATACTGAAGGCCATAGGATATGTATTGTCAGCCTTCTGAGCCTCCATGAACCCATAGCTCTTGGTCAGGAGGAAAGAAGAGGTAAATCATCATTCAAATTCTTCTCTTTAGACAAACGTTTTGATAGAATATTGGTTGACATCATGTAACAGCATTTCTGCGACAACTGGAAAATAGTAAAGGTTCAATTTGAATGACATATTTCAGGGTCAAAGCTTTTAAATCATTGGGCCCAAGTTTCCCCAGGAGTTGTTCCTATTTTTTTTGGAGTATCTTAAAAATCGCAATTCTCCACATTTAGTTTGCTCCAGTTGAAGTGAGTTAGTTCAGTTTCTTTTTAGTTCAGCTCTTTTTTTTCCAAAAGCGGGTGTTGCCAGCCACTTACGCCTGTTTTGGCCATTTAAGCAAGTTTAGCCAGTGAAAAGTTACTCCAAACTAACTTAAGCCAGCGTATGTGTCCACTTTTGATACGCTCAGAAATACCTTGCAGAGACTTAAGAAATCAGCACAGGTAGCCAGAGATGCGGGTGGGTGGGTGGGGTGGGGGGGTGGCGGTGCTGAGGGAAGTGAGAGGATTTTCCAAAGCACTAAACACCTTCACAACAACATTAAACAAGCATAAGTACATTTAAAGCACTAAGCACTAAACATAGCAGTACATTTAAAGTACCAAGCACGAAACAAAGCAGAAAACTAAGCATTCAACAACAAATAAAAAATACAAGGAAGCTGAGAGGACCTGCACCAAGACTTACAAAGCACTAAACAAAGCACAAAAAGTAATAAGTAATTAATTAACAAATAAAAAATAGAAGTCCTACCTTTATGTGAAGGGAAGGCAGAGGGGAAGAGGGGGGGGAAGAGGAGGAGGGGGAGAGAAGAGGAGGGGGAGGGAAGAGGAGGGGGGGTGGAAGTACCCTCTTGATCAAATGGTACAAATCCTCTGGAAGGTCTGGAGCCAGCCCCTTGGACTTCAGTATCCTGAGGATCTTGTTCCCAGTCACAAAACAACACCATGGGAATCCCTTTTTTTTTGATTCAGTGAGCTTGGATTTTATTGTTTCAAGCTCTGAGTCCTTTCAATCTTTTCTGTTTGGAAGGTTGCGCCCATCTTCAGGATTCATCGCCGGGCACAACGAGAAACTCTTGCACAAGCAAAGCATTCATTTCACGGAGACCGCCCCAGAATATTATCTGAATGGCGGCAGATTAGGAAAAGGGGAGATGCAACGAGACCTGGGTGTCATAGTACATCAGTCATTGAAAGTTGGCATGCAGGTACAGCAGGCGGTGAAGGTGGCAAATGGTATGTTGGCCTTCATAGCTAGGGGATTTGAGTATTCATGCAGGGAGGTCTTACTGCAGTTGTACAGGACCTTGGTGAGGTCTCACCTGGAATATTGTGTTCAGTTTTGGTCTCCTAATCTGAGGAAGGACATTCTTGCTATTGAGGGAGTGCAGCAAAGGTTCACCAGACTGATTCCCGGGATGGCAGGACTGACATATGAGGATAGATTGGATCGACTGGGCCTGTATTCACTGGACTTTCGAAGGATGAGAGGGGATCTCATAGAAACATATAAAATTCTGACGGGACTGGACAGGTTAGATGCTGGAAGAATGTTCCCAATGTTGGGAAGTCCAGAACCAAGAGACACAGTCTAAGGATAAGGTGTAAGCCATTTAGGACCGAGATGAGGAGAAACTTCTTCATTCAGAGAGTTCTTAACCTTTGAAATTCCCTACCGCATATAGTTGTTGAAGCCAGTTCATTGGATATATTCAAGAGGGAATTAGATATGGCCCTTATGGCTAAAGTGATCAAGGGGATGGAGAGAAAGCAGGCAAGGGGTACTGAGGTGAATGATCAGCCATAATCTTATTGAATGGTGGTGCAGGCTCAAAAGGTCGAATGGCCTACTCCTGCACCTTTTTTCTATGTTTCTATATTTCTAATCCTGCCCCCAAACAGCGGGCAATGTTAAACAGATGAGCCTGCCCAGATCCCATCCTACTCACGTCTTGCCCCCAATCTCTTTGCTTTCCTGCTACTCCCGCTTCCCCCCCCCGCACCCCGAACATCTCCGAGACAGTCCCAAGGAACGCTCGATGGCCTCAGTCAGTGAGAGCAATCAAAGCTTCAATGACATTTCCCAGATGCTCCCGGAGACCACGCTCTGCTGCACATCGAGAAATCTCCATCTCATTCATAATGAGTTCAACATCTTCCTTCTTGATGGTCACTTTTGCCAGCTCCTTCTTCCTTTCTTGTTTGGCTTTCTGTTCCCAGGATTTCCTGTCTCGATGAAGGACATTGCCGTCTCCAGGTCCAAGCTCAGGATCTCCTTCTCCTCCGCATAGTCGGTCACCCGCTCCAGGAGTCCATTCGGCCAGGGCTAGGTCGGTCCCCTCCCACACAGCCCACAGAGATTCGGGGGCAAGGAGCTACTGCACATACGCGCACACTCTAGCGTGCCTGTGCAGAGGTCCCGGCACTGTTTTTGCGCCGGGACTTGGCTCCGCCCCACTCTGGATGTGGTGCACTACGCCTAGGCGGAAGACGTCCCGAGGAGCAGGGAGAATTCCTCGGTAAGTTTTAGGCGCGCTTTTTGTTTCAGAAAGTTGGCGCATCTCACGGAGGTGCGGCGTTCTAAGTGTCGCAGCAAACTTGGGCCCATTGTATTGATTCCACCCATGAATTGTTGATCATCCAGACAATTTGTGAAATTGTGCATGACCTCTTATAGCAAACTATTTGTGCAATAAATATCATTAATGATAAGCATAATCTACTCCAGCACACACTATCAAATAGAACAAAAAATATTGCCGGGGAATCTTTTTGCAATAAAATAATATCAATTATTCTGCGTGACAGGGAACTCTTATATGAACATATTTTTCAATGGTTCACATAATAACAAAAGCTATTTGGGTGGAACGAGTCAATGCAAATACCCTCCAGTCTCTAGTCTTATCAAATCATTCCATGATTATTAATAAAGACATGAAAATGGAAGCAAAAAGGGAGTCTGATCCAATGTGACTCAGTGTTCCCAGATGGAATTTTCCTCACGGAGATCCTGAAAAGTCATGAATCATTGGATAATAGTTCTGTTTACACCGAAGTTGGTGAATATAAAAATTGCAATTCTTGTCCAAAGGGAAATGCAAGTTATGAAGACGCACGTGGAGCTGACTTATCATGCAAGAAGTACAACCCGAGATTTGCAAATTTATTAACCAATAAAGAAAAGAAGTGTCAGAATGCGGTAAACTTGTGAGGGCATCATTAAAGGAGATTTGCATTTTCCAGCTCCTGCAACATGGCGTGACCTCGGGAAACTGTCAAATGTGGGTCCCGTCATAAGCACTCACATCATAAGAACACAAATCATACAAGTACACCACTGCAATGTTTTATATTAGATTGGAATCAGGTTCCTTAACCTCCAGTTCACTAGTTTTTAGAGGGAGAATTTGATTCAAAAATATAGGTTGAATCTCCCTTATCCAGAACCTTCGGGACCTGGCCTGTTCTGGATAAGGGATTTTTCTGGACAAGGGGGAGTTATGTTAAATTGGATGGTACAGGTACTGAGCAAGGGGATATCGGGGCTGGCTGGCTTGGGGCTGGGAGTGTGGCAGAGAGATCATGGGCGGGGCGGGGGTGGGGGGGGGGGGCGGTGGATCGTGGGGTCAGGCCAGTGATTGCGGGAGTCGACAGCGAGGAAGGACTTCAATTTGTTCATGTTGGAATTCTGCGCATGCGCCACCCAGTGGCCGGGAATGGTTCTGGATGACGGGTGGTTCTAGGTAAGTGAGTTCTGGATAAGGGAGGTTCAACCTGTACTCACAAATTGGCCCAGCACCTCAGCAGGAGTTAGGAAGTGTGCATATGCACACTTTATTCAGCACCAGACCAGAACCCACATTGTTCGGAAGTGAGAATGAAACTAACTGAGCCAAGCTATGACTCGATTAAATCATTATATAGTTTTGCAGCTGAATCATCCTTAACTCAAATACAACGGACTGAGTTGTGGTATACAATGTAAAATCTCTTATAATAGAGATTATAATAGCAAATATTGCTCTAGGAGGGTAGCAGCAAGACAATAATTTTTGTCGTGCTCATTTTCCAATGTGATTAATTGGAACTTACACAACATATAATCAATCAGATACTGCTATCTTAGTTTGCTTTGTGCATTGATATCAATGCATCACTTTGATTGTAAAAATATATGTAAGTAGGAATAGGTGTCATGATTTATTTCACAGAAATGATCAACATTGAGAGGAAGAAACATAGAAAATAGGTGCAGGAGTAGGCCATTCAACAAGCTCATAGCTGATCATTCACCTCAGTACCACTTTCCTGCTTTCTCTCCATATCCCCTGATCCCTTTAGTCATAAGGGCCACATCTAACTCCCTCTTGAATATATCCAATGAACTGGCATCAACAACTCTCTGCGGTAGGGAAATCCACAGGTTAACAACTCTCTGAGTGAAGAAGTTTCTCCTCATCTCAGGCCTAAATGGCTTACCCTTTATCCTTCGACTATGTCCCCTGGTTCTGGACTTCCCCAACATCGGGAACATTTTTCCTGCATCTAATCTGTCCAGTCCCGTCAGAATTTTATATGTTTCGATGAGATCCCCTCTCATCCTTCTAAACTCCAGTGAATACAGGCCCAGTCGATCCAGTCTCTCCTCATATGTCAGTCCTGCCATCCCGGGAATCAGTCTGGTGAACCTTTGCTGCACTCCCTCAATAACAAGAACGTCCTTCCTCAGATTAGGAGACCAAAACTGAACACAATATTCCAGGTGAGGCCTCACTAAGGCCCTGTACAACTGCAGTAAGACCTCCCTGCGTCTATACTCAAATCCCCTAGCTATGAAGGCCAACATACCATTTGCCTTCTTCACCGCCTGCTGTATCTGCATGCCAACTTTCAGTGACTGATGTACCATGACACCCAGGTCTCGTTGCACCCCCCCTTTTCCTAATCTGCCGCCATTCAGATAATATTCTGCCTTCCTATTTTTGCCACCAAAGTGGATAACCTCACATTTATCCACATTATACTGCATCTTCCATGCATTTGCCCACTCACCTAACCTGTCCAAGTCATCCTGCAGCCTCTTAGCGTCCTCCTCACAGCTCACACTGCCACCCAGCTTAGTGTCATCTGCAAACTTGGAGATATTACACTCAATTCTTTCATCTCAATCATTAGTGTAATTTGTAAAGAGCTGGGGTCCCAGCACTGAGCCCTGCGGCACCCCACTACTCACTGCCTGCCATTCTGAAAAGGACCTGTTTATCCTGACTATCTGCTTCCTGTCTGCCAACCAGTTCTCTATCCACATCCATGTGCTTTAATTTTGCATACCAATCTCTTGTGTGGGACCTTGTCAAAAGCCTTTTGAAAGTCCAAATACACCACATCCACTGGTTCTCCCTTGTCCAATCTACTAATTACATCCTCAAAAAATTCTAGAAGATTTGTCAAGCATGATTTCCCTTTCATAAATCCATGCTGACTTGGACCGATCCTGTCACTGCTTTCCAAATGCGCTGCTATTTCATCTTTAATAAATGATTCCAACATTTTCTCCACTACTGATGTTTTCTCTCTCCCTCCTTTCTTAAAAAGTGGTGTTACATTAGCTACCCTCCAGTCCATAGGAACTGATCCAGAATCGATAGACTGTTGGAAAATGATCACCAATGCATCCACTATTTCTATGGCCACTTCCTTAAGTACTCTGGGATGCAGACTATCAGGCCCTGGGGATTTATCGGCCTTCAATCCCATCAATTTCCCTAAAAAATTTCCTGATTAATAAGGATTTCCTTCAGTTTCTCCTTCTCGCTAGACCCTCGGTCCCCTAATATTTCTGGAAGATTATTTGTGACTTCCTTAGTGAAGACAGAACCAAAGTATTTGTTCAACTGGTCTGCCATTTCTTTGTTCCCCATTATACATTCACCTGATTCTGACTGTAAGGGACCTTCATTTGTCTTCACTAATCTTTTTCTCTTCACATATCTATAGAAGCTTTTGCAGTCAGTTTTTATATTCCCAGCAAGCTTCCTCTCATGCTCTATTTTCCCCCTCCTAATTAAACCTTTTGTCCTCCTCTACTGAATTATAAAATTCTCCCAGTCCTCAGGTTTGCTGCTTTTTCTGGCCAATCTATATGCCTCTTCCTTGGATTTAACACTATCCTTAATTTCCCTTGTTAGCCACGGTTGAGCCACCTTCCCCGTTTTATTTTTACTCCAGACAAGGATGTGCAATTGTTAAAGTTCATCCATGTGATATTTAAATATCTGCCATTGCCTATCCACCGTCAACCCTTTAAGTATCATTCACCAGTCTATTCTAGCCAATTCACGCCTCATACCATCGAAGTTACCTTTCCCTAAGCTCAGGACCCTGGTCTCTGAATTAACTGTGTCACTCTCCATCTTAATAAAGAATTCTACCATATTATCGTCACTCTTCCCCAAGGGGCCTCGCACCACAAGATTGGTAATTAGTCCTTTCTCATTACACATCACCCAGTCTAGGATGGCCAGCCTTCTAGTTGGTTCCTCGACATATTGGTCTAGAAAACCATCCCTAATACACTCCAGGAAATCCTCCTCCACCGCATTGCTACCAGTTTGGTTAGCCCAATCAATATGTAGATTAATGTCGGCCATGATAACTGCTGTACCTAATTTCTTGTTTGATGCTGTCCCCAACCTCACTACTACTGTTTGGTGGTCTGTACACAAACTGCACAAACTTTATCCTTGTTTTGGTATCTTTTAAAGAAGAAATGTCCTTGAGTTAAGATGAAGGTAAATTGTATACAATGAACATTTCCTACTAGCTATTTGTGGATAATCAGGTGGGATCTAGCAGTGAGGCTTTCTGCTGCCTCCCCGTGCCATCTGGATTTCCCTCCCCTTGCCCCATCTGGACAGCACTCGTCACTCCTTCCCTGCCCACCACAGGCAAATTGCAGCAAGGAGCAAGCAGGGCTGAACAGCCCAGAAGATTTCCCTCCCATCCGTCCCTATTACCATGGCTTCCTGAGGCAGCCATATGGCAGTCGGCCCCAGAAAGAAGTGGTAAAGGCTCGGAAGATGCCCAATCAAGAGAGAGGGTCTTCCAATTTCCCTCCAAATGGGGCCCCAACACTTGTCTGGTGGAGAGACAGAAGGATTTAGGGAGGGAATTTCAGAATCTGGGGTGCAAGGGTGGGGAGGATGCATAAGAGGTCTGAATCAGAGGAACGGTGAGTATGGTGGGGCAGTGGGGCTGGTTACTTATAGAATCATAGAAATTTACGGCATGGAAGGAGGCCATTGGGCCCATTGTGTCAGCGTCAGCTGACAAACAGCTATCCAGCCTAATCCCACTTTCCAGCTCTTGGTCCGTAGCCCTGCAGGTTACAGTACTTCAAGTGCACATCCAAGCATCCCTTAAATGTGGTGAGGATTTCTACCACCCTTTCAGGCAATGAATTCCAGACCCCCACCACCCTCTGGGTGAAGAAATTTCCCCTCATATCTCCTCTAAACCTTTTACTTTAAATCAATGTCCCCTGGTTGTTGACCCCTCTGCCAAGGGAAATATGTCCATCCTACCCACTCTATTGAGGACCCTCATAATTTTATTAATAAGGTCACCCCTCAATTTCCTCTGTTCCAAGGAAAACAAACCCGGCTTATTCAATCTTTCCTCATAGCTAAAATGTTCCATTTATTGTAGGTTGAAGGAGTTAGGGAGGGATGAAACTCAATGGGATTGAAACACAAGGATGGTAATTTGAAATTATAGATGCTGTGGGAACAGGAGCCACAGTAAATCAATGAGGAAAGGGGTGCTAGGTGATCCAGACTTGCAATGAGATAGAATATTTGCAGCAGAGCTTTATAAGAGCTAAAGTTTATAGAAGTTGGATGATAGGTGGCCAGCCAGGAGAGCATTGGCGCAATCATGTCGAGAGGTGACAAAGGCATGGATAAGGGTTTCGGTAACAAATGGGCTGAGGTAGGGGCAGATGCGGAAGATGTTAGAGGTGGAAGTAGTGGTCTTTGTGATGGAGATGTTATGGGGTTGGAAGCTCAGCTTGAGGTTGAATAGGACACCAAAATCTGCCTCTGTCATTGAAAGAAGACATCACATGAGGTGAACAGATGAACCGACATGAAGTGTACTGCACAAATACCAATTAAAATCAAATAGAATGATTTACTCCAGTGGAAAAATTATGCAAGCTTTGTCTATAAGAATAATAATTTGAAAGTGGAAACAAATTACCAGCAATAGTATAAGAACATAAGAAATAGGAGCAGGAGTAGGCCATTCGACCCCTCAAGCCTGCTCCGCCATTTAATAAGATCATGGCAGATCTGATCATGGACTCAGCTCCACTTCCCTGCCCACTCCTCATAACCCTTTATTCCCTTATCGCTCAAAAATCTGTCTATTTCCATCTTAAATATATTCAATGACCCAGCCTCTACAGCTCTCTGGGGCAGAGAATTCCACAGATTTACAACCCTCAAAGAAGAAATTCCTCCTCATCTCAGTTTTAAATGGGCGGCCCCTTATTCTGAGACTATGTTCCCTAGTTGTCATTTCCCTCATGAGTAGAACTATCCTCTCTGCATCCACCTTGTCGAGCCCCCTTATTATCTTGCATGTTTCGATAAGATCACCTCTCATTCCTCTGAACTCCAATGAGTATAGGCCCAAACTACTCAAACTATCTTCATAAGTTAACCACTCATCTCCGGAATCAACCGAGTGAACCTTCTCTGAACAGTCTCTAATGCAAGTTTATCCTTCCTTAAATACCAAAACTGTACGCAGTACTCCAGATGTGGCTTCACCAATACCCTGTGCAGTTGTAGCAGGACTTCTCTGCCTTTATACTTTATCCCCTTGCAATAAAGGCCAATATTTGTCTTCATGATTATTTGCTGGACCTGCATATTAACTTTTTGTGTTTCATGCACAAGGACCCCTAGGTCCCTCTGTACTGCAGCACTTTGCAATTTTTCTCCATTTAAATTATAATCTGCTTTTCTATTTTTTCTGCCAAAGTGGATAACCTCACATTTTCCCACATTATACTTCATCTGGCAAATGTTTGCCCACTCACTTAGCCTGTCTATCTCCCTTTGCAGATTTTTTGTGTCCTCCTCACAATTTGCTTTCCCACCCATCTTTGTATCATCAGCAAACTTGGCAACATTACACTCAGTCCTTTCATCCAAGTCATTAATATAGATTGTAAATAGTTGAGGCACCAATCCCTGCGGCACCCCACTAATTACTGTTTGCCAACCAGAAAATGACCCATTTATCCCGACTCTCTGTTTTCTGTTAGTTAGCCAATCCTCTATCCATGCTAATATATTACCCACAACCCCATGGACTTTTATCTTGTACAGTAACCTTTTATATGGCACATTATCGAATGCTTTCTGGAAATCCAAATACACCACATCCACTGGTTCCCCCTTATCCACCTTGCGTGTTACATCCTCAAAGAACTCCAGCAAATTTGTCAAACATCCCTTTCATAAATCCATGCTGACTCTGCTTGATTGAATTTTGCTTTTCCAAATGTCCTGCTACTGCTTCTTTAATAATGGACTCCAGAATTTTCCCAACGACAGATGTTAGGCTAACTGGTCTATAGTTACGTGCTTTCTGTCTGTCTCCCTTTTTAAATCGGGGCGTTACATTTGCAGTTTTCCAATCCGTAGTTCTGAAAAATTATTTCTGCTTTCTTGCTTAAATTGTAAATGACTGTATCTAAGTACCTCTTCAATTATTACCTTTTACCCAAATTCTATGCAGCGGGATTTGTGGTGAAAAATGTGTTACTACTATTGGTAGTGGAAAGGTACTATCAGACAGGCCATGTTCATTAACCAGATCATAAACATACACAATTGCACCAGATTATGCACTAAACGTGCAATGGCCTAAATTTCTCAGTGTACTTCACTTTCAGTATGGCAGCTAAACATTTCCAAAGAGCATACCAAGATATCTGCTTTGAGTACAGGGAATATTCAAGCACCCCCTGTACCTAATACCTCAAAAAGTCAACAGAAAAAAAATGAGCCCTTTTTAAAAATGTGGTAGAATCATAAATGGGTATCTATCGATACAGTTATGTCATTTGCCACTCCATTGTTCGACAGCTATCCTAACCCGCTATTTTTCTCGGGTCTTGAAATCCACTTATATGTTTTAAGTCATTTACCTGACGGTCTACTCATGGGATTTTATAATTATTCAATGAGTCTTTGTGCTTTCCATTTTTCTATAGTTCTACACCTAAGGTAGTTTGAGCAAAATAGATGCAACAGGAATAATTTTGAAAGTTAGCAATTCCAAACTGTATAACAAAATGAATCATTCAAATCGCAAATACCATGTCACTAAAGTATGAATTCCATATGATAGATTTATATGTTTTCACTTCTCTGTAATCTGAATTGGGACAATTTACAAATCAAATGGTTTCAAATCCATTATCAGATTTTCCTGTTCACCTCAGCATTCCTCTTCAGTACCAAATATTGAATATTTTCCTCAGTATTACAGGTTGACTGTCAGTAACTTCATTACTACATATATTTACAATAATGGTCCCTTGCCAGTTACTTGATGCAGTATTTTTGGCCAGTTCATGTGCCAAAAGACAATTGTGTTCAGACTTGGAATACAGCCAACCAGGAGTCAATGTCTGAACTAATAACTGCCTGGAGACAACCTAGAACATTTTCTCAAGATATTTTTCCGATCGTTTTTCACAACTTATTTTGGTGAAAATCTACTCCAATCTTAAATATTTTCCAAATTATCATTTAGAGTTTTAAAAGCCTTGCTGCTATTCAAGAGGGAAACAAATTACACTAGAAAATGACCTTATTTACATGGAAAAGTTAAAGAACAGTTTCCAGAATAAGGTCAAAGCCAAAACATCGGCAGTGAGGGCAATAAGCAGCCTTGGTGACAGAGAATCACAGCTGGATTTGTGCTTTTTTTTTCAGAATTTAGTTTGTTTGAAATGGAGGAAAAAGTTGTTCTAACAATAGCAGGTGCTTTGCTCTTCTGTGATTACAAGTTCTATATAGTGTTTCTCCAGTGTGTGTGTGGTAAGTTTTATTATCACCTCTGACTTCTGTTGGATTTCTCATTGGAATTCTGGAAGCGACAGCTCTGAAGAACAGCATGGATGTTACTGGGTGATTACTCACACCAGTCGTTGGCCCCCCTTGTGAAAGTCAACAACAATGGCCCTCTGTGCAAATCTGAAAAAAACTATCACCATAACGTTCTGGAAAGAACTGTCTGCTGTCAGCTTACCGCAACATAATCGGTTATTTGTGTACTTGGCAAACATACAACACATTGATCATAATTGGGAACAGACTGCTTCCATGATAGTATCTCATTTTCAGCTTACATAAGAACATAAGAAATAGGAACAGGAGTAGGCCATACGGGCTCTCGAGCCTGCTCCGCCATTCAATAAGATCATGGCTGATCTGATCATGAACTCAGCTCCACTTCCCCGCCCGCTCCCCATAACCTCCTAACCCCTTATCATTTAAGAAATTGTCTATTTTTGTCTTAAATTTATTCAATGTCCCAGCTTCCACAGCTCTCTGAGGCAGCGAATTCCACAAATTTACAACCCTCTGAGAGAAGAAATTTCTCCTCATCTCAGTTTTAAATGTGCGGCCCATTATTTTAAGATCGTGCCCTCCAGTTCTAGTCTCCCCCATCAGTGGAAACATCCTCTCTGCATCCACCTTGTCAAGCCCCCTCATAATTTTATACGTTTCGATAAGATCACCTCTCATTCTTCTGAATTCCAATGAGTAGAGGCCCAACCTACTCAACCTTTCCTCATAAGTCAACCCTCTCATCTCCGGAATCAACCTAGTGAACCTTCTCTGAACTGCCTCCAAAGCAAGTATATTTTTTCGTAAGTATGGAAACCAAAAACTGCACGCAGTATTCCAGGTGTGGCCTCACCAATACCTTATACAGCTGTAGTAAGACTTCCCTGCTTTTATATTCCAAGGTACCATTGGCCTTTCTGATCATTTGCTGTACCTGCATACTATCCTTTTGTGTTTCATGCACAAGTACTCCCAGGTCCTGCTGTACTGCGGCACTTTGCAATCTTTCTCCATTTAAATAATACAGGCAACTCTCGATTATCTGTACACGGATCTCACGGAGATCCCGCTGCAATGGCACTTGTAATAACTATGATTCTATCCCGTGTACAGCTGCACACAACCACTAAACCCACCCCACACACAATCCTGCGCTGGCACACATCATTATCACTACACACAAAGGAAGGACTTTATTTTATAATAAAGTTTAATGCTGTCTCGACCTTAAAGGAATCCTTGTAGAGCAATCAAATTACCTCGGACCTGGACAATCTGTCCGCTCATACTGCAACCCATCCTCACGTTATCAGATCGAAGGCATTGCTCCCAACCCCGCTCTTTTAGGGCACTGTCCAGATCATCACGCTGGAAGCAAGTTCAGAGGGGCAAAAGATTTATCCAACGCTTTCTCCCTTCCCTGCTGTCTTTCCGTTTTCTGATCTTGGTGAATGTGCTCTTGTGAATTCTGGAGTATCATTGAGGTGCCGCCTCGGGGGTAAGTAAAGCCGAGTCTCATTCGACCTCCAGCGGTTGAAGCCTTTAGACTGGCCATTTTAAGAAAAAGTAGACACAGTATAACATGAGTCTCTTCACTTTATATTAAAATGAATAGGTGGACAATCCCATCCTGGAGTTCACAGAAGGAGAAAAGCATCAAAGTACTGTTTAAATTTGGGACCCAAACATTCTCGGCAAGTACATGCACTCGCCCTAGCGGTAAAATCGTTTACCCGGAATAGCCCGATCCCCGAGGGTCCCGGATAATCGAGAGTTGCCTGTACCTTGCTCTTTGATTTTTTTTCTGCCAAAGTGCATGACCTCTCACTTTCCAACATTATACTCCATCTGCCAAATGTTTACCCACTCACTTAGCCTGTCTATGTCCTTTTGCAGATTTTTTGTGTCCTCCTCACACATTGCTTTTTCGCCCATCTTTGTATTGTCAGCAAACTTGGCTACGTTACACTCAGTCCCTTCTTCCAAGTCATTAATATAGATTGTAAATAGTTGGGGTCCCAGCACTGATCCCTGCGGCACCCCACTAGTTACTGGTTGCCAACCAGAGAATGAATCATTTATCACTCAGTAGAATTTCCCATCTTTCATAACTTATTTGTCCATTTAATCCACAACCCCCCCCCCACCCCCCACAGGCAACTAAGAAGGAGGAGATGAAATTCATTATTTGCTCACTGATTCCATTGGCAGAGAGAAAAAATGAATTTTGAGACTAAACTTAGAGAAACGCACAGATGACAAATGTAGAGCATCAATCAAAAGGTGTAAAACAAAACTTGTTCTCTTCTCTCAGCATCACTAGATCTTCGTATTTCCCTGTTCTTTGATTGATGCAGTATTCCATAATTGTTGGCTTGTACATAATAATTCCTTGGGATGGCCCCAATCATCCCATACTGAGAATGGCCACCACAGGAAGAATGCTACATGATTGCAAAACTATAGCCAATCATGTAGCATTCTTCCTGTGGTGGGCCATTCTCAGTATGGGATGATTGGGGCCATCCCAGGGAATTATTATGTACAAGCCAACAATTATGGAATACTGCATCAATCAAAGAACAGGGAAATACAAAGATCTAGTGACGCTGAGAGAAGAGACCTTGGAGAGGCTGCAAAGAAGATTTACTAGAATGATACCAGGGATAAGGGCCTTCCGTTAGTGGAGAGACTAGAGAAACTGGGATTGTTCTCTTTAAAGCAGAGAAGGTTAAGGGGAGATTTAATAAAGGTGTTCAAAATTAAGAAGGGATTTGATAGCGTAAATAAGGAGAAATTATTTCCATTGGCAGGAGGGCCGGTAACCAGGGGACACAGATTTAAAATAATTGGCAAAAGAACCAGAGGGGGAGATGAGAAGAAATGTCTTTACGCAGTGAGTTGTTATGATTTGGAACGCGCTGCTTGAAAGGGTAGAGGAAGCAGATTCAGTAGTAACTTTTAAACGGGAATTGGATAAATATCGTGTAATGAATGTAATGACTCAAAAGGTTTGTTACTGTAAACTGCCTCAGGTGTAAACCTGATCCAACTTTATTCGCGCTCAAAGTAACCCGCATGACATGGTACCCGTGCTTATATACCAGTGACCGCACACGGGCGCATACAGCCCGATGACCTCCGACAGTGGTGCTCCCTGGTCTCTGGTGACCCCAAGCATAAATACATAACATATTGCAGGGCAATGGGGAAAGAGCAGGGAAGTGGGACTAATAGGGTAGCCCTTTGAAAGAGGCAGCACAGACCCGATGGATTGATTGGCCTTTGACTGTGCTGTATGATTCTATGATTCTACGAGCTATAAGAGGCAAATGAAATCTTAAAGCTTAGAGTCTGAAGACAAAATAAAAGGAACATATTAACACCCCATATCATAATCATGTCTAATTTTTCACTAAAACTATATAGCTCCAAAAGCCCTCACTACAGATTCAGCAACCTCCTGGTTTCATGATCCTGGTATGGATAGATTCTTTTCAGGAAACTGTGGTTTTGCTCCCTCAGAAACATTGTGGAACTGTTTGAGGTAATGACAAAAAGCCATGCAGGTCCAAAATCTTGCTGAATTGTAGACTGGTGTCCATGGTCACCAGGCTCTTCTCTTGCAGCTAGTAATAGGAAATGATATTCAAATAGGTACAACTCACAGAAAGAATGGTGTTACATAAGAACATAAGAAATAGGAGCAGGGGTAGGCCATACGGCCCCTCGAGCCTGCTCCACCATTTAATACGATCATGGCTGATCCGATCACTTCCCTGCCCGCTTCCATTAACCCGTTAATCGCTTATCGGTTAAGAAATAATCAGTTCAGGTCAGAGTAGTTGCTTCATGGCCAAGGGGATAAAGCCAAGAAAATGTTGGGATGCCAATTTGGAAAGTTGGATCGACAGTTGCCACCAATATTAAAACAATCCCAATTAGGGAACCTCCAATTTATATGAGGGTGGATTCCAACAGTTTTCCCACGCCCTGTAATAGTCTGTTGTCTTCAGTAGATAAGACAGAATTTCAAGAATTCTAAAGAGATTATAGAGCCTCAAGATAGGTCACACTGACAGACAATAGATTAAATCCCCAACCGAGGTTTGAGAGACAGAGAAAGATTACATTAGTGTGGACTCCAAAATATTAATACTGAGACAGCTGACAGAAATGAGAGTACTACGCATGGAATGACTTTTAGTCATCAATATCCTAGTGAGGTACCTTCCCCACCCACTCACCCCCCGCCCCGCCATATTGAGGGCTTAGGAGGACAGTTAGCGCCAAAACAAAATGTCATACACGGCCAAATTTTAGAATTTGGCTTTAAATATGGACAAATAACGAGTGTAGAAATGCATGTTGCTTCTAAGTTTAGTGAGTAAGTCACTTTTAATTTAATTTTATTTTTTCAATTCATAGGATTGGATGAGAAGAAGAAAATATTAGTTAAGTATAAACTTTAGCCGGTTTAATGGATATGCCAGTAAATTACAATTTTGACATGGGGAAAGAATATTTTCTCTTCAAAAATGTAAAAATAAATGTAGATGCAAATATGTAATGTTGAAAACCTTTCTAAAAAATCTTGATTGTTCATCTCCACCTTGGTCTGTTTTTAAAAAAAACAAAGCCAGATAAATTTATGATTATTTTGTTTTTCCCATTTGACCCATTAAAAGGATTTGTTATTACTTCATTGCCATAAACTACGTTCGTGACATTCTCTCTTCACTCGTGAGGGGTGAAAAATGTCTTTTCCTATTCTGGAGTATGGTTGCACAGGTGAATTCTTGCTGCCTGGCTACCCTCCTTGCTCAACAGTGCACCAGTTAACATCAAACAATGTACATTCTCCTGTTAATATCCAAAATCTCCACGTGGTAACACTTAGCAAAGTCAACAACAGCATCAGAAAGTGCAAGTCTACGTTTGATACTGCCAAGAGAGCTCCTCTTTGAGCAGCAGTGTCAACTGATTGATAACAGTATCTCAATCATCAGACTCTTGTGCGGTGTTTTCATGTACACCAACACGATTACGCAAAAAAGCAGTGTGTCTTTGTAAGATCCGGGCAGAACAATGAGTTCTATGTGAAAAGGGGATTTAGTGTATTCATAGTGCTGTTGTTAAAATAGTCACATCAAACTACAGTGGGTGGCACTTGTATTTCCTACAATCTGGTGATTAGCCTGGTCAGTCCTCAGCGCTCCTCAATCTACGAGACCCCTCTTAAAACCAAAGCCCCAGTTCTGTTAAGAAATGAAAGTTTGACTTGTACGCAGCAATCACACACTGACTCGGGCGCATGGACTGATTTCAGCTCTTGTGTCTCAATTTGGCTTCACATCCATCCAGAGAACGCTGGATTTGGCTAAAATGGGGAGGGGGAGAGAAAAAAAGTAGCGAAATTAATGCAACAAAGAAAATGATTCATAATAGAGATGGCTGGAATTTTTAAAGGTCACATGAAGTTTATGTTGTCAACATGGTTTCAAAATATAGCTTCGAGGGGTTTGGAACAGAACTCAATCTTTCCTGAGTGCAGGTGCATTCTACAGTAGTATATTCGTCAAAGTGGCAGCATTTTCTTTGTTTGTTCAAAATAAAATCAATAATAATATCACTATAAAGCCTGAGGAAAAGAACAGAAAGCCAAAAACATCCTTCAAAGCTTTTATTAAGAGAATTCTTCCACAACTTGGAGCTAGGTCCAATCATCTTTTCACAGCAAATTTAAAAAGTATCAGCTATATGCAACATGTTAAAAAGGTCAGTCTGGACTGAGGAGGGGGAATAAATATTTCTCAGCGAAGAGAGCAGAAAAACAATGAATTTATTCTTATTCAAAACACAATGGTCTTGCCAATGAGTCAAAATAAGCGTGCTGGTCCCTTCCTATTTACAAGTAAGGTCTAGTTTCAGACAATTGCTATATTATTCTGAGCTCAGCTTCTCATGTTAGATGCTCCCATTCCAATTCAAGTTTTAAGAAAGCTAAAGTAGATTTACAACCTGGTTCCTTGATACAACCTTGATAAAGTGGAACATCCCCAGCGACACCTGGGAGTGCCTGGCCCAAGACCGCCCAAAGTGGAGGAAGTGCATCCGGGAGGGCGCTGAGCACCTCGAGTCTCATCACCGAGAGCATGCAGAAAACAAGCGCGGGCAGCGGAAGGAGCGTGCGGCAAACCAGACTCCCCACCCACCCTTTCCTTCAATGACTGTCTGTCCCACCTGTGACAGAGACTGTAATTCCTGTATTGGACTGTACAGTCACCTGAGAACTCACTTTTAGAGTGGAAGCAAGTCTTCCTCGATTTCGAGGGACTGCCTATGATGATGATGACAACCTGGTTCCAGTCAGAACACAGTAAACAACTTGACCTTATTTACGAAACGGTCCATCTCAGAGATTTACTCGTGCACGAGTCTTCTGTTGAAAGTTCAATTCCTTGACTAGTTCAGAAGGCCGTCTTACGTCATTCTACTTTTTACCACCAGGAACACAATTGCTTTTCCATCTTACAGTGCCTTCCCACTGTAGCTTTGCTATGTACACATTCCCTATCTTCAAATCTTATCTTATTTTTGAATGACCATTCTACAGGATGTTCTCTACCTAGTGCTGACCACAATAAAGCTGTTCTACCAAATTTGCACTGCATGATGGAGAAGATGAGGAGCGATTTTCCGCCTCTGCGCTCACCAGCTCAAGAGTTTCTGCTCATTAAAATGAGTGGGCTGAAAAATTGTAATCTGTGGAGTACAGATATAGAAAATCCTGGCCCATATGGAGTCCTTCCCCTTTGCTGAAGAAACATCGGGAGTGAAATGGGTCAAAATCCTGGAACTCCCTACGCAACACCCTTGCGGGAGCCCCTTCACCACCTGGACTGCAGCGGTTCAAGAAGACCCACCACCATTTTCTCAAATGCTAACTGAGCAATAAATGCCAGCCTTGCCAGCAACACCCACAGCCACAGAATTAATTTAAAAAAAATCAGAACTAATAGGTATAAATAACATGAAATATAAAGGTGTGAAGACGAATACAAATTTAATGTTAGAGGGCAGTAATTATGAATGAAACATTCATATAGAATGAAATATTCTGAATAGCTTACCAGAAACTGGACTAACTTGATGATTGTAAGTGAAGATTAACCATTTTGGGCACTTTATAAATGTACAAACATATCCTGTACCTATTTTTGCCACCATACGCTAACCAGTCTTAAATATTCTAAAGCAGAATTATAATAAAAAATAGGCAAGCAAAAACTGAAGGCATTACGATGTACTTACAGCAGAGAAACAGGCCATTTGGTCCAACAGGTCCACACTACCATTCATGCTCCACACGAGCCTCCTCCCAACTCTCTTCATCTAACCCGATCAGCATATCTTTCTATTCCTTTCTCTCTCATGTGCTTATCCAGCTTCCTCTTAAGTGCATCTATGCTATTCGCCATGTGGTCATGAGTTCCACATTCCCACCACTCTCTGGGTAAAGAAGTTTCTCCTGAATTCCCGATTGGATTTATTGGTAAGTGTTTAATTTTTATGGCTTCGAGTTTTGGTCTTCCCCACAAGTAGAAGCATCCGCCCTGCATCTACCCTATCGAACCCTTCCATAATGTTAAAGAACTCTATCAGGTCACCCCCTCATCCTTCTATTTTCTAGAGAATCGATCCCCTGGTACAGTTTCTTTTACAGCAGTGTGAGAGGATGGCTCTGTGCCGGACTGCCCACGTACAGTGTGTTTTACTCAGAGAGCAGCTTTGCGCACGTGCACCTGAACATGTGCGGAGCTCTGTTGGAGAAATGTTAGAGAAAGAACACATGGGACAGACTCATGTTAGAAATTTACATCTGGTCCAGGTAACCATCTGGACTCTTTTAAAACTTTATTTTAAGGTTGAAAAAGTTGGCTCTGTTCCGACTGTAGCACAACAGAAACTTTGTCAAGGCTGGGGTGGATCTGAGACTTCTTTTGTATTGTCTCATACCCAACACACAATGCTGAACCAATACCAACTTGGCAAGAGTTCTACTGCTCAGCTCGTGTGGCGGCATTGTGGAAACTGCTTCACGGTGATGCAAGATGTGCAGAATAATGGAGCTTGTTGTGTTCATACTCCATTTGTTTGTTACAGCTCACAGGATGGGCATGAGGACCCTGAGGGAGCTTTTCACAGTTGCTATACTCATGCTGGTTTGGGACACCATTTTGGGTTGTAAAAAGCACACGGTTTAAGTTACTTTTCTCCTGGCTCAGTTTGTTAGTTATTTATGCATACACAACATAATTTGGCAACGAGGATGACTCAAATTAACCTCCCTACTCCCCCACCTTTCCTCTCCAAACCCGGGGACCCTCCAATTCCGTGGCTGTGATGGTAAAAAAAATTTCCTCCATACATCATGGTGAGTGGGTTAGACGGCGACAACGTAACACCACTCGCTGCCGTGCAATACTTATCCACTGCCTCGGCACCGAAGGCCAATGCATCTTTGGCCAAATTGAAGACACGTAGTCCTACGACAAAATGGTAAGCGCCCTAGAGAACTATTTTGGGTCAAAGAAGTATCATGATGGAGAGATACCAATTTCGTAAAAGGGGGCAAGGGAATGGTGAACCAATCAAACAGTACATCATTTCATTAACTGAACTGGCCACTACGTGTAACTTTGGAGTACTCACAGAGGAAATGATCAGGGATCAAATTATTGATAAAACAACGATCCCCCACATTTGGGAACTCTTGCTAATGAAGGATGATAAATTGACATTGGACAAAGCAACTAATTTGGCCATCCAAAACGAATCAGCTCTTTCCGATTCAAAAGCGATCAGATTCCCTGCTCCCCCTGCACAGCAGACTTCAGCTACAGCCCATGTGTAAGGCATTCGTCCAAAGCAGAAATCACAGCAGAGACCCAGGGCTAGTAATAAGCCACCCACTGTAGATCGAGAGCTTAACTTCTACTGCTTTCATTGTGGGGACAAATCACACTCAGCAAAGAGTCCTAACTGCCCTGCACATGGGAAGAAATGCTCTGCATGTGGTAAAATGAACCAGTTTGCTAGTGTCTGTCGCTAATCACAGCATATTCGACATGTGGACAACCTCAATAGTGATGAATCCAGTATGGTTTACACCAATAGTGACATTTCTCACATTGGTTCGGGCAAATTCAAGGAGTGTGAGGTAAACATTGACGGCACACCCTGCTGCCTCCTCATTGACCTTGGAGCCACAGTCTCCATATTGAGTGAGGTTGTGTAGAAAACCCACTTCACACACTGTCAACTGCAGCCTGCAACTTCCATTCTACATGCGTACTCCGACTCCAAAATTGAGGTACTTGGGGTCATATCTATTCTGATATACTACAAGGAATAACATTGAAGAACCTTTCCTTTTATGTCGCGAAGGGACAAAGCCTCATGGTGCTGACCTTTTTGACAAGCTTGGGTTCAAAGATTACGACCCAACCGGTACACCTGTGTACACGGTGGACTTTGACAAGCAGTATCCCTCAAGTTTTACAGGGTTTGGAGTGACAACAAAATTCTGCCATCATCCCCGCGTTGACCCTTCCATCAAACCGGTTACTCAGCGACTTCGCCGTCTCCCATTCGCGGTTCGCGACCAAGTATCTGCAGAATTAACACGACTCAAATCTCAGGGAATCATTAAGCGCATCAACTCCTCATCCTGGATCTCGAACTTAGTCATTGCTTGGCGTAAAAATGGGGAGATCCGCCTATGCATTGACCTGAAAGAGGTCAACAAGGCCATCATCCCTGACAAGTATCCTCTTCCAACCATCGTCGAACTGTCTTCAGAATTCCACGACTCAATAGTACCGCAGTTACCTGCAAATACCCTTAGCGGAGGACAGCAAACTGCTCACGGCATTCACGACGCATAATGGTCTGTATCAGTATCGACGCATGCCCTACAGACTATCTTCTGCACCAAGCGCATTTCAGAAGATTGCCACTACTATGCTAGCAGGCATAGAGGAAGCCCTCAATCTGCTTGATGATATCGTTGTCCATGGACGGACAATGGAAGAACATGACCAGCGACTTCACGCAGTTATGCCTAGACTTGCTACACATAACATTACACTTAATGCTGATAAGTGTATATTTGCTGCTGGAGAAATAACATTTCTGGGCTACAGAGTCACAGCACAAGGTGTCAAGCCAATAGTTGACAACATTGACAGCGATACAGCGAATGCAGGAGGCTACCAATGTCAATGAACTTTCATCATTCCTCAGCACTTGCAACTTCTATCTGAAGTTCGTCCCGCAATACGCACGCATTGCCAAACCACTTCACAAGTTGCTGCTCAAGGACGTTCCTTAGAAATGGACAGATTCCCAGGCTCAGGCATTCACCACGCTTAAAGAGAAAATCACATCCCCTCCTATCCTCGTGCACTTTGATCCAAATGCGACTATGTACGTCACCACGGATGCATCTGGCACCACCATGGGTGCTGTGTGCTCGCAATGGATTGATGGCCTGGAAAGCCCAGTAGCCTTCACCTCTCGCACACTCTCGCCTGCACACCGTAAATACTCTACAGGGGAACACGAAGCACTCGCTTGCATCTATGCATGTGAACACTGGCCACCTACCTCTATGGCAGGAAATTTACCCTCCGTACGGATCACCAAGCGCTAACTACACTACTCGTTACAACTGGACCTGGGCACAGACCACTACGAATCAGCCGATGGTCAGATCGCCTTCATCAGTATAACTTTGATGTACAGCATAACGCTGGTAGTCGCAACCACGTAGCTGAGATGCTCAGCCGCTCGACACCTGTTTTGGACTGTGGTGCTGACTTGTTCTCAGATGATGACACAGATGTCACGTCGATCATCACTGAGTCCATCAGAAACCTTGTCTCCTGCGACAAGCTCAAAACCAAATCAGAGTGATACTACGCTCCAGCACGTATGCCACTTCCTCCAGATGGAGTGGCCTAAGCAAATTCTGGAAGAGCTGAAAACATTTCACAGACTTCGCGATGAATTTTCCATTTGGAACGATGGCTGCCTAGCTCGTGGTGATAGAGCAGTAATTCCCAAGTCACTTCAACAGTGCCTTCTTCATTGGCACACGATGGGCACCCTGGCATTGTCCGCATGAAGCAGAGATGTCACGATTCAGTATGGTGGCGTGGGATTGGCACTCGCATCGAGGAGTTCATCTTACACACCGCGAAGCATGCAGACTGAGCTAAAAGGCCACAAACATCTGATCAGCGCCAATGAAGACTATTCCATGGCCACAAAGACCATGGCAACAACTTCAGTTGGATATCTTCGATCCAGTTGAAGCAGCTCCACAGCACAAGCATTTCCTTGTTGTAGTACATGACCTGCATTCCAAATGGCCAGAAATCGCTACAACAAGTTCAGTCACCTCATTAAAAATCATCACTATTCTGCAATGTGGAGTCTCCCAGAGGTCATAATCAGTGACAATGGACCACAGTTTGTGTCCGACCAGTTCACCGATTTCCTCATTCGTCACGGTATCAAACATCGCCTCACTGCTCGGTACAATCCTCAAAGCAACGGAGGTGTTGCGTGTTTTAACCACATCATCAAAGAGGGTTTGAAAGCCAATCTCACAGCAGGCCAAACATTCAACGAAGCGGTTCAAACAATTCGCCGCACATATAGTTCGACAAAGCACTCGCTAACGGGGAAGACACCCGCTGAGCTCATGATTGGCGGAATCTTTGCTGGCTACTGGACATTCTCAAACCCCCAGCCAAACCTCACGTGAAGAGACCAGCAGGATGGAACAGAGGTGCCGTTCTGTTTACCAACCGATAACCTCAATCAAACACCACAAGCGCCACGCCAGTCTCAGCGTATCAGAACACGACCTGGCTATCTCAAGGACTTTGTCTGTCCATGGACTGTGGTTTTAAAAAGGGAGTAAATATGTTGTGTTCACACTCTATTTGTTTGTTACAGCTCACATGACGAGCATTAGGACCCTGCGGGAGCTATTCACAGTTGCTGTACTCATGCTGATTCATGCCTGTTTGGTACACCATTTTGGGTTGTTGTATAAAGCACACGGTTTATGTTACTTTTCTCCTGGCTCAGTTTGTCAGCTATTTACGTGTACGCAACAGAGATAGTCGAAAAGAACAACTTTTAATTTATTTATTGATAAATGTACAAACTAAGAATACAAAATGAAAATACTGAGAATTAATGAATGATCTTGCCTTTTTATAAGCTTGTACAATTATATTCAGCCTGTTCACTGTTCAGAAAGAGGAATCATGGAGTATCTCTTTTATGATAGCATATGACTATTTTAAAAAGTCCAAAGGGATTCAATAATTAAGGAATTAAAGTGAATCACAAAAGGGGTTGAAATGCTATAAATAGATCCTGGACAGATAAGGTGTGAAAACAAAGTTGTAAGAATACACCATTTTTGCTGTATAAATTTTCTATAATTTGGCCAAACTTAAAAACTGACCAAATGTAATGAGCCAGCATGTTTCAGGAGGCCAAGAGACTGGCTCCTGTGAGAAGCTTTGTAAAACTGTTGAAGTAGCAAGCTGTTTTTACAGATAAAGGAAGTAACCAACCTTGGGGAGGAACAAACTGTTGAGCTATCACGAGAAAAAACAGGAAAAGCAGTAGACAATGATTTCTTTGAAGCCATCGATGTAAAACATTTAATTAACTGACTGTTGATAAGAAGAAATTAAGAAAACTACTACACGCATGCAGTGGGCAGATCACCAGGTTTTGGGGTATAAAAAGTGCTGCGCAAAGATACTAGGGACTGCTGCAGTCAAGAACAATCTGGTCAATTGCCAGTTAAAGAGCCACATCTAGTCATCGCCGAACCGACCACTCGCTGGTGTTAGTACATATGAGGTTTTCTTATGATCACTTGATCTTAAAGTAAAAGGAATAGATCTGTGCATGCTTATTTGTAATCTGGGATTATTGTACACCAATACTATTGGACACATGCTATTAATCTCTTGTTTGATTTTAAGTAAAGAAATGATTACTCCGTAAAGAGGAAACGAGAACTCCATGTCTTGAGTTGTCTGTTCCACAGGTCTTAATTCTATAAACTGTCGGACGGCACATCTTACAAAGCCCAGCAGATTGACACCACTACTTATTACTGGTAAGCATTGGTTGGGAAGAGGATATTCACAGAAAGTTTGCCAACAATAAATAATAAAACATCTCAATTAATTATACAAGGCCACTAAAATTCCTTTTATACAAGTATTTCTTTTAGGCAGAATGGCAGCAAATTATATAAGTGCTTTCTAACATTGCATGTCTGATCACTAGATGTAACGACACAGGTTAATAAGCTCATTTTAAAAAGCAAACAAAGCACTGGGGTTCATTTTTAGAGGGATAGAATTGAAATGCAGAGAAGTTATGCTAAACTTGTATGGAACCTTGATTATACCACACTTGGAGTACTGTGAACAGTTCTAGTCTCCATATTATATGAAGGATACAGAGACACTGGAGAAGGTGCAACAATGATTTACTAGAATGATATCAGAACTGGGAGGTTACATCCATCAGGAAAGCCTGGGGCTCTTTTCTCCAGAAAAGAGAAGGGTGAGGGGTAACCTAATATAGGTCTTTAAAATTAATAACACAAGAAATAGGAGCAGGAGTAGGATACAGCCCCTCGAGCCTGCTCCGCCATTCAATAAGATCATGGCTGATCTGATCTTGGCCTCAACTCCAATTTCCTGCCTGTTCCCTGCAACCCTTGACTCCCTTATAATTCAAGAACCTGTCTATCTCAACCTTGAATAATATTCAATGACTCAGACTCCACAGCTCTCTGGGGTAGAGAATACCAAAGATTCACGGCCCTCTGAGAGAATAAATTCCTTCTCATCTCCATCTTAAATGGGTGATCCCTTATTCTGAAACTATGCCCCCAGTTCTAAGTTCTCCCACGAGGGGAAACATCCTCTCAGCATCTCTGTCAAGCCCCCTCAGAATCTCATATGTTTCGATAAGATCACCTCATTCTTCTAAACTCCAATGAGTACAGTCCCGACCTGCTCAAACTTTCCTCATAAGACAACCCCTTCATCCCAGGAAACAGCCTAGTGAAGCTTCTCTGAACTGCCTCTAATACAAGTATATTCTTCCTTAAAGGATACCAAAACTATGGTAGCAAGACTTCCCTACTTTTATACTCCATCCCCCTTGCCATAAAGGCTAACATTCCATTTGCCTTCCTAATTATTTGCTGCACCTGCATGCTAACCTTTTGTGTTTTATGTACAAGGACCCCCAGATCCCTCTGTACCACAGCATTCTGTAGTCTCTCTCCATTTAAATAATATTAAGAAAGTGTTTGATAGGGGGTGGGGAGACCAAAACTAGGAACCATAAACATTAAATGGTCACCAATAAATCCAATAGGAAATTCAGGAGAAATTTATTTACCCAGAGAGTGCTTAGAATGTGGATCTCGCTACCACAGGAAGGTAGTTGGATGAATAGCATAGATGCACTTAAGGGTAAGAACATTACATAAGAATATAAGAAATAGGAACAGGAGTAGACCATACGACCCCTCGAGCCTGCTCCGCCATTTAATACGATCATGGCTGATCTGATCATGGACTCAGCTCCACTTCTCCATCCGCTCCCCATAACCCCTTATCCCCTTATCGTTTAAGAAACCGTCTATTTCTGTCTTAAATTTATTCAATGACCCAGCCTCCACAGCTCTCTGGGGCAGAGAATTCCATAAATTTACAACCCTCTGAGAAGAAATTTCTCCTCATCTCAGTTTTAAATGGGCGACCCCTTATTCTAAGATCGTGTCCTCTAGTTCTAGTCACCCCCATCAGTGGAAACATCCTCTCTGCATCCACCTTGTCAAGCCCCCTCATAATCTTATACGTTGCGATAAGATCACCTCTCATTCTTCTGAATACCAATGAGTAGAGGCCCAACCTACTCAACCTTTCCTCATAAGTCACCCCCTCATACCCGGAATCAACCTAGTGAACCTTCTCTGAACTGCCTCCAAAGCAAGTATATCCTTTCGTAAATATGGAAACCAAAACTGCACGCAGTATTCCAGTAAGCTAGATAAGCACATGAGAAAGGAATAGAACGATATTCTGATAGGGGTTAGAGGAAGAGGGGTGGGAGGAGGCTCATTTGGAGCATAAACAACAGCATAGACCAGTCGGGCCAAATAGCCTGATCCTGTGCTGTAAATCCAGTGTAAGTACCAGTGATGGCTCTATGAGCAAAATGAAACAATGGGTCTTCTAGTTTGCATTTTTCAGAACACTTAGTGTTTGACCAAAGATATACTGGGTTCCTGAACTGATATTCTGATGAGATTTTGTGAATAATTTATTTTGAGATACTAATAGCTCACCTGTAGCGTTGTTCACAGTGATTCAGAGTTACACTCGAGAGGTGGGCACCAGAGGGACTGGAGTGCATCATCACGCCCGGCAACCAAATTTTAATTTGATTTTACGTTTTAAAGTTTAATTTGTTTTAATTTCCGGTGCTTTTAGTGTCCCCCTCCCCTTTTATAGGGGGCACTGGAAAAAATTTGATTTTAGCGCCCCAAAAAAAAAACCAAAAAAAGAAAAAAAAAAAGGGGGGCCTTGTAAATGTCTGCTGTGTCATCCAGGGCGGGTGGCACGGTTTAATGTCTTTTTATGTTCACAGATAAACTCAAAAAGAGTTTCAGAGTTACACTGCGAGAGGATGCATGTTCGCACTGAAAGGATGGAAAATAAGTTTGTGAGAAATATACTCAGAGGCAGTGAAGTAAGTGTTCTTTGATTGGTTCCTGAATAATGAATAGTGTTCTCTTTACCCACTGCAGGTAGGTAAATCAATCAATCAAAAAATGCTGGCAATCTCAGCAGGTCAGGCAGCATCTGTGGAGAGGAAGCAGAGTTAACGTTTCGGGTCATCCAGCATTCCAGAATTTTCTGTTTTTATTCCAGATTCCAGCATCTGCAGTATTTTGCTTTTGAATCAATCAATCAATCTCTAGTCTCATTAGAGGAAGGGTCGAGCAGCTGTTTCCCTGATATATCAAATAGGCAGAACGTTTATCTGTTTGGAGCACAGGTTTTATAGTGAAGGCTGTGGAATATCAAACCTAAGAAAATTGGCATCTCCTCTCAAGCAATTCATTAATACCACTTACTACTACTACAAAATTCCGGTTAAATATGCATGTTTTAGAAGTATTAAAAAAATCAAAAGCAGGTGTTTACATTCCCTACAAAAGTAATCATATGGTTGCTTTAATAAACATAAACTGGATAAATAAAAGTGGCCTCAGAAATGTTTAATTTAAAAAAAATTTTGTTTAGATACAAAAACAAGCAAATTTATTTCCTCTGCTAAAAATGGCTTTGATTATTCATCACTTTTCAATGACATGGAAAGAGGAATGAGAAGGTAGGACAGTTAATACTCTATATGGATAGTCTTCTCCCTCAGAAACACATAATCTATCTCAATTTACGCACCAAAGTTTATGGCCACAATTTCCCATACCTCAGCGGGTCCAGGCCTTGCTATTGGCTTCAGTCCACTGTCTAAAATGACTTTATGTTTATTGGACTTGTTAAGCCCACCCAGCGCGTTTGACGGCCAACTGAATGAAGCGGGTCTGATGACATAATTCGATGACGCATCATCAGCCAGTTTCGTTAAAGGGACCATGCGCAGATTTAGTTTGACAATTGTGCTGTCAGTGTTTGCATGCTCTCAGTGTTCTCATGCTCTCAGTGTTCTATAGCATTGAGGTGCTGCCAACATCGACAAGCACTGCACTCTATCTTCCCTACCCCACTCCTGCACATCCTTACTCACACCAACTGACCTTACACCTCCACCCAACCCTGTCTATCTACATTATCACATCCCCATCTCACTAGCCATCCCTCACAATCGCCTTCATTTTTGTCCAATCATACCGACTAACAACACATAAGGGTAGGCACTTGGATGTTTTATGCAATGTTCACGCAAAATTTCTGTTGATGTGGTATCAAACATTGAAACCTTTATTTACAATACTTAGTGTTCCTGGGCAGATCTGTGTGCACCTTTGGAAGTAGCTTAGTGAGTTGCAGTGAATGCTGAGACATAACAGAACCCCCCACATTAGTGATGAGTGCAAAAAGAATGGCATGGGCATTCTAGGGATGCTTTATAATGTTGGAGTGAGTTTGTGCCAAACTGGCACATTATGTGGCAGCCAGGGTATACAGAATCAAGAGAAGTAAATCTGGCCATGGTGAGGCCATCCCTGTTAAGAGCTTCTAAACAAGCGAATAATTGGTTCAAGTGCCTCCCCCGCTGCTGCATGCCGGGTCTGTTTAGTGCTGAGAGACTGGGAAAGGTGTGTGGCAGCGGGATTTCAACCCGCTATCAAAAAAAAACATTTTCCCACCTGACCTGCCACCGATCACGCCCGCTGACCCTCTGAAAAATTCCCCGTGATTTATTTTGTTATTAGGATTTTGTACAATAAATTGATGACCCTTCCATACTTTCAGGTTTTCACACTGCAAGGGGAAGAGTTAATACAATCGCTGGTACAACAGTTGTATCAGTGAAACACAAATGAGTAACTTCATTATAGTTTAACTGTGAAACTTTACCTGAAAAAACTTTGGTTTTCAAATCATTGGCAACACAAAGAAACACAGAAATCTTGTCACAGCAGGAGGAAAGAGATATTGGATTATACGCTGACAACATTATCTTGATTCATACCGAAAACCTTTGCACACTGCGGTATCATTAACAGTGAAGCACAGATATAAGTGGTACCTCCATTCAGCAGAGTGATAACTCTGGTGGAGAACAATCTCACCGATAGGAATGGATCGCCTGCCCATTGTAATGCACACCTAACCTTTATCTCATTGGGACGGTTCTACAACAGGCGGGTGATCCATTCTGGGCGGTGAAGGGAAAATTCTCCCTATGCAACTTTTATGCTTTTATCATATTAGAAATTTTATTTTGAACCCTGAGAAAAGAAAACAAAATTGGTAGGTTTTCTGCTCTCTTCATAGTTACAAAATTCTGATTTGTTGTGCTTTATGTGTTTTACAAATATGAAGTTTAGCCAATCAGCTGCAAGTAATTTACATACCAGCAAGTGTGACACAGGAAGTGTGCTGATATGCCTTTTGCATACGAGAGGTGCAATGGATATATGTAATATATATCTACAAATCAATATAGATCATACAATACAGTCAAAGTTTAATTATATTCAATTATCCATGGGTCGGAAATACAATTACACAGAGTATATTAAAGAAACAATGTGCTGCAAAGTAAAAGTTGTTCCTTTTTCAAATTGTGGCTACTCTTAAAATCGAAAAATAGAGATGAATGCAGCGAATGGTGTAATATGAGTGTCTCTCTTCAGCTCCATTATATATCTATCTAAAGACATTCCCTCAACTATGAATCTGAGCCAGATTGCTAGGCAATTTAATGCTGCAGCTTTCCAGTTCAATAAGATACATTTCTTTGGCAGTAACTAAGAAAGTGACAACAAATTCAATTACTCAAATGTCTGGGGGAGGATGATCCAACTGCAAGGTTGAGACCTGTCTGCAAGTTTAGTACATTTTGTATCAGATTATGTGCGTGGTTCCAAGATGGAGCAAGCTGGCTTCGTAGCCAAACCATATGCAGGCCGTATGTACTGGGTCATAGTTGACCCTTCATCCCACAGCTGCTGCGTATCTCAGTGTTGACTCTTCAACATCTACATTTCAATCAAGTTGTATACTCACTGTAATGAGAGGCAGTATTTGAGAGCAGAACCAAAATTTGCCTTGTATTTTAAACAGGTAAAGCACATGTATAATGGCATACGTAAACAATTTAGGGAATTTTGGACTTTCAGTCAGGAAGCTGTCATTCAGTCAATCGTGCCGATGGCCGCACTAGTTCCACATTGGAGCTATCGACTCTAATTCTATTTCACTGTTCTTTCTCCTTATCATTTCTTCATGTATCTAATTCACTTTGAGATGAACATACGAACAATGACAGACAGGTAAAGACCACCTGATCCATCGATACCTTGTGTATCACAACTTATACACTCCACCCCACCCAAAACCCTGTGATCTCCTAGGAGAGGCAAAAAAAGATTTAAAAACCCAGGCCAATTTGGGGGAAAAAATCTGGGAAATTCCTCTCCGAGACATCTAGGCGATCGAAATTAGTTCAGATCATCACTCTGGCCATTAAATTCCCTGCAGTACCTACCTTCTGTAAGAGTTCATCTCCACCACAGCCAGAAACAAATCCAGCTTTTGCTTGAAGGAGTTCAGTGAATCTGCATCCAACACATGAAACGGCAGCTTGTTCCAGAGATCTACTATTCTCTGTGAAAAGAACTACCTCCTGACATCTAACCTAGAGCTAGCCTTGTACAACTTACATTTTTGCCCCTAGACCTGCTTGGCCTATTTAGCTGAAATAAACAGTCTATTCCCTTCATTATCTTATAAACCTCAATCATATCCCCCTATGTCTACATTGCTCTAAGGTAAAGAGACCCAACTATTTTAACCTATCTTGATAACTAAAATGCTTTAGACTTGGAATTAGTCTAGTGGCCCTCCTGCACCCTTTCCAGAGCCTCAATATCACCCACCATGTGAGGAGACCAAAACTAAGGTCTTGTATGAGGACAAAACAATACGCCTCGTCTTACACTCAATTGTCCTATGGATACACCTCAACACCCTATTTGCTTTAGCTATCGGCTGCACGGCATTGCTCATGTGCCTTTAAGGATGTATGCACTAGAATGATCTACTTAGCTCCAATGGTCTTTCATGGTGATGCCTTCTATATTCTAATATCCCTTTGTGTGAAAATATTTCACCTATCCTTTCCCCTTATGCTTCTAGTACTAATCAAAATGTTCACATCATGTCATCTAAAATTACTAAATCATATACATTCGTTATTTCTTACATGAAAGGAGAAATTATTTTTTTTTCCAAGTACTGAAATTTGGATTGGTTCTATAATATTAGGATTCCCTTCTCCACTATTGGTGCAAGGACAAGTTAATCAGATGTGTGATCTCTTGGGACATAATGCAATTTTAATCTTCTCCATTAGTGTGTTGAATGAAAATGTCCGGGTCTTAACTCCTAATTTTACATTGCCATTAGTGTAGTGGTTCTAAATTGGATCAAGAAAAACTCTTACCTTTTCGAGTTCTTGGACTGTGTTGGAACATTTTACAAACTTGACACTGGTGCTCGGACACAAAGGCCTAGAAATTTGACAGTGCTGAGCCTATTTTCCAGGTGTAAAACAGATCCCAAGGGTCCAATTTGGCAGATGCCTTATGAGCGCTCATTCCACACTGTAATGCCATATTGGTTAGGGCTGTTCAGCAGGTGTCCAGGCTGAATACCTGCAACTGGGGTTAAGTCCATATGCCAATCAGAGGCCTAACACCTGTTTCAGGATCCTTTGCCAAATTGGACTGCGTATGACCGGAGCATTAGCCATTTTTTCAGCTGCTCGGTAACCAAACCAGCAGTCCTTAAAGGAACAGATGGAGGCTCGCACCTGAAAGGTAATTTAGGAGGGTTTTTCTTACTTGCCTTATTGTAGAGCCACGAGAAGCACCGCTGCACATTAAAACCTTAGGTCGCTGCCAGTGTTCCCTCGCCCGCACCCCTCCTGATTGCCACTCCCGGACTCTCCAGAGGCCTTCAGCCAGTTTCCTTTGGGGCTGTGAATGGTGTCCACAGCTCGCCAGTACTATCCTAATGAGGCTGTCAGGTCTATTTGCAGTGGTCCTGCCACTGGCCTGAATTGGAGCTGCAATAATTCAAGCCCGCCCCAATTTCTCGGTCAAATAATTGATGACAATTTAATGTTTTCTTTCATATCAATTAAATTCAGTGTGTCAACACATATCAATCCCATCTGTAGTGTGACCTGCTTGCAATAATTATGTGCAAAACACTTTGCGATTTTTAATTGATTAATTGGATCTGGTGTTTTTGGCTGGTTTGGATTCTCCCTTGTATAACAAACTTCTTTTTCTTTTTCTTAGGCAGTCCCTCAGAGTGGAGGATGACTTGCTTCCACACTAAAAATGAATTCTAAGGTGAATGATGAGTCCGATACGGGACCTACAGAGTCTGTCACAGGTGGGCAGATTGTGGTTGAGGGGCCAGTTGGTTGGAGTGCTTGTGTTGTTGTGTGCTCCAAACTTATAAACTTACCATATACTGAAAATGATATGCAGAAGAGAATCTCTTGTAGGAGAGCAACATTTTCGAATGACACTAAGCTATGTAACCATATAAAAGACTAATGACTGTCTAAAGGAGCTAATCCTATAAAGCAGAAGGATTTGTGAATGACAGATGGAGTTCCGTATTGGATGAGGAAATATAAATACGTGTGGACAACGAGTATACTATTTTCTGCTCAGACCAGACACATTCCTTTAATTCAGAGAACAAAACTGAGGTCTGAGGGTGTGGTCTATTTAAAGGGATATTTTAAACAAAAACGTAACAACAAAACTAATGTAAATTAAAACTGTGAAGTAATCCAAAATACGTACTGCCAACAGATCATGGAAGATGTACCGTTCAATGGAATGCTGCACATATAGGTATTAGAAGGGCAAGCGAATGGGCACTTAGACAACAAAACATTGCAATGCAGAGATGTGGCTCGTTAACTGCTCGAGAAGCTTGAAAGGATTGGTGCTGCAGGCTGTGCCACGATTGGCTGCTCCTGTTCCATTGCTGCTAAGGTCCATTCTCACAAATGAGTCAGAAGGTTGTGGGTTCAAGTCCCACTCCAGAGACCTGAGCACAAAAATCTAGGCTGACACGCCAGTGCAGTGCTGAGGGAGTGCTGCACTGTCGGAGCTGCCGTCTTTCAGATGAGACATTAAACCTGCTCTCTCAGGTAGATGTAAAAGATCCCATCCTATTTTGAAGAAGAGCAGGGGAGTTATCCTCAGTGTCCTGGCCAATATTTATCCCTCAATCAACATAACAAAAATAGATTATCTAGTCATTGTCACATTTCTGTTTGTGGGAGCTTGCGATGCGGAAATTGGCTGCCGCGTTTTCTACATTATAACAGTGACTACACTTCAAAAGTATGTAATTGGCTGTAAAGTGCTTTGGGACATTGTGAAAGGTGCTATATAAATGCAAGTCTTTCTTTCAATTCAAATTGGGAGTGGCAGTTGATTCTGTCAATGGGTGCAGGATCTGGGCACATTCGCTTATTGCAGCAGCTAACGCCAACATGCTGTCCCTCATGTGCCTTGACAGTGTCTCAACGACCTGCAACATTCCCTCCCTCATGGTCAGTGACATGGTTTCAGCTGACTGAGATATTCCCTCACTCATGGTCCTGGACATCGTTCCCATTTCTCGTGAGATTGCTGTTACTTCTCCCGACAGTCCCACTAACTCATCACCCACCCCACTTATGGTGTCCAGGAGTGATCGCGTAAGGTCAATGCTCTCCGCACTCATTGCCATCATCTGAACCACATCTGTTAGATCCTGCACTTCAGGAGAGCATTGTCGTGCTCTCCTTCTCCTCCTCACCCTGGGTGTACCTCGCTGCACCCCACCACTGGGACCCGCAGCCTCGAAAGGCGGAGCCCTGGGTGTGCCTTGCTGCACCACACCACTGGGACCCGCAGCCTCGAAAGGCGGAGCCCTGGGTATGCCTTGCTGCACCACACCACTGGGACACGCAGCCTCGAAAGGCGGAGCCCTGGGTGTGCCTTGCTGCACCACACCACTGGGACACGCAGGCTTGGACGGGAGGAAACCATGGAATGTCCCAACAACACTCAAACCACTAATCATAGAAGGGGCTGGCACCTCAATGGGCGTCACCTGCACCTCCTCCAAAATCAGTAAAACAGTGGGGGCTTCATCCATCTCCATCCCCTCCCCCTCATGGTCTTGGTCTGGAGGGTGGGACCGGAAGATGTTCGTCTATTCAGGCTCGTCCTCATCTGAATCCTTTTCTGCATCGTTGGGATTGGCCTCAAAATATAACAGAACACAGACAAATGGTTAGCAGCAGAGGAGGAGGCAGTGTGGGTGGCATGAGTAGATCCACACAACGCAGGCAGCAGGCTGATTTGAAGGACCATGATGAATGATAGCACATTGCATCAACCGAAGTGTAGCATGGCTAGCCCATGCAGTGCTTAACATTTAGCAAAGCCAGACTGGAATTTGCAGGACTTACCTTCTCGCTCGAGTGTGGGCCCAGCTTGTGCAGTGCTGGTTGCTTTTCTCCAGGCAGGACCCATCAAAGCAGCGACCCTCTCTTCCAAGAGTGTCAGTGGTTGCAGATTTGCCAGGCCTCCTCCTGTTCACGTTCTTTCCCTTTTATTATGTGCCACCTTCCTCTGTAAAGATGAAAATGCAACTTTTTAGAGACGGTGTCTTTCTGCTGGGTGGGACATGTACAGCTGGTCACAGTTGCAATTGCAATTCCATTGAATAAACGAAAATACTACTTACACTAACTACTTGACAAAGGTCCTGCCACTTCTTTTTACACTGGCCTCTAGATCTCGTGGTGGTCACCATTGCACAGTAATTTTCTGCAACTTGGTTCCAGTGTTTCTTCATTTCTTTGGGTGGAACTTTTATGTGACCTCTGCTGGTGTCCAGCTCCTGTCATCTGATCTCAATCACAGTAACTAGTGCCTCCACTTCATCCTGTAAGAAATTCTTGGTCCTTGCACCGTGTTGCATCTTGTATTGCTGCATATCCGATTTTTCCAATGCTCTCACACAGCACTCCTTCTCACACACACAACTGGCTCTTTAAACATGGCCGATTGCCAACCCGGAGCTGTACTGCGCCTGTGCGTCCATTGAAATAATGTCAAAAATGTCACTTTTTATGTCGCTCATGCACAGAAGGTGCGGCATCGTTTTTTCGATGCAGGCAGCAGGCTCCACCCCCCAAGGCGACTGGACACACCATGCGGCGGAAAATTTGAATTATACATCGGGGAAACGTTGGCAAAATATTTCTGGCGCATTTCTGGCCTAGAAAAACGGGCAGAACTCTGGCAAAATATGCCAGAAAACGGGCTTGGGCAAAATTGAGCCCTTAATGAGTGCCACATTATCTGTAATCATTTGGACGCCACACAAATGGACTTACTTCCAGTTATGGTTTCAGTCTTCTGCAAGCGATATTTAATTATATGTAAAAGTTGGCTGCTCCACTTATCAGGAGGTTAGATTGGATTACGATTTAGTTATGGTGATGTTACATTCGTCATTTCTCTGACTCTACAGTTATATTGTATTTCAATTTGGAGGTTTTTTTAATCTGCAAAGTTAGACAACCCTGACATATTATGTCCTCTAGTCTTGGAGAAAAGTGCATTCAATCTAAAATATTATCAACTCCCCCACCCCTCCCCACATGCACATTGTGTACAAAACAGAGAATTTGGCCTACTAAATTGAATGGGACTGTGATTCCTGATCCTCAATCCTAATCCTGGAGTTCCAATTTAATTCTAGAAGCTTAATGTCTGTTCTTTCTGGGGGAACTTGTCAAATTCTAAAAATTGTACTGCGCAATCAAGGAAAACTTCTATTTTTAGCAATGGTCATTGGCCAGTGAATGAAACTTACAAACTGAAATGGTTGAAATACCATTGAGAGCAGCCTCAATTATGTGTGGAAAACAGTTACGGAAGGATCGCCTTGAATGGTCAAAAAAGAATAATATTTATAATATTGGAAGACTTTGTAAAGAGAAATGCCAGTTTGGCTAATATTACAATTTAGCAAGAACAATACCATTTGAAAGAACGAAATGATCCAAAATCATTGGGCTTATGGGACATTGTTAAAACTGGGAGGAAAACGTTGATGAAGTACATCAAGGAGTATTTCAGATTTTAGACCTCATCTGGTTTTAAGTCAGCTTCGGTCGTGGTTGTTGTTTAAAATTGTAATTCATTCATGGTTTAAGCAGGCATGTCTTGCCTGACATGTATGTTCATTTCTGAAGGGAAGAAACTACAGACTGCTGGGCTAAAAACAAATAGGAGGGGATTTAGGGCTAGAAATGATGTGCATTTGCACCTCCTGACAGCGGGGGAAATGCCGAGGTAAGTAAAAAAAAAAGTACCTTTGTTGATTCCGTTTTCTTCACGGGTTCCTGCCCACGATCATTCAGCCCAGCATTCTGCTCGAGTGGCGGCCTGATTGTGCAGGTTTGCCGCTGCCTTGGGGGTCCAGGTAGGTCGTTTTAAATTGCAAAGCCTTCCCTTTAAGAGAGGGAAGCAGGGTCCCTTTGAACGCGGCATCGCTGCGTGGCCTATTGTGCAGTGCTGCTGAGGTTCACACCCCGCCGGTGTCCTTTACTGCTCCAAGAAGGAAGTAGAGCACTTGATTTAGTGCACCACTTCCTTCCTGGAGTGCTAAAGCCAATTTTTTGAGAGCTGGGAAACATTAACGCCGAGCACCAAGTTTCCCGTCTTTTAAAAGTTAATGCCCCGCGTCGGGGTGATAATGAATTTCTCCCTCTTAATCTGGAAACTGCAGACAAAGTGCAGCTCAACCTCTCCCCATGTCTCCCAACCCCATAATCAGTTCTTTCTGAAATCAAACCATGGATGAGTCAAAGTTTTCTCCAACGAAGCACTGGGAAAACCAACCCGATCGTTTTCAGCCCCCAACATAAACTTCACTCTCGTCATTCCTCTTCGCAACTACCTGATCAGATTTAACCACAGCATGCAAATTCTTGACTGGATTTTCGGTTGTCTAACACCTCAATTAGCGGCCAGCGGAGGCTTTAATGGGAGTAAAAGAGGTTACCGACTGGGAACACAGCATTTAGCGCCCCAATAGAAAGTTCATTAGAGGCTTACCGGGGGCACAAACCAGTACTGCCTGGATGCTGACATAGAAACATAGAAAATAGGTGCAGGAGTAGGCCATTCAGCCCTTCGAGCCTGCACCGCCATTCAATGTGATCATGGCTGATCATGCAACTTCTGTACCCCTTTCCTGCTTTCTCTCCATACCCCTTGATCCCTTTAGCCATAAGGGCCACATCTAACTCCATTTTGAATATATCAAACGAACTGGCCTCAACAACTTACTGTGGTAGAGAATTCCACAGGTTCACCACTCTCTGGGTGAAGAAATTTCTCCTCATCTCGGTCCTAAATGGCTTATCCCTTACCCATAGACTGTGACCCCTGGTTCTGAACTTCCCCAACATCGGGAACATTCTTCCTGCATCTAATCTGTCCAATCCCATCAGAATTTTATATGTTTCTATGAGATCCCCTTTCATTCTTCTAAATTCCAGTGAATATAAGCCTAGTCGATCCAGTCTTAACTCATATGTCAGTCCTGCCATCCCGGGAATCAGTCTGGTGAACCTTCGCTGCATTCCCTCAATAGCAAGAATGTCCTTCCTCAGATTAGGAGACCAAAACTATACACAATATTCAAGGTGTCGCCTCACTAAGGCCATGTACAACTGCAGTAAGACCTCCCTGCTCCTATACTCAAATCCTCTCGCTATGAAGGCCAACATGCCATTTGCCTTCTTTACTGCCTGCTGTACCTGCATGCCAAACTTCAACGACTGATGTACCATGACACCCAGGTCTCGTTGCACCTCCCCTTTTCCTAATCTGCCACCATTCAGATAATATTCTGCCTTCCTATTTTTGCCACCAAATGGGTAACCTCACATTTATCCACATTATACTGCATCTGCCATGCATTTGCCCACTCACCTAACCTGTCCAAGTCACCCTGCAGCCTCTTAGCATCCTCCTCACAACTCACATTGCCACCCAACTTAGTGTCATCTGCAAACTTGGAGATATTACATTCAATGTAGTATCCGATCATGACATATTTCCTGGTGCAACGCCCACACTTGCACCCCGGTCAGAAAATTAGGTGCGGCCGCCAAGAACAAAGTCTGGAAAAACAGTCAGTACAGGCTTGCAGAGTCATTAACTGGTGGCTACTTAACAGGATGAGGAAGCGCTTCCGTCGGAGGTCACAGTCAGTGCAATATTTACACACAGCACGGTGGTGAGCCTCCGAGTTTGCAGTGACAGACAGAAATAAGAGTTCAGCTTGAGAAAAAGTGATTTTGAAAACTTTAATTGGTGCATTACTGTGCCGCACCGATAAGACATGGCTTTTCCCGGGATCTGAATCGGAGTTCGGCGCATGCTGAGTGAAATTTAGTGCCGCCATTTTCGTTAGCATCCCCCCAGCTCTGGTGTGTAACGGCTGATTTAATGCCCCTGTCAGCTCATCGACTAAATCTGACCAATTTCTGGGTGGAGGGAGCAAACTTTTTCAAGGCGCTAAAATTACTGCCTGCGTTATGGCCCGAATGAATTTCTCCCCCTTGGTGTCCCCTTTGTGTAAAAGGTGTAATTATAGGGTTGTAAATAATCATGAATGCCGAGTATCAATTTTCCCTCTAAATTATCTTTGTTGTGTGCAGCCTGTTTATTTCAATGTGCGGGGCCTTTAAATTTCTGCGCATGTGCGGCATTTCAAATTGAAAAGCTTGTGAGTGGCCTGTGGGGGACCTTGCAGATTCCAACACGGATGCACACACATACAGCTAAGAGAGAAGACTGCCTAGTACCAACTGCCAAAACTTAAAGACTAAGGAATATTTTTACAGGAATGTAATGATAAAGAGAGGGAAAATAGATTATGAGAGTAAACTAGCACAAAATATAAAAATAGATAATAAAACTTTCTACAGTTATATAAAAAGGAAAAGAGTGACTAAATTAAATGTTGGTCCCCTAGAGGATGATGCTGGGGAATTAATAATGGGGAACAGGGAAATGGCAGAGACATTGAACAAATATTTTGTATTGGTCTTCACGGTAGAAGGCACTAAAAACATCCCAATAGTGGACAACCAAACGACTATAGGGAGGGAGGAACTTAATACAATCACTATCACTAAAGAAGTAGTACTCGGTAAAATAATGGGACTAAAAGCGGATAAGTCCCCTGGACCTGATGGCTTACAACCTAGGGTCCAAAAGAAATGGTTGCAGAGATAGTGGATGCATTGGTTGTAATTTACCAAAATTCGCTGGATTCTGGGGCGGTCCCAGCGGATCGCAAAACCGCAAATGTATCGCCCCTATTTAAAATAGGAGGCAGACAAAAAGCAGGAAACTATAGACCAATTAGCCTATCATCTGTCGTTGGGAAAATGCTAGAGTCCATTATTAAGGAAGCAGTAGCGGGACATTTGGAAAAGCATAATTCATCAAGCAGAGTCAGCATGGTTTTATGAAAGAGAAATCAAGTTTGACAAATTTGCTGGATTTCTTTGAAGATGTAATGAGCAGGGTAGATAAGGAGGAACCAGTGGATGTGGTGTATTTGGATTTCCAGTAGGCATTCGATAAGGTGCCACATAAAAAGTTAATGCACAAGATAAAGGTTCATGGGGTTGGGGGTAATGTATTAGCATGGATAGAGGATTGGCTAACTGACAGAAAACAGAGAGTTGGGATAAATGGGTCATTTTCCAGTTGGCAAACAGTGACTAGTGGGGTGCCACAGGGATCGGTGCTGCGTCTACAACTATTTACAATCTATATTAATGACTTGGATGAAGGGACCGAGTGTAATGTAGCCAAGTTTGCTGATTCTGGGAAAGCAAATTGTGAGGGACACAAAAAATCTGCAAAGGGATATAGACAGGCTAAATGAGTGGGTAAAAATCTGGAGTATAATGTGGAAAAATGTGAGGTTATCCATTTTGGCAGAAAAAATAGAAAAACAAATTATAATTTAAATGGAGAAAAATTACAAAAAGCTGCAGTACAGAGCAACCTGGGGGTCCTTGCGCATGAAACACAAAAAGTTAGTATGCAGGTACAGCAAGTAATCAGGAAGGCGAATGGAATGTTGGCCTTTATTGCAAGGGGGATAGAGTATAAAAGCAGAGAAGTCCTGCTACAGCTACACAGGGTATTGGTGAGGCCACACCTGGAGTACTGCGTACAGTTTTGCTCTCTGTATTTAAGGAAGGATATACTTACATTGGAGGCTGTTCAGAGAAGGTTCGTTAGGTTGATTCTGGAGATGAGGGGGTTGACTTATAAAGATAGGTTGAGTAGGTTGGGCCTATACACATTGGAGTTCAGAAGAATGAGAGGCGATCTTATCGAAACATGTAAGATAATGAGGGGGCTCGACAAGGTGGATGCAGAAAAGATATTTCCACTCATAGGGGAAGCTAAAACTAGGGGACATAGTCTCAGAATAAGTGGCTACCCATTTAAAACTGAGATGAGGAGGAATTTCTTCTCTCAGAGGGTTGTAAATCGATGGAATTCTCTGCCCCAGAGTGCTGTGGAGGCTGAGTCATTGAATATATTTAAGACGGAGATAGACAGATTTTTGAGCGATAAGGGAGTAATGGCTCAATGGGCCAAATGGCCTAATCCTGCTCCAATTTCTTATGCAACAGTAATCGACAACAATACAGAGCTCTAAGGTTGCAGGGTTTATCTGAACACAGGCAGTTTCCCTCCAGTTTTTATCTTGGGTTATGAGGGGGCTTTATGGGCTACAGACCTGTCATCCCATCTTGGATACATTGAGACCATTGACCAAAACAGTTATCAAACAGAGTGAAGGGTGGTCATTTCGCCTTTTGCCATAACTTGAGTAAAATGTCCTCAATTTAAAAATATTTTCAGTAATTCTTAGCCTGTGTTTAGTTTCTGTGGTTAGAAAAGAATTTAAAATCCTATTTAATATGCAACATAAATTTGAATTTCTGCACAGTTAAAATAAACAAGGTTTTATTTTACTAGCAGATACCCTTGGGCTACTATCGTTCAAAAGCACATGCAAACTTTATCAACCAGGAGGGAAAAGTCTAATTGTTATGGTGAATTATTTGAAACAAAATAGGTGGGCAAATTTCCTCGGTGCTTTTCCCACCGTAACTTTGGTGCAAACCCCAATTACACGCATAAACAAGGTTTCAGCAGAAAAGGGGGTCACGCTCGGAGGGAATTCATCCCATAATGCGATTATTAAACCAAACTGTTCTCCTTCATAATTGGGAAAGGCAGAAAGAACAGTTAATTCTTTCCAGTTGTACGTGAGTGAAATCAATGGGATGAAGGCCGGACTGCTTCGACAACAGGTGGGTATCCATCCATCGGATTCACCGCCGGCAGTGAGGGTGAAAATCTACCTCTTGGATTTTACAGCACAGCAGGCATTTGGCCGATTGCGCCTGTATCAGCTCTGTAAAAGAACTGACCACTTATGTCATTCACCTGCCTTTTCTCCATCCACTTTCCCCCCAAAAAGTAGCGTGGTTGTACAGTTCACGTCACTGGTAAACTGCTTATATTGCACGAGGCGCTGAGCATGTAGAGTCTCATCGCAGAGAGCATGCAGAAATCAAGCGCAGGCAGCGGAAAGAACGTGCGGCAAACCAGTCCCACCCAGCCCTTCCCTCAACGACTATCTGCCCCACCTGTGACAGGGGCTGTGGTTCTCGTATTGGACTGTTCAGCCACCGAAGGACTCATTTTTAGAGTGGAAGCAAGTGTTCCTTGATTCCGAGCAACTGCCTTTGATGATGATGATATTGCATGTAAGAACATAAGAAATGGGAGCAGGAGTAAGCCATACATCCCCTTGAGCCTGCTCCACCATTCAATAAGATCATGGATGATCATTGACCTCTGCTCCACTTTCCCACCCGATCTCCATATCCCTAAATTCCCTGAGACTCCAAAAATCTTTTCCACATGCTTTTCTTGGGAAATTATCGGTTGTCTGCGTAGCCATAGTAGAAACAAAATGGTAGTCTTTTAAGAGTTACACAGTTTAAATGACAACATAGGCACACAGCTCTATATCCTGCTGCTTTTTTACTAACATCATGCAAATGTCAAGTTAAACAAACCCAACATTTACGCAGACCTTTTGCAATTCTTCAAATTTAAAAACAATGGTTCATAAACTTGTCCTTTAGGATTTCATGAAGCCTAAACATGACTCCCAGCTCACACATTCAGAATATTGTTCTGCAGCGTTTCATTTTCCAGCCCAATCACAAGGCACAATTCAAAAGCCATTTCTAAATCAGGCCAAGACATGACAAACTTCATTGTACTAAAATGCAAAATAGCAAAGCGTAAAATTTTTCAAAATCCCAAATGGAATGCCGCACAGACCTTATAAAGTAAGTCATTTCTGGATTGTTTGCTTGGCTTGAGAAACCTACTTATATCAGTGGCATTGCTAGACATACAAAATCTCAGACTAAAGAGTCCCTTGATAACGATGAAATCCAACTGACACCTGTGGTCTGTATTAATTGAAGTAAAATGTCCGGTTTATAAGGAGAGGAAAAGACCAGATCTGAAGCATCTGCTAACATTCCTACATTCCAACTCAGTCACTTAGAGTAAAAAATAATGTTCCCTTGATATTAAATGTCAAAAATTCTGCAAGGCTTGGCCTATCCACTTAAATGCTAGCATATGGTGGTAAACATTCCAAATTCTTCGTCCACTATATTTTATGCTTGCACTGTGTAAAACAAGATGTAATAGTCTAATTGTATGACAAATATCATGAGCATGTTTTTTCTCCAACAACTAATCCTTGTAGAATTTCTACACTGTTTATTTTTCATTTTTGGAATGTGGATGTTACTAGCAAGGCCAGTATTTATTGCCCATCTCCTGTTGCCCTGAGATTGATGGGATGGTGTGACGCCTTCTTGAATCACTGATACAATGAGTCACTTCAGAGGGCAGTTAAGAGTCAACCACGTTGGTAGGGGACTAGAACCACATATTGACCAGACTGGATAAGGATAACAAATTTCCTAGGAACATAGTTTCATGTTTCTAACTACAATGTAACACCACTGTATGACTGTATACACTCATAAGAACAAAGGAACATAAGAACATAAGAATTAGGAACAGGAGTAGGCCATCTAGCCCCTCGAGCCTGCTCCGCCATTCAATAAGATCATGGCTGATCTGGTCGTGGACTCAGCTCCACTTACCCGCCCTCTCCCCATAACCCTTAATTCCCTTATTGGTTAAAAATCTATCTATCTTTGACTTGAAAACATTCAATGAGCCAGCCTCAACTGCTTCCTTGGGCAGAGAATTCCACAGATTCACAACACTCTGGGAGAAGAAATTCTTTCTCAACTCGGTTTTAAATTGGCTCCTCCGTATTTTGAGGCTGTGCCCCCGAGTTCTAGTCTCCCCCACCAATGGAAACAACCTCTCTGCCTCTATTTTGTCTATCCCTTTCATGATTTTAAATGTTTCTATAAGATCACCCCTCATCCTTCTGAACTCCAAGGAGTAAAGACCCAGTCTACTCAATCTATCATCATAAGGTAACCCCCTCATTTCTCGAATCAGCCTAGTGAATCGTCTCTGTACCTCTTCCAAAGTTAGTATATCCTTCCTTAAGTAAGGTGACCAAAACTGCACGCAGTACTCCAGGTGTGGCCTTACCAATACCTTATACAGTTGCAGCAACACCTCCCTGCTTTTGTACTCCATCCCTTTCGCAATGAAGGTCAACATTTCATTTGCCTTCCTGATTACCTGATGCACCTGCAAACTAACCTTTTGGGATTCATGCACAAGGACCCCCAGGTCCCTCTGCACCACAGCATGTTGTAATTTTTCCCCATTCAAATAATATTCCCTTTTACTGGTTTTTTTTCCCAAGGTGGATGACCTCACACTTTCCGACATTGTATTCCATCTGCCAAACCTTAGCCCATTCGCTTAACCTATCCAAATCTCCTTGCAGCCTCTCTGAGTCCTCTACACAACCCGCTTTCCCACGAATCTTAGTGTCATCTGCAAATTTTGTTGCATTACACTCTGTCCCCTCTTCTAGGTCATCTATGTATATTGTAAACAGTTGTGGTCCCAGTACTGATCCCTGTGGCACACCACTAACCACTGATTTCCAACCGGAAAAGGACCCATTTATCCCGACTCTCTGCTTTCTGTTCGCCAGCCAATTCTCTATCCATGCTAATACATTTCCTCTGACTCCGCGTACCTTTATCTTCTGCAGTAACCTTTTGTGTGGCACCTTATCGAATGCCTTTTGGAAATCTAAATACACCACATCCATCGGTACACCTCTATCCACCATGCTCGTTATATCCTCAAAGAATTCCAGTAAGTTAGTTAAACATGATTTCCCTTTCATGAATCCATGCTGCGTCTGCTTGATTGCACTATTCCTATCCAGATGTCCCGCTATTTCTTCCTTAATGATAGTTTCAAGCACTTTCCCCACTACAGATTTAAACTAACCGGCCTATAGTTACCTGCCTTTTGCCTGCCCCATTTTTTAAACAGAGGCGTTACATTAGCTGCTCTCCAATCCACTGGTACCTCCCCAGAGTCCAGAGAATTTTGGTAGATTATAACAAATGCATCTGCTATAACTTCCGTCATCTCTTTTAATACCCTGGGATGCATTTCATCAGGACCAGGGGACTTGTCTACCTTCAGTCCCATTCGTCTGTCCAGCACGACCTCCCTAGTGATAGTGATCATCTCAAGGTCCTCCCTTCCCACATTCCTATGACCAGCAATTTTTGGCATGGTTTTTGTGTCTTCCACTGTGAAAACCGAAGCAAAATAATTGTTTAATGTCTCAGCCATTTCCACATTTCCCATTATTAAATCCCCCTTTTCATCTTCTAAGGGACCAACATTTACTTTAGTCACTCTTTTCCGTTTTATATATCTGTAAAAGCTTTTACTATCTGTTTTTATGTTTTGCGCAAGTTTACCTTCGTAATCTATCTTCCCTTTCTTTATTGCTTTTTTAGTCATTCTTTGTTGTTGCTTAAAATTTTCCCAATCCTCTAGTTTCCCACTAACCTTGGCCACCTTATACGCATTGGTCTTTGATTTGATACTTTCCTTTATTTCCTTGGTTATCCATGGCTGGTTATCTCTTCTCTTGCCGCCCTTCTTTTTCACTGGAATATATTTTTGTTGCGCATTATGAAAGAGCTCCTTAAAAGTCCTCCACTGTTCCTCAATTGTGCCACCGTTTAGTCCTTGTTTCCAGTCTACTTTAGTCAACTCTGCCCTCATCCCACTGTAGTCCCCTTTGTTTAAGCATCGTACTCTTGTTTCTGACACAACTTCCTCATCCTCAATCTGTATTACAAATTCAACCATATTGTGATCACTCATTCCGAGAGGATCTTTTACGAGGAGATCGTTTATTTTTCCTGTCTCGTTACACAGGACCAGATCCAAAATGGCTTGCTCCCTTGTAGGCTCTGTTACATACTGTTCTAAGAAACAATCCCGTATGCATTCTATGAATTCCTCCTCCAGGCTACCCCCTGCGATTTGATTTGACCAATCGATATGTAGGTTAAAATCCCCCATAACTACTGCCGTTCCTTTTTCACATGCCTCCATTATTCCCTTGATTATTGCCCGCCCCACCATGAAGTTATTATTTGGGGGCCTATAAACTACGCCGACCAGTGACTTTTTCCCCTTACTATCTCTGATCTCCACCCACAATGATTCAACATTTTGTTCATTGGAGCCAATATCATCCCTCACAACTGCCCTGATATCATCCGTTATTAACAGAGCTACCCCACCTCCTTTCCCTTCTTGCCTATCTTTCTGAATCGTCAGATACCCCTGTATGTTTAATTCCCAGTCTTGGCCACCTTGCAACCATGTTTCTGTAATGGCCACCAAATCATACCCATTTGTAATGATTTGTGCCGTCAACTCATTTACTTTATTTCTAATGCTGCGTGCATTTCGGTAGAGTGTTTTCATCCTAGTTTTTAAACCATGATTTTTAGTTTTTACCCCTCCTGCAGCCCTTTTATATTCAGTGGCCCTTTTTGTTTCTTGCCTTTGGTTTCTCTGCCCTCCACTTTTACTCATCTCTTTTCTGTCTTTTGTTTTTGTCTCCTTTTTGTTTCCTTCTATCTCCCTGTATTGGTTCCCATCCCCCTGCCATATTAGTTTAACTCCTCACCAACAGCACTAGCAAACACTCCCCCTAGGACATTGGTTCCGGTCCTGCCCAAGTGCAGACCGTCCGGTTTGTACTGGTTCCACCTCCCCCAGAACCTGTTCCAATGCCCCACGAATTTGAATCCCTCCCTGTTGCACCACTGCTCAAGCCACGTATTCATCTGTGCTATCCTGCGATTCCTACTCTGACTAGCATGTGGCACTGGTAGCAATCCCGAGATTACTACTTTTGAGGTCCTACTTTTTAATTTAACTCCTAGCTCCTTAAATTCATCTCGTAGGACCTTATCCCTTTTTTTACCTATGTCGTTGGTACCAATGTGCACCACGACAACTGGCTGTTCTCCCTCCCTTTTCAGAATGTCCTGCACTCGCTCGGAGACATCCTTGACCCTTGCACCAGGGAGGCAACATACCATCCTGGAGTCTCGATTGCGGCCGCAGAAACGCCTATCTATTCCCCTTATGATTGAATCCCCTATCACTATCGCTCTCCCACTCTTTTTTAAGCTCTCCTGTACAACAGAGCCAGCCACGGTACCATGAACTTGGCTGCTGTTGCTCTCCCCTAATGAGTCATCTCCCTCAACAGCACTCAACGTAGATGCACACCTTAACCACAGGGGATGAACTTGTGTGAGTCACTCCTTACCTGATCACACAGGTATATAAAGGGAGGTCCTACGCAGGGTCATCACTTCTGGAGTCCTGTAATAAAGAGTTAAGGTCACAGAGTGGCCTTGTCCCTGGAATGTGCCTCGTGTGGTTTCATGCTGTAGGATAAGAACTTTACACATAGGAACAGGAGTCGGCCATTCAGCCCCTCGAGTCTGTTCCACCATTCAATTCGATCATTGCTGATCTGTATCTTAACTTCATTTACCCGCCTTGGTTCTGTATCCCTTAATACCTTTACCTCACAAAAATCTGTCAATCACAGTTTGGAAATTTTCAATTGAACTAGCCTCAATTGCTCTTAGAGGGAGAGAGTTCCAGATTTCCAATACCTGTTGAGTGAAGAACTGCTTCCTGACATCAGCCCTGAACGGCCTAGCTCTAATTTTAAGCTGTGCACCCTTGTTCTGGACTCCCCCACCAGAAAAAGTAGTTTCCAAAAAGACAGTAATGAAGCAGGTTGGTTTTTACGACAGTCCGATAGCTGCATGGTCACTTTTATTTTATCTCCAGATTTTTAAGCTGATTTCAAATTCTCAAACTGCCATCATGGGATTCAAACTTGCATTCCCAGGATGATTAGTCCAGACATCTGGATTATTCATTCAGTAACATTGCCACTACACTACTGTACCCCAGTGGACAGCTTCAAACTGCAGGAGTGTTGGCTTTTGTGGTGTCTGTAGAGCCAGGATTCTAATATTTTCTTGCTTCCTTTGGGGAACATTAAAAGGTATATAACATTACAAAAATATGCTTTTCATTTTGTCTGTGGGTACAAAATGCTTCCCTCTCATGCCTAGTTATAATATCTTTGACGTACGTGAAATTAATTTGTACATATAAGGTTGCACAAGAGAAAAGGCTGAACAGAAGTCAAATCCCATTCAACTTGTGATTTACTTTTAAGTTGAACAGTGCTTATTAAAGGTAGAGTTGGCTAAAGTGGACTGGGAAAATAGACTAAAGTGCGGGACCGGTTGATGAGCAGTGCCAGACATTTAACGAGATATTTTATAACTCTCAACAAAAATATATTCCAATGAGAAGGAAAGACTGTAAGAAAAAGGATAACCATCCATGGCTATCTAAGGAAATAAGTGATGGTATCTATTGTGTTCCTAACACAGATGAGACTGCACACAGGGAGGTTAAAGTAACAGTGACCTCAGTCTTTATTAAGACACTCCAGAGTGAGGAACAGGCCTTAGGGGCCAGCTTATATACAGTGCTCCCAAGGGATGCTGGGATCCCTTGGGGCTTCAGGGGATGCGTTCCCTGGTGGCGGAACATGCGAGTGCATGCTTTACAGATACACAACATCACTTCCTCCCAGAGTCAAAGTGAAAACTATTTACAAGGTGAGGCGGTCGGGAGCCTTTCTTTCCCTGGTGGTCCGCCTCGGTTCAAATGTCTGTTCTGGTGTGTTGGCTGTGCCCTCGCTGGGCTGGCGTGTTGTTGGCCCTGCAGGGCTGCTGGGTGAGCCTGGCCTTGTGCGGCTGTTGGGCGTGATGAGTTCGATTTCCTGGTCTGGGTTGGTGTCGTTGATCCTTTGGGTGTGTGTTGTGGGCTCGAAAAAGGTAGTGTCTGCTGTGGGTTGTGAACCGCAACCTCGTTTGGTCCAGGTGCTTTCTGCAAATTTGTCAATTGTCGAGTTTGACTACAAACACCTGACTCCTTTCTTTAGCTATCACCGTGCCCGCGATCCACTTGGGACCATGTCCATAGTTTAGCACATACACAGGGTCATTCAGATCAATTTCCCATGACACAGTGGCGCGACCATCATTTATATTTTGTTGCTGCCGCCTGCTCTCTACCTGATCATGCAGGTTGGGGTGAACCAGTGAGTTTTAAGTGTCCTTTTCATGAGTAGCTCAGCCGGGGGCACCCCTGTGAGCGAGTGGGTTCTCGTGCGGTAGCTAAGCAGTACTCGGGACAGGCGGGTTTGGAGTGAGCCTTCTGTGACTCGTTTAAGGCTCTGTTTGATTGTTTGTACTGCCCGCTCTGTCTGCCCATTGGAGGATGATTTAAACGGAGGTGACATGTTTGATCCCATTGCGGTTCATGAATTCTTTAAATTCGGCACTGGTGAAACATGGCCCGTAATCACTGACCAGTATGTCAGGCAGGCTGTGGGTGGCAAACATGGCCCTCAGGCTTTCAATGGTGGCGGTGGCAGTGCTTCCTGACATTATTTCACATTCAATCCACCAAAAAAGCTTTCACCACCACCAGGAACATTTCACCGAGAAACAGGCCCACATAATCGTCATGGATTCTCAACCATGGTCTGGAGGGCGAGGACCACAAACTTAGTGGTGCCTCTCTGGGCGCATTGCTCAACTGAGCAAACACGCTGCATTGCCGTTCACAGGACTCTAAGTCAGAGTTGATACCAGGCCACCACACGTGGGATCTGGCTATTGCTTTCATCATTACTATACCCGGATGTGTGCTATGGAGATCCGAGATGAACATCTCCCTGCCCTTTTGGGTAGCACTACGCGGTTACCCCAGAACAGGCAGTCTGCCTGAATGGACAGCTCATCCTTTCGCCACTGGAACGGCTTGATTAGCTCTTGCATTTCAACGGGGATGCTGGCCCAGCTCCCATGCATTACACAGTTTTTTTACTAGGGACAGCAGAGGATCTTGGCTGGTCCAAGTCCTAATCTGGCGGGCCGTGACAGGTGATTTATCATTTTCAAACGCTTCCGTGACCATTAACAAGTCTACGGGCTGTGCCATCATCAACAAGTTTGCAGGCTGCGCCATTTCCACCTCCGTGGTGGGCAACGGTAGCCGACTGAGAGCATCCACACAGTTCTCGGTGCCTGGCCTGTGGCGGATGGTATAGTTATACGCTGATACGCGAGTGCCCACCTTTGTATGCGGGCTGAGGCATTAGTATTTATCCCCTTTTTTTCTGCGAACAGGGATATGAGGGGCTTGTGATCGGTTTCCAGCTCAAATTTGAGGCCAAACAGGTACTGATGCATTTTCTTTACCCCGAACACACACGGTAATGCCTCTTCCTCAATCATGCTGTAGGCCCTCTCACCCTTAGACAAGCTCCTGGAGGCATAGGCAACAGGTTGCAACTTCCCCGCAACGTTAGCTTGTTGTAATACACACCCGACTCCATATCACATGCTAGCACAAGTCTTTTACATGGGTTATACAACACAAGCAGCTTGTTGGAGCATAAAATGTTTCTGGCTTTCTCAAAAGCAATTACCTGTTTTTTTCCCCATACCCAGTTCTCACCTTTACGCAATAACACATGTAGAGGCGCTAAGAGGCTGCTTAACCCCAGTAGGAAGTTACCAAAATAGTTGAGTCCCAGGAACGACCGCAGCTCCGTGATGTTCTGTGGCCTAGGCGCATTCCTGATAGCCACTGTCTTGGCGTCTGTGGGCCGAATGCTATCTGCCGCGATCTTTCTCCCCAAAAACTCCACTTCTGTTGCCATGAAGACGCATTTCGACCTCTTCAGCCGCAGTCCTACGCGATCCAGTCGCTGGAGGACCTCCTCCAGGTTTTGTAGATGCTCGACGGTGTCCCGACCCGTGACCAATATGTCGTCCTGAAAAACCACCGTGTGTGGTACCGACTTGAGTAGGCTCTCCATGTTTTTCTGGAAGATTGCTGCAGCCGACCGAATTCCGAACGAGCATCTGTTGTAGATGAACAGTCCCTTGTGCGTGTTGATGCAGGTGAGGCCCTTCAAAGACTCCTCCAGCTCCTGCGTCATGTAGGCCGAAGTTGGGTCGAGGTTGGTGAACATCTTGCCTCCTGCCAGCGTCGCAAATCGGCCGTCTGCCTTAGGTAGCGGGTATTGGTCCTGTAGCAAGAAACGATTAATAGTTACTTTATAATCGCTGCAAATCCTGACCGAGCCATTACTTTTGAGTACTGGAACAATCGGGCTGGCCCACTCGCTGAATTCCACTGGGGAGATGATGCCCTCGCGTTGCAGCCTGTTCAGCTCGATTTCCACTCTCTCCCTCATCATGTGAGGTACCGCTCGCGCCTTGTGAATGGGTCATGCCTCTGGGACCAAGTTGATCCGCACCTTCGCCCCGGAAAAGTTTCCAATGCCTGGCTCAAAAAGGGAAGGAAATTTGTGAAGAACCTGGGTACATGAGGCCTCATCGACATGTGGTAGCACTCGGATGTCATCCCAGTTCCAGCAGATTTTGCCCAGCTAGCTCCTTCCAAGCAGTGTGGGGCCATCGCCCGGGACAATCCAGAGTGGCAGTTCATGTACCGTGCCCTCGTAGGTGACCTTGACCATGGCGCTGCCCAGGACAGTGATAAGCTCTTTGGTGTACATTCTCAGTTTTGTGTGGATGGGGCTCAGGATTGGTCTGAGTGCCTTGTTGCACCACAATCTCTCAAACATCTTTTTACTCATGATGGATTGACTAGCGCCAGTGTCCAGTTCCATGGCTATGGGTAAGCCATTCAATTTTACATTATAGTTGGACATTTCATCAAAAATGTGTGCTTAAGCATCTGCCTCCTCTCTCTGAGGCTCGAAATTGCTTTGATCCACCATGGACCGATCTTCCTCTGCCACGTGGTGGTTAGCAGGTTTTGCTGAGCTTGCAGCTCATCTGCAAGCTCGTTGGAGGTGCCCCATTGTTCCACAGCTCTTGCAAACATACCCTTTGAAGTAGCATGAATAGGCTCAATGGAAGCCTCCTCAATACCAACAAGGCGTGAATTGCCTTGCATTCATCTTTTGTTGAGGACTCTGAGTCATCTGCGTCACCTGAGGCCTGCTGGCAAGTTGCAGACTCGTGGTTTCTGGTCTGTACATTTCTGCTCGCAAACACAGTTCCATTTAATTGATGAACATTGCTAGCACTTGTGTGCTGAGAGACTTGTTTGGTGTTATCACTGGTGGACATAAACGCCTGTGCTATCGCAATGGCCTTACTGAGGGTCGGTGTCTCCACAGTCAAAAGTTTTCATAGGATGGTCTCGTGGCCAATGTTCAGTACAAAAAAGTCTCTAAGTATCTGCTCCAGGTAGCCATCAAACTCACATTGTCCTGCAAGTCGCCTTAGCTCGGTGACGTAGCTCGCCACTTCCTGACTTTCAGATCGCTGGCACGTGTAGAACTGATACCTCGCCATCAGTACGCTCTCCCTTGGGTTAAGATGCTCCCGAACCAGTGTACACAGCTCCTCATACGACTTATCTGTGGGTTTCACCGGAGTAAGAAGATTCTTCATGAGGCTGTAGGCCGGTGTCCCACAGACCGTGAGGAGGACCGCTCTCCTTTTTGCAGCGCTTCCTTCTCCGTCCAGCTCGTTGGCTACAAAGTACTGGTCTAGCCGTTCGTCATAGGCTTCCCAGTCCTCACCCTCCGAAAACTTTTCCAGGATGCCCAGTTTGCTGCATCTTTGCGTTGGATTCATATGCTCGGCGCCAGTTAATGCGTTCCTGACATAGATGAGACTGCACACAGGGAGATTAAAGTAACAGTGACCCGAGTCTTTATTAAGACACTCCAGAGTGAGGAACAGGCCTTAGAGGCCGGCTTATTTACAGTGCTCCCAAGGGATGCTGGGATCCCTTGGGACTTCAGGAGATGCACTCTCTGGTGGCGCAACATGGGAGTGCATGCTTTACAGATACACAACAGTGTCAAATTGAAATCAAGGGCATGCAAAGTGGCCAAGACTAGTGGGAGGCCAGAGGATTGGGAAACTTTTAAAAGCCAGCAAAGAACGACTATAAAAATGAGAGGGAAGCTAGATTATGAAAGCAAACTAGCACAAAATATAAAAACAGATCGTAAGAGTTTCTGCAGTTACATAAAAAGTAAAAGATTGGCTAAAGTAAATGTTGGTTCCCTGGAGGATGAGACTGGAGAATTAATAATGGAGAACATGGAAATGGCAGAGACTTTGAACAAATATTTTGTATCGGTCTTCATGGTAGAAGTCACTAAAAACATTCTAATAGTGGATAATTATGGGGCTATAGGGAGGGAGGAACTTAATACAATCACTATCACTAAAGAAGCAGTACTCAGTAAAATAATGGGACTATTAGGCGGACAAGTCCCCTGGACATGATCGCTTGCATCCTCACATCCTAAAAGTGGCTGCAGAGATAGTGGATGCATTGGGGTTGTAATCTACCAAAATTTGCTAGATTCTGGGGTGGTGCCAGCGGATTCGAAAACTGCAAATCCAACCCCCCTCCCCAGTTAAAAAAGGAGGCAGACAGAAATTGCAAAGTGCTGTAGTATAGAGGGATCTGGGGGCGCTTGTGCATGAAACACAAAAAGTTAGTATGCAGGTAGAGCAAGTAATCAGGAAGGCAAATGGAATGTTCGTCTGAGAAGTCCTGCTACAACTGTACAGTATATTGGTAAGGCCACACCTAGAATACTGCGTACAGTTTTAGTCTCCGTATTTAAGGAAGGATATACTTGCATTGGAGGCTGTTCAGAAAAGGTTCACTGGGTTGATTCCGGAGATGATGGGGTTGACCTATGAAGATAGTTGAGTAGGTTGGGCCTATACTCATTGGAGTTCAGAAGAATGAGAGGTGATCTTATCGAAACATGTAAGATAATGAGGGGGCTCGACAAGGTGAATGCAGAGAGGACATTTCCACTCATAGGGGAAACTAAAACGAGAGGACATAGTCTCAGAATAAGGGGCCACCCATTTAAAACTCAGATGAGGAGGAATTTCTTCTCTCAGAGGGCTGTAAATCTGTGGAATTTTCTGCTCCAGGGAGCTATGGAGGCTGGGCCATTGAATAGATTTAAGGCAGAGATAGACAGATTTTTGAGCAAGATGGAATAAAGGGTTATGGGGAGTGGGCAGGGAAGTGGAGCTGAGTCCATGATCAGATCAGCCATGATCTTATTGAATGGCGGAGCAGGCTTGAGGGGTCAAAAGGCCTACTTCTGCTCCTATTTCTTATGTTCTTATATAGCACCTTTCATGATCACCGAACGTCCCAAATACTTTTGCAGTGTAGTCACTGTTGTAATGTAGGAAATGTAGCAGCCAATGTGTGCACAGCAAGCTCCCACAAACAGCAATGTGATAATGACCAGATAATGTTTTTTTCCGTGATGTTGATTGAGGATTGGCCAGGATACCGGGGATAACTCCCTTGCTCTTGTTTGAAATAGTGCCGTGGGATCTTCGACGTCCACCTGAGCGAGCAGATGGGGCCTCGGTTTAACGTCTCATCGGAAAGACGGCACCTCCAATCTTGCAGCACTCCCCCGGTACTGCACTGGAGTGAGGGAGGAGATAATCTTGTTCACGGTAAAGAAATTAATACAAATATATAACAAAAGGATCAAAACATGAATAAGATGGCATCAAATAGGTATAAAATAGCTTCATACAAATGCAAAACACATCAGCCTAAACTTCAGGAATTTAGCTGCCAGTTGTGAACAACTTTAAGAGATTTTTGTATATTGTTCATCACACCACCCATGATGATATGGTCTTCAGTGTTCCCTATAATGCCGAGAAAACATTTGACTCTGTCCATTGCCAATACATATTTCCAAGTACTGTTGAGATTTGACTTTGCAAGGACAATCTATCAGTTCTCAACTGTTCATTCTGGAAAGAAAAAGACTGTTTTGAGGTTGAATTGATCTTATCATTTGTGGCAAAACGAACAACAGATAGGAACATAAATGCAAAGCACCTTTATGATGGAAGAAACACAGATGGAAATCAGCAAGGCTATCCATTTATTACATAAGGGGCATATAACTCAGCTAGACTTAATAGCTGGCTTGAGGGGTAAAACGATCTACCTCTCATCCATCCAAAGACAGGGGAGGGCAGAGCACACCTAATTTTGGTTACTATTTTTAAACAACACAACTCACCAAAAAATATACAACTGCATTGCCACCATCCACCTGAACATCAACATCAAACTTACTCCGTGGACTGGTGATTCTACCAGCTGGAAGTGTGGAGCTTCAGCAGCAGCTGCTTACCTCTCTGCAAACCAATCATGGTAGATACTGAGCCTTGGATAGATGAATGCATCTCCAGGTAATGCCTTCCCCAGCAACAGTCACCCCAAATCCTAGTTTCCTCCTCTGCCGTGTGATAGGCATCTGCCTTCAGGATAGTGAAAGGATTGCTTAAATCGTGCAAATCACCTTGATGTTTTAGATGTGCAAGTTTGCTGTAATCTGCAAGGCTATGGAGCAAGAGCTGGAAAGTGGGATCAGGCTGGATAGCTCTTTTTTGGCCGACACATACACGATGGGCCGAATGGCCTCCATCTGTGTCATAAATTTCTATGATTCTATGATACAGTGCTGCATACCAGGTTTACTCATTACCAATGCAGTGCAGAGGGACCTGGGGGTCCTTGTGCATGAATCCCAAAAAGTTAGTTTGCAGGTGCAGCAGGTAATCAGGAAGGCGAATGGAATGTTGGCCTTCATTGCGAGAGGGATGGAGTACAAAAGCAGGGAGGTCCTTCTGCAACTGTATAGGGTATTGGTGAGGCCGCACCTGGAGTACTGCGTGCAGTTTTGGTCACCTCACTTAAGGAAGGATATACTAGCTTTGGAGGGGGTACAGAGACGATTCACTCGGCTGATTCCAGAGATGAGGGGGTTACCTTATGATGATAGATTGAGTAGACTGGGTCTTTACTCCTTGGAGTTCAGAAGGATGAGGGGTGATCGTATAGAAACATTTAAAATAATGAAAGGGATAGACAAGATAGAGGCAGAGAGGTTGTTTCCACTGGTCGGGGAGACTAGAACTAGGGGGCACAGCCTCAAAATACGGGGGAGCCAATTTAAAACCGAGTTGAGAAGGAATTTCTTCTCCCAGAGGGTTGTGAATCTGTGGAATTCTCTGCCCAAGGAAGCAGTTGAGGCTAGCTCATTGAATGTATTCAAGTCACAGATAGATAGATTTTTAACCAATAAGGGAATTAAGGGTTATGGGAAGCGGGCGGGTAAGTGGAGCTGAGTCCACGGCCAGATCAGCCATGATCTTGTTGAATGGCGGAGCAGGCTCGAGGGGCTGGATGGCCTACTCCTGTTCCTAATTCTTATGTTCTTATGTTCAATGCTTATGTCACATCCTCATAGGAGGGATTATGGTGAAGAAGGATGCCCATCAAGTCTAACTCCACCCTTTCCCTCAGAGTAGTCAAGGACAGATGATTAGAGCCCCCTAGTACATTTAGCCACATACTCTTTTTGCCACAAATCCACTTTAAAGTTCGGTCTTAAATTTTGCATATGGACCAGAAGATTCTTCTGTTGCATGCCCAAGGAATAGGAAACAAAATTAGACACACATTTTATCTCATAAAATTAACCTGCATTTGGGGTTTTGCGAGCGTGAAGTCGGCACATACCAGGATCCCATGCATTGATATCAGCCTCTGCATCTTCCAACTGATGGTTTTAAAACCCCCTCTTTGACCATGCAAAGCCGAGGTCATTCAGCACCATATCCCATAGGTTACCCATTGTTCAGCATAGTGGGTAGAGCAGAGAACACCAGATCCCCAAGTTCATCAGTAACACAGTATCAGTTGCAAAAAGCACCGCAATACTTTCAAATAATATTGAATAGGGTGGGTGACAGTGTCAGCTTATCTCAGTAGTCAAGACTCTCACCTGCGAGTCAGAAGGTTGTTGTTTTAAGCCCCGTTCCAGGACTGGAGCACATAATTTCAGGTGAGACCTAAGTGCAGCACTGAAGGCGTGCTGCATTGTCAGAGATGCCATCTTTTGGCCTGTTTAAATGAATGTGAAAGAACACCAAGGGGAGTTCTTTCAGTGCCCTGGTCAACCTTTATCCCTCAACTATAACCACCAAAAATAGATTAACTAATCATTTATCTCATTTGATGTTTGTGGGTTCATTTTATGCACAAATTGTTTGCCACATTTGCCTACATAAAAACATTAACTGCACTTAATAGTAATTCATTGGTTATGGATCGCTTTAGAACATCTTGAGAATATGGAAGGTGCTAAACATATGCAAGTTCTTCTTTCTTTTGAATGGACAAATCTGCCTCACTCCTTTTTCAAGATATAAGGTTTAGTGAATCTCTCATCCACCTTTACACAGTTCTTAGTGCAAAATCAAAAATCCCAGATAAAATCCAAAATTTGTCCATGTACTCCCATCGGGCCCAACTTTGGCCATGATTTGCACAATTTTTTTGAAGTAAGTTGTTTTTTCTGGCATAAGTTAAAAAATGCCATTTTCTCCCCAAAATTTGCTCCCGAGTAAGTCATTTAGGTAAGATTTTTTTAGGTCAGTTCGCAGGTGCCAAAAGGGGGCGTTCCCAGACACTTACGCCAGTTTTGGCTATTTATGCCACTTTGGCCAGCAAAAACTTACTCCAAATCGACTGAGATCAGCGTATGTAGCCAGCTCTGAAAACCCTTGCGGGCAGTGAAGAAAAAGCAGCGCACATTCGGCAGACATTAGGGCAGTGTTAGGGGAGGGAAAGGAACTGGAGCAGACCTCAACAACCAAGCACCAAACATTGCAAGGAAAAGCTCAATTAAAATACTAATAAAAATGAAGTAAGTCCTACCGGAAAAATGCGAGCTGCTGGCCGCAATGTCACGAGGGGAAGGGGGGGGGATAGCCAGAGAGAGAGAAATGCTGGTATACAAAACACTCTTTCTCCACCTCCCCGCCCTAAAACACTCTTTCTCCCCCTCCCCCAAAACTCTCCTCCTCCCCCCCCATACATTTTTTCTCTCCCCCCCACCCAAAACTCTCCTCCTCCCATCCCGCCATACACTCTTTCTCTCCTCCTCCCCGCCCCCCCAATACACTCCTCCTCCCCCACCCCAATACACTCTTTCTCTAACCCCCCCCCGGCAAAACTCTTGTCCTCCCCCGCTCCCAATCAAAACTCTCAAGCACAATCAATAATTAAAAAATAAAACCGAGGTCCTATCTCGCCCGGGAGCTCAGCGGGCTGGCCGGCCGGAGCGGGAGGCCACTCGGCCGGGGATAGGGTGCAGCGAGATCGGGGTGTCCCTTCGGCCTGGGATAGGGGCTGCGAGCATCGGGTCCTGCTCACAGCCCGCAGGACACGCTGGGAGGGCAGGAGCACGCGCGTAGCCTTCAATGCGCATATACGCAGGTGCCAGCACTGTTTGTGGCGCTGGCCTGTTGCTCCGCCCTCAGAATGCATGCCACGCCGGGACTCCGGGGATTCAGAAGAGCTGCCAAGATGGGGCACCGTTTTCCGGCGCCCTTTCCAGCGCGCAAAGTTGGCTCACTTAAGGTAAGTGTGCCGAAAAAAAGGGTTGGGCAAAGTTGGGTCCATAGTTTTCACATTCTCCATGAGGAACAATTAAATGAAAGCTATATTAATTTAGTAACATTGCTTTTGTAAAACAGTTGTAAAAATATGACGAAAACATGGAATGGAAACCCACACTCTCAGACACCTGATTAAACCTCTGGAATGAAAGAGAATACAAAACCGTGCAGTGTCCCATTTTGTGAAATGGAGTACATTATTCATGTGGTGGAAGCTTATTTACCTTAAACAGAATCCATTTTTTGGAAGAGCCCTTGAAACATGAAAAAAGTGACAAAAGATGGAGGATTTCATGGCCCTAAAACCCACTGCTCACACAGTGGCCGTGATTTCGCTGACCGGGTCGGGAGCGAGGTGGACGGGGTCTGGCGCAAGGTGGCGGCCCGCTGTCAGTTCCGTCCCGCCCTCTACAAGTGATTTTACATTGATTGGGCTTGCCAAGCGAGGTTCCTGGCCATTTAACTAGAAAGCGAGTCTAATGACATCATTTGATCATGCGTCATCTGCCGGTTTCCTTAAAGGAGCCATGTCCACATTGATTTTGACAGTTCTGCTGTCAGTGTTCTCCAGCATTGAGGTTTCCAACATTACAACAGTGACTACACTCCAAAAGTATTTCATTGGCTGTGAAGCGCTTTGAAATGTCCGGTGATTGTGAAAGGCGCTATATAAATCCAAGTCTTTTTTTTTCTTTTGCTGCAAACACTGACAAGCACTGCTCAAAGGTGCACGGCTGCACCCAGGCTCTCCCATTACTCCCTCCAGATGCCTATGGAGGGAGTCACAGCACACAGGGAGGTTCTCTTCCCTTCCAGTGAACGGAAGTAACCTCCCTAGGTGATCAACGCAGCCTGGTTGCACATTTCACAGGAGGGCACAAGCAGAGATGTCATCAGGAGGCTCTGGCTGCAGTGTCTAAACTTTTCAATGATTTCAATGCATCACGAAACATTACAGCGAAGCCACACTCAACCTCATCCTGCTGTGTCACTCATCACATCCCCATCACTCTGCCTTCCCTATCCTACCCCTGTGTCCTGTGCAGCATCAGTCGATTGCAGAGAAGATTGGTGTTGTTGTTGGTGTGCCTGGTGTTGTTGATTAGTCTGGTGCTGCAATTTTCCCTGGTAATGTTGGTGTTGGGGGGCTGATCGTGGTAGGATTAGATTTTTTCAAGGGCACCGATACTGATGGCATAGATGGCAGGTGAGATTGAAATGACCAATGCGATCTGTCAATGGTGAGAGAGGTTGTTCCAAGGAGGTGACAGTGGATAGAGAGTTTACTACAAACACTTCCAACCTGCATAAAGCTCAAATGTGTTTTCCAAATCCTGAAGGCTCCAGCTTCTGAGATTGGAAAGTTAACAGCTGTGAAATGGTAGCTTTTATTCCACATTTTCAGCTGTCAATTATTCAGAAGACTGGATAATGATGGAACACCGTGAATTCGTCTAAAAGATGGAAAAATGGTAAGTACAGTGCAAAAACAGCCTCTTAATAATCTAAATTGCCTGCCCCGCCACTTATTGTCGGGTCTGTTAACCGCTGACAGACCTGACGTATGGGAGACTAGCATTGGAGGCGGGTTGACAGTGGGCTCCCGATCCACTGTCAATCATTTCTATTTTGACAGCTGACCCGCCTCCAATTCCGCTCTCTGAGCTCCGGTAAAATTCCGGCCAGTGATGTGATTAGACAAATGTTGAAGAAATAATGATCAAGATAATTTTGCATTCACACTCACCTTCAAAGCTTTATTCTACAGAACTTGAATGCACAATACACATCATAAACTATAACTCTTTTACAAAATCTACTGTATAATTCTCCATACATACCTCTTTTGATGTTCAGGTGTGTAAATCATGAAAGCAGTATTAAATACAGATTTTGAGCGGGAACATTGGAATCGATTTTAACTGATTCCATCAAGTGGGATATAGGCAGCAGTGCGTCAACCACCCGTTTTACACTTCGCTCCATTTCCTTTTCCATTGGCTTCAATGGGCAGGGTGTAAAATGGGCAACCGACCCACTGCTGCCCAGCAGCAACAGTTAACACCGACCCCATAACTGTAACGTTAAAATGAAGATTATGTTTTATATTTGACATGTTCACAATTCTTAGAAGCAGCAGGGTTGAGTTTTACAACTGGGAACTCTTACTGAACACTTAACATTTGAGACAACAAATAATAGTTGTATTTGAACATGCAGTGAGTATTTATGCAAACATACATCAGATCCATGGTTACCCAATAATATTCCAACAGTGGCGCCTAACTGATGTGTCACTTTGGTGAAACTGAAATGCTTAAAATAGCACCTTGACTGTGTGCCAGTATGGCTTTCCATTATGTTTTACCGGAAAAGTGCCAATGGGATGCACTATAAAGTACTCTAGCTCCTCATCAACTGCAATGCACCACATCAACATTATTGGCTCATAAAACTGGATTTATATCTATCATGAAGTTGGAACTACATTTCTCCTCTTTAAGCAAAAACCCATTTCTGTACAACTTACTCTTATAGCAGAAAACCCATGCAACATTTAGCAGCCTTGAGCTGTGGGCTTCAATGTTTTAAACCTCAGATGCACCTTGAAATTTATTGTTCATTCCACAAAATAGTGAAAGTAATGGGGCAGATGGAACAACATGCAATACATTATTTGGTCCAAATCCTGCCCATGGACTAATTTCATCTGGCTCCTGCTTTTTCTCATATTAAGCATGCAAAGCCAATTCAATTATGGTTAGCTTCGCTGAGAGGTGAAATTTACTGTCGTTGAAATCGGCTTCGGGCACTTAATATACGAGGAGAGACAACCATTCAATTCCTCAGGCTTGGTGGCTGAATAAAAGCTACTCCCTGAAGGGTGGATTTAGACCAGAGAGCAGCCTTTTTACAACAACCATCCCGCAAGCTCAGGAAATTTACAAAGCTGAGGCCAGCGCTTTCTAATTTGCAAGCTTGGGGAAGAGGAAGACTGGACTGAAAAGGATGGGAGTTAGGACAGGGAAAAGGAGCGGGCAAGAGGGAGTCAGTTTGAATTTCCTGTGCATGAGGGCATGGATTTTTGTTGTGTGTGGGAGTCTCAGTTGTGTGGGTCTGGGTTTCAATGTGTATGGGGGAGGAGGGGGCCTGGGTTTTTTTTCCAAAAAGGGGGAATAGGTGGGGAATTTTTGGAATTTTCCAGAATTTGGAAGTCGCATTCTGCATCATCATGAAACTCACTCACTGGTTTTGACACGAATACCTTGGGATCCTGATGTAGAGCTTGCCGGAGATAGTTAATTTGGGTCGATACCAGTCAAGTTAGTCTGACAGCTACTTAATACTCAAGCAGAATAGCATTTTCAAAGCCTGTTTTATTTCTAAAGCAAGTGATATGCTCAGCAACAAGAAAATGACCTGATAAAGGGGAATGACTGGCAAAGAAAAAGAAAACAAGCAATGGTTTAACAATATATTTGTGCTTAGATGCTGTTCACCATTCAATCTTTGTGCTTAAGAGGATGTGGTCCTATTTGATGGGCTGCAAAGACTGTTTTTAAAATCTAATTCAGAATCTATGTAGCATTCCTCTTCACTTAGGGTGCCCTTCTTCAGACTGCAAGGTAATTCTACTTATTTTTAAATAAATATTTAAAGAAATAAGCAATAAACAACAGTTTTTACTGCAGCAACAGATGGACTTCTGAACAAACGACAAAGAGGGACAAGAAAAGACCAACTAGTCCATCCAGCCTGTTCCATCCAGACGTAGAAATTATTCCACTATGCAGTAGTTATTAATTGTGAATGCCAATTTTGGTGCAATGAGAAAAACTGCAACACGTCTTTATAAATTACACTGTAGCTAATAAACCTTCATCCAAACTATTGTTGTGACCGAAAATGCAAAATCCTTTCATACTTTTCGAAGCTATACCCTGAACAATATCAAACACATCTCGACAAAATTACAAAACAGTACATCTTGTACTGCAGCCTCCAACTTTAAACTTCAAACGTGCAAAATGCTCATGTAATTAGAAGAGAAAAGATGTAGCAATTAAATAGTCTTCTGTAAATAAAGCTCTTGTTCCAACCATCTCGGAGAAAACAAATTGGAAGTTAATTTTGATATCTTCTGTTACATCTAGGGCCATATTATAGCCAATTCATCACCAAAATGCAGTTCCCAGGCACCATGTTATAATGAGGGTAGAGTGTAGCTTTATTTCTTTAGTTCCTTGACCGGGACTTGCATCAGAGCTGCTCCCATTTCACCAGTGTTACTCTGCTGAAAGTGCAGTGGATGCCTCATTTAACAGCGTAAACAATATTTCCACCGCACTTTAGTAGAATTTATGCTAGCAGAGCCAGAACAGTTCTGAGGAATTTCCTGGCTTTGGTACCCAAAAAGTGCTAAGCAATAAGCTCACATTGTGCTATTCAGTGCTTGTATTTCTAGTTTAGGAATGTTTGAATAAATATCATTTAATTAGTGCAGTTGTGTAGATTGGCCTTGTCAGCACAACCATAATAAAGCAGCTTTGTCATTAACGTGGATGAATTGTTATGAGGAATGGTTTAGAAGCTTGCTATACAAACTTACGTCAAAGGTAATGGCTTTTAAAGCATCTTGTGATTCCAGAGCCATTTAAAACTCACCTTTTTGAGAAGTGCTGGTTTCCATTTTACTGCAATATTAAACATTCTAATTATTTTGATTTTCTTTTGTGCATCTGCTCAAAAAGATCTCCTCTCTACTTAAGAGTGCCAGTGCACCTTCCGATAACAGATTGAGGTCATATCTGATGAACAAAGCTCAAGGCAGTGCAAGATGGTGTCTGAACATGCATTACGCACTTTTAATAAATAGCCCATTATTATGTGCTGTCCTTTTATGATGTAACTGAAGTTGAAATGTACAAAATTCAGGCTTGGCGTTTTTCTGCACATTGAGGTGCATAAAGCTGTTGTTCATACTTAATTGCGTCTGATCTCTAGTAGCGATGTCCAAGTGATGCTTTTGTGACAAATTTCCTTTGTATTCAGTCACTGCATGGGGACTGGTTCTTGGCTGTTCAAGAGAGAAAAGGCCATAGGTGAATTCATTAAGGTAAATAATATTTCAGCTGTTAACAGATAAATAAAATTCTACAATTCCAGAGAAAAGACCATTTATTTTCAGTATTTTAATAGTCTTCAAACTGGAGATGTGTTACCGAGGAAAATTTGAAAATAAGGATGGACAGATCGCATTTATTATAACGATGGAAATAAACTTTGGATTAAAAGTCAGGCATGCCTTATTTCAAGCAGCTATTGCCATATTCAGTGACATTACAGATAAGCAGAATTAAATTGCATGTCCTTTTTGATTCACAAGACAATAATTGTAAATGGTGTAGTTGGTTAAACTAGTAGTTATAATCATGAATGCTTTTTCATAGGGGAGAACTGAAAATATTCCATCTTCAACTGTTATGAAGGTGTGTCTTTCTTGGAGGATGCCATGGATCAATGTCACGACGCCACAGAAACAAAATGCCAATGAGAAAATTCCACAGAGAGGGCACTTACCTCAGCCCAGCACTTTCTCTGAGCTGCCAGAAGCACAGGTAAGCAGAGACTTTTGGAATTCCTCACTGGAAGCTTCTGGGATTAGGAACTCCAGCAGCAGATCCCACATGCAGTAAACCAGATGTCTGCAACAGGAGACAGTTTCATGTTCATATAGTTACTACAATAAAACAACAGGATTACAAAGAAGACAGAAAGACAGATGTTATTAGGGTAAAAGTTATGAATTAGTGCTGTCAACACAGAGCTTTATGTAATGGGAACTCGGGTGTGGAGGACAGCTGCCCAATTCACAGCCCACATGACTGTCTGCCCATTAAAATGGTTGGATAATCATGTGGGCTGCAAATCTTGCAAACTTACCTCTGTGGCCAAATATCTGATATGCATGGAGCTTTGTGCCTGGACCACTACATTATCAAATTTACCCTAATGACTATTTCCATTGGGACAAAATATATACCAAAATATAAAGGGAAACAAGGGGAATTCCTAAATAGAAAGTCACACATTTTATTGCACTTGGTTGCATCATCATAGTCCAAAAAATATTATTGAGGTAGATTCTAGTTCACTAGAAATAGAACTATACATTTTTGCACCAATATTCGAAATTGAGGAATCACTAATAATAAAAACCATTCAAAATTGATAACTAAAAAGGAAATGTAGAAAATGCAGTCATTATTGACGGAACATACAAACAGAATTTGGCCCAGTGTGCCTGTTCTGCCATTCAATTATGTCATGGCTGATCTGTACCACAACTCCAATTATCTGCCTTTGCTCTATATTGCTTGATACTCATACCTATGTAAAATCTCTCAATTTGTCTTGAAAGTTTCAATTGACCCACCAACCACAGCCATTTGGGGAAGAGAGTTTCAGATTTGAACTAGCCTTTGTGTGAAGAAGTGCTTCCCGATTTCACTCCTGAGTGGCCTAATTTTAAGATTATGCCCTCATGTTCTGGGTTGCCCTACCAGAGAAAGTAGTTTCTCTGTATTTACCTTATCGAATCCTTTCATCATTTTAAACACCTCGCTTAGATCACTCGGCAATATTCTATACGCAAGAGAATACAAGACAAGTTTATGCAACTTATCCTCATAATATAACCCTTTGAGCCACGGTACCATTTTGGTGAATCTGCGCTCCACCCTCACCAAGACAATAAACATAAGAAATAGGAACAAGAACATTCGGCCACTCGAGCCTGCTCTGCCATTCAATAAGATCATGGCTGATCTGATCATGGACTCAGCTCCACTTTCCTGCCCGCTCCCCATAACCTTTTACTCCCTTGTCACTCAAAAATCTGTCGATCTCCGCTTAAATATATTCAATGACCCAGCCTCCACAGCTCTCTGGAGCAGAGAATTCCATAGATTTACAACCCTCTGAGAGAAGAAATTTCTCCTTATCTCAGTTTTAAATGGGTGGGCCCTTATTCTAAGTCTATGTCCCCTAGACTAAAATATCCTTCCTGAGGGATGATGCTCAGAACTGAACACAGTTGGGGTCTGACCAAGGCTCTATAAAACTGAAGCATAAATTCCTTCCCTTTGTATTCCAGCCCCCTAGAGATAAAGGCCAACATTCCATTATCCTTTTTTATTGCATCTACACCTGTTCACTAGCTTTTTGTAATTTCTGTACATGGACTCTTGCACATTTTTTAGTTTCTCACCATTTAGAAAATACTCTGATTTATCTTTCTTGGATCCAAAGTGGATGACCTCACCCCAAACTCTCTTACAGTTTTACCCACTCACTTAATCTGTCTCTGGGCTCTCATAATGAATGTTATATTTTCCCAAAACTTATTTGGCTGGACGAATAAAAATAGAAAAATCATTTGTCAAATGTAAGACTCAAAATAAGTCTCTGTTACCTGTAGGGAAGAGGTCTTAAGATTTGGCTAAATGTGTCTTGAAAATGAAGTCAATAGTCAGACTGAACACTGGGCTAATACTAATTGAACCATGAAGGCTTATATAAAGAAAGCGTTCCTTTCTGTCGCTGGGACATAAGTTATCAAGGGCACAGGTTGAGAGATAGCTGTGGGAGCACAGGCCTGCATTTCTGAACTCTTTGCTTCAGCGCACGGTCTGGAGATCGAAAGGGTTGAAAGTTGGATTGAAGTTTGGATTAAAAAACAGGAAGAATGAAGTTTGGATTGAAAGAGACTGCTAGACAATGTGGTGCCTTTTAGCCATTGAAATGAGTAGCTGGTCATTGTCTGTATTTTAAGTATTTGAGTACCTTGTTACTAAACAATGTTAAGTATTTGAGTACCTTGTTACTATGTGAATAATAGTAATTCATGACATATAAGTATTTGAGTACCTTGTTACGAAACGATGTTAAGATTTGATGATATCTGTATGTTAAACGATTCAAAAAGCAGTTAGACGTGATTGTCTAAATGCAAAGAAATAAGAGTTCAAAGACTTTTTAGGTATAAAAGATGGAACTGGCTTTGGTCACACACGGACACCAATGACACTGGAATCTTGAAAGGTGTGTCACTGCTTGGAGAGCTGCCTTTGCAACCAGAGAGTTTGTATAGTATGAGTGTCTAAATAAAAGACCTGATCCTGCCTTTACTACAACTGAGTGTGTGCGTAATTCGACGGTTAAAGCAACGAAGCGAAAAGAGCAAGACAGCCGTTTATTTCAATAGTATGTCAGGAGATATAAATGACTCTTTATCTGAAAGTGTGCAAGGCTCTTTCTTAAAGAGAATCTGAGAATTTAGGGGAGTGAAACCTTGGTTGGATACTGATGCTTCAGTAACCTGCAGTCATCAGGGGTACCAACATGGGTGTTTGAGGTGATTGACACCAAAAGGAGACAGTTCTACATGTATCACTCAGCTTGGTTAATAAAATTAAATTGGTTTCTTTGAAAATCAAGGAGGTATAAGATGGGGTTTTAACACTAAAAACTTGTAGTTTGTGTAGTAGTACTTTATTAGTGATAAAAGTTGTAGGAGGTTTAATTAGTTTTACAAGTAGGATTCCTTGGGTCTATTGTATGTAGAAACACGTCCCTGTAAAAGGAGGAAAGTGTATCTCTGAGTAAGTCACCTTCATCCTCCAACAGGGCAGAGAGATTACAGAAGTTAAAATTCTAGCTATACAAACCAGAAATAGACAGATTGCGTCACTTAAATGCACGCTTCCCTAAAATTAAGGGAAGTGAAATTTAAGCCAGCTAATCAGATACAGTTAACAGCACAGAGGTGAATTTACCCAGGAGTAATGGATCTGAGAAGGACAGGTAAAACTTTGACAGATGGGGGATGGGGCGGGGTCATTACTCTGGAGTCTCATTATCCCAGGAGAATGCATGGCAACCAGCTCAACTACACAAAGAACGAGTACCTTGTTACTAAACGATGAGCACATAGATTTTAATAGACTGATAAACATCAGTGTTTATAACAGGTTTTAATTGTTAATGTTGTTAACTTGTCAGCTATCTAATAAGCTAATCATAAATTAGCTTCACCAAGCTATAGCTCTGATGTCAACTGTAAATTTATAAACAATAAGCCAGTTAATACTGAACTACCATGACATAACTGAACTGCCTTTGCAATTTCTTATTCATTACGTCATTTAACCACATCTACTAAATAATTGCATATACTATGTCCAAGTTTAAAAGTTAATTCTAATCATGACATTAATAAAGAATTAGCTTATGAATTTATTGTCTGGCTTCTTTGATGATTAGGCAAGAAAGAATTCATTCATCCACTCACTAGCTTATGAAATCCTATTTAGAGAGTGTAATGTAAATACCAATATAATGCAAATTGGTTGATGCAAGACAGATTGGCGAGCCAAGTTTAGGCAGCACTCATTCCCAAGCACATTCATGTCAGATGGTGAACCCCTGATGGTTCCTTGAGAAGTTGCGGTGAAGGGGTTAAAGGTTCCTCTTGCTTCCTCAATAAATATTGTTGTTTGGGTACCAATCCCAGTGTTCTTGCACACCTGACACCAGCCATTTAATGTGCGTTATCTTTTAACTCTCAAATTCTGAAATACAATTCCACCCCCAATCTTGTACAGACCAGACAGAGACATTCTACGATTTACAGGCAGAATTTCTGTAAAGAAGGACAAGAGCAATCAGCTAATAAGAACGGAATGTGATCAGACAGTGTCTGTGTACAGATTGATGAAGAAAGAACTGGATAACTTCAAACATAACTTGAAGAAACATACAACCCTTCTGGTGTCTGTTCTTTCTGCTGAATCATCACCCTCCAGCTAACGCTCATCAAAATCTCAAACTGGTCAGTAGTAACTGCATTAATTCTGCGTCTGGATAATCTAAACTGGATGCAACTCACCCCACACATCCCTCCCCAAGGGGTTACACAGAGAGCTAATTACTTCATGTCCGTTAGAGCTTTAAATTATCTACTTCCCCTCCCCACTCTTCTTGATACAAACCTTGAGCTTTTTTCCTGGGGGAAATTTTGAGATTCATGTCAGGAAAACGCATTAACTTGATGTGAATCTCCTGCTCCAAAGCCTTGTTAACTTTCAAATAACTGGCACTTTACAGTGTAAACATCTACTAAACTGCAACTGCCAATATGGAGCCCCAATCTACTGCCAATGAATTTGTCTCTCATAGAGTTTTTTTACCTTAACACAGATTATCTTAAATGGTGATAAACATATCCGTGTTTATAACAGGTTTTTAGCACTTCAGTTATTCCACAGGAACCACTTGAGATAATTAAACAAAGGTTACTTAAATTCAGATAACAAAATTAAACCATAGTGCTTCATTCTGAACTACAGAATCCTCCTATCTTCTCCCCTGGCCATACACAATCTGCAACTGTGACCATATGCAAGAGATTTGCTCTTATGCCTTCACCAATGACACTATTAAGTTGACTGTTAAACAGTACATCAGATCAGCTGGAGCATAATTCGAGCCTCTCCTTCATGACGAAGAGGGTGCATTTAAAGACCTTAGACACGTCAGCCAGGAAATCCAAACACTGTGCTTAACAGAAGTCACGTGGATTAAAGCTTTCTGTCATTATAGAATTCTTTGTTTCAGCAGCAGCTGTTATCTGAATTTAAGTAACCTTTGTTTAATTATCTCAAGCTCTGTAATGAAAGTATCAGTTTGGTACACATGGGGCATTTGCTGATTTGTGTGTATATGGTTGAGGGTTCAGGCAACTATATCTCCCAACACTGAGGGAGAGCACTCGCATGTCACATAAACTGAACAGAGTGCATCTTCTGCGATAGAGAATTCTATTTATTTTGTACTTTTAAATTCAACACATGTACTTGTTTCAATATTCTTTTTTCAATATTAGAGATATCAGTCCTCAGCAAAGGTGTACTTTTCAAGTTTTTGCAGTCAGTGTCAGCATTAAAAGTTCCAGGGTTTACTGCAGAGTAAAGTTCCTTTACTTTTTCCGACCAAGTTTTAACTCCAAGCACCGTAGAACACTCCACTTATTATTCCAGTGTGACATTCACACGGATGTTCCTTTAAAACTGGCAATTGACACCAAACTATGGCCAAGATTGTGCTGCAGACTAGTGCACAAGAGTGAGATGAAGTCTACTATAATTCTTTGCACTTAAGATCATCAGTGAAAGAGAAGAGTTTGATCCAATTAGTCTGGTTCAGAATCAAAGCATGACGCCTTGCTGCCTATGTTTTCGTGCCGGAGAGTCGGCAATGGCGGCGGTAAGCTTTTCCAGGTGGGCGGCTAGCTTCCAGTGTCCTGCTTTGATTTTCGGTGCCAGTTTTGGCCGGGCGCGGCACATTAACGAAGAAGTGTGCAACGCCCCTGGTTGCGACACCGATTCGATTTTTGTCTCCCGCCCGATCCGTAGCACTCTGTAGAGCGCTGTGCTGGGACAGCTTGTGAAAGCTTGCATTCTGAGCTGTAGAGGCTGCAGTGAGGTAAGTAATGTCGACCCCAAGTAAGTGTGATTGCTTTTATTTTCTTTGCGATTTATGTTGTGATGGCGTGAGTTATTTATTGGGAATGTTTTTGGTGTTTTTATTTCAGGTTTTTCTTCTTCTCCCCAGGCCTCTCTTGGAGGGCTCCAAGGTCTGCTGTTTAGCTCAGGATTTCTGCTTGCTCAGCCGGCCTAATGCCTGAAGAGAGGTGCCCTTAGAGCTCCGCCCCATACTCAGGGCCCAGCTGCAGAATTTTGCTTACTGAGGCGCAAACTGTTCCCGGGCGTAAACTTTACCGCCCCGCCGCCATTTCCGCACCAAAATAAGCAAAGCCGAAGATCCAGCCCAATATTCTAACCTGCTGTAGAAATGAAGTACATTTTAATTTACTAGAATTTGAAGAGAAAAGTTCCTCAGGCACTGAGCTGAATTTTATAGAATCCAGCAATATCAATAGAGACTCATGAAATGCGTCTGTCTTTGAGTAGTCACAAGTAAATGATCACCATTATTTCTGGATGTAGTACACAAATGCTACCGCAGTCCTCAAAGGGTTAGAAACATAAAGCAGATTTTCACCATATGGTACAGTTAGGTTGGAGGGAGAGGTGTATATAAAATCTTGACAGTTCTTTGAATGTAACTGAATTTCAGTTTTAGTCCAAATAAAAGTTTCAAGTATTTTTGATTAAAATGCAATGCGATGAAATAGTGAAGACTTGAATATCATGCCAAATACTTGCTGTAAATGACGTCCAACTCACAGATTTAATTGGTATTTGGATTTCCTTCCAAGACCAATGGACGCTATCCAAAAAGTTTAAAATGACTTTACATATGAGCACAATCTATATACTCATGCAGTCATTCGGGAAACCATGTTAATGATGTGGAGAAACAAGATGAAATTAATTAAAAGCAAGTAGGATAAGTACATGTCACCAGTTCCAGCAAAGGCTCACCAGTCATGGGCAATTTGTGAGTAGATAGATGCCTTTAATTTTCGTAGATTTAAATACCAGGTTGTCCTGGTATCAATATTTGGTTTCATTATATGCTATGCAATAATACAACTTGGATTTACTTTCATTCTCAACCAGGCCAAGGAGGCAGAGAGGGGGAGGGGGGAGGGGGGATGGTCGAATCGATGCAGCCACCCACATCTTGCCCACATTCTTGTGGTTGCCACCAAAACTCCAGTGGCAGAGATCTGGAAATAGATTGGCAATCCATCCTTCTATAACAACAGGTATGGGGGAGAATGAAAGGTAACAAAAAGAAAGACGGGTGAGTATTTAAGCTTTTGAGAAGCAATCTTAATTCACCTGTAAAAATGATATCTGGAAGGACCCAAGTATTAGTAAAGCCCCGACACACATGAGAAATGTCCTTTGCAGCTTTCAGAGTACTGCAAAGTACTGTCAAGATCTAATACTGAATATTTACTGCTTACTTTCAATAATGAACTGTTGGATACAAGTTGCACAAAGTGGAGATGATGGGACTTAATCATAAACTCTTGTGTTATTTTCAAGAGAGTGATTCAAATTGTATTCAAGAGGGAGCGGTTTGTTTATATGAGGTTTCATTTTTAGCAAATTTTGTTGCAGACATTTCGAGCAGTCCTAGTTTCTACTTGGAATGTATTTTAAGTTGGTTGAGATTTCTAACATCCCTTTATATTCAATAGAATTTTATGTATTTTTATTCTATGATATAAGTTGCATTGGTGAATAAAGAAAATACATACACAAGTGGAGAATATTCAAAATGAAATTATTTCCATTCATCCGGCAGTGGCCGCCAGTATCTTATAGCTTTCAGAAACTCCAAATCCCAGTGAGAAACACTAAAAGAAATGGAATAGTCAGCATGCAGACATGATTTTCAAAGTTTTAACCCTGGAAGGTGCAGGAATGGGCTTATTTTGATAGCTAAGTAAAAGGGCTAGTGATGGTGTCAAACATCAAATGACACATGGCGAGACTGCAGCAACTATTATATTGTTATTATTTTTATATTACTGATAAGTTATTTTTTTGATAGACATGCTATACAAGGGCCGGGTCTCTAATCTATAGTATTTCTTGTGAGGCACTATTAGTAACCAAAAAAAACCTGTCCAACAGGCAATAAATTTGAACATACTGTCATCACTCTCACTCAACCAAATAATTGTCCTCTTCTTAACAGTAAACTTATAAGAGACAGTTTATATTATCCCCTTTTCTTTGTGTGTGGGAGGGAGAAAGAGAAATACAGGGAGGTGGAAAGTAATTTAATACAATGGAGTTATTGCTCTGATGACAGTTTTCATTTTGTAGCAGTATCCTCTTTAATTCTAGTTTTCAACAAAAATTGCCTTTAGCCATTATTAATGCTTGAATATTTCTTACTGACAATCTGGAGCTTACGTGTTTGGGAAAAGTAGGGAACAGTCACCCGGTTTTACCACCATACGGTGTGAGAGCAAAGCAGAAATAATGAGTACAATCACTAGATTTGACCTTTGGCTGTTGGGTATGTGTGACACCATTCTGTGTTTTTGCTGGGATCATTTGACACACTAAAGTGGGTTTCTGCCCTGTCAATAATAAAGGTTACAGCATCACCGATTGAAGTTTTGCTTGGGTTAGAATGACTTGCTATGAGGAAGACTGGGACTAAAAATATTGGGGGTGAATGAAGAAGCAGCCACATTGTTCGCCTTATGAGTTCAAAGGTGGGGGATAATGCTGTTTTCACCTTTGAGCCAGATGATTGCAGACGTTTTGTCTATTATGCAAATTTGAACATGTACTGATATCGTAGTGTCAGTCGTGGCTCAGTTGGTAACACTCTCACCTCTGAGTCAAAAAGTTGTGGGTTCAAGTCCCACTCCAGCGACTTGAGCACATGGAATCTAGGCTGGCATTCCAGTGTAGTGCTAAGGAAGTGCTGTACTGTTGGATGAGACGTTAAACTAAGGCCCTGTCTGCTCTTTCAGGTGGACGTAAAAGATCCCATGGCTATTTCGAAGAAGAGCAGGGGAGTTATCCCCGGTGTCCTGGCCAATATTTATCCCTCAATAAACATAACAAAAACAGATTATCTGGTCATTATCACATTGATGTTTGTGGAAGCTTGTTGTGCGCAAATTGGCTGCCGTGTTTCCCACATTACAACAGTGACTACACTCCAAAAGTACTTCATTGGCTGTAAAGCGCTTTGAGTGGTTCGGTGATCGTGAAAGGCGCCATATAAATGCAAGTCTTTCTTTTTGCCATTGATTTCGGAGGTCTTGCTCTGCTCTCTGCAAAATCTAAATGGAAGTCCTAACTGGACATGTTTAACCTGGGGCCCAGTAAACAAAGACAACCAAACACTTCTATTTATTGCATAAGTTAATGTAGTTTGGGTACACATAAAATGCAATGGCAATGGTGGCGGTAAGCTCTTCCGGGCGGGCGGCCAGCTGGGGCTGGTTTCGGTGGGGCACAGAGCATTACCGCCTGGAAGAGGTAAGCCGGTTGTGACACCGGCTCGATTTTTGGCTCCAGCCCGATCTGTAGTGTGCCGTGCTGCGACCGCCTCTGAAAGTGAGCAGTCCGAGCTGTAATGGCTGCAGTGAGGTAATGTCCACCTCAGGTAAGTGTGATTGTCTTTTTGCGATTTATGTTGTGGTGACGTGAGTAACTTATTGGGAATATTTTTGGTGTTTTTTTTTTCCCTCAGAGTGTTTTTTCTCCCCAGGCCTCTCTTGCAACGCTCAGAGGCCGGCTGTTTAGCTCGGGATTTTCCCATGCTCAGCCGGCCTAGCGTCTTAAGAGTTGTGTGCAACGCCTCCCTTAGCGCTCCACCCCACACTTAAGCCCCAGCTACCCAATTTTGCTGATTGAGGCGCAAACTGTTCCCGGGCACTATCAAGACCGCCTCGCCACCCCAAAATGAGCAAAACCGAAAATCCAGCCCTTTATGTCTGTCTTCATGGAAAAAGACACAAAAAAACTCCCGGAAATAGTGGAGAATCAAGGGTCTAGCGAGAATGAGTAACTGAAAAAAATTAGTATTAGTAAAAAAACTAGTACTGGAGAAATTAATGGGACTGAAAGCCGATAAATCCCCTGGACCTGATGGCCTACATCCTAGGGTATAAAAGAGATGGCTGTAGAGATAGTGGTTGTTATTGGTTGTCATCTTCCAAAATTCCATAGATTCTTGAACGGATTGGAAGGTAGCAAATGTAATCCCATTATTTAAGAAAGGAGGCGAGAGCAAACAGGAAACTACAGACCAGTTAGCCTGACATCACTAGCAGAGAAAATGTTAGAATCTATTATTGAGGACGTGGTAACAGGGCACTTAGAAAATAATAATAGAATTAGGCAGTGTCTACACAGATTTATGAAAGGGAAATCATGTTTGATAAGAGTTTTTTGAGGTTGTAACACGCAGAATAGATAAGAGGGAACCAGTGGATGTGATGTATTTGGATTTTCAGAAAGCATTCGATAAGGTGCAACACAAGAGGTTATTAAACAAAATTAGGGCTTATAGGATTGGAGTTATATACTAGCATGGATTGAGGATTGGTTAGCAGAAAACAGAGAGTAATAAACAGAGATAAAGAATAAACGGGTCATTTTTAGGTTGACAGGCTGTAACTACTGGGGTACCGCAAGGAGCAGTGCTTGGGCCTCAGCTATTCACAATCTATATCAATGATTTGGATGAGGGGACCAAATGTAATATATCCAAATTTGCTGATGATACAAAGCTAGGTGGGAATGTAAGTTGTGAGGAGGATGCAAAGAGGCTTCAAGGGGATATAGACAGGCTAAGTGAGTGGGCAAGAACATGGCAAATGAAATGAAATGTGGAGAAATGTGAAGTTATCCACTTTGATTGGAAAAATAGAAAAGCAGATTATTTTTTAAATGGTGAGAGACTAGGGTATGTTGGTGTTCAGAGATTCCATGTACACGAATCACTGAAAGTTAACATGCAGGTACAGCAAGCAATTAGGAAAGCAAATGGTATGTTGGCCTTTATTACAAGATGATTTGAGTATGAGTAACAATATCATACTGCAATTATATAAGGCTCTGGTGAGACCACACCTGGAGTATTGTGTACAGTTTTGATCTCCTTGCCTAAAGAAGGATATACTTGCCATAGAGGGAGTGCAATGAAGGTTCACCAGACTGATTCCTGGGATGGGGGGATTGTCCTATGAGGAGAGATTGAGTAGACTCGGCCTAATTTCTCTAGAGTTTAGGTGATCTCATTGAAACATACAACATTCTTACAGGGCTTGACAGGGTAGATGCTGGGAGGATGTTTCCCCTGGCTGGGGAGTCTAGAACCAGAATAAGGGGTCAGCCATTTAGGACTGAGATGAGGAGAAATCTCTTCATTCAGAGGGTGATGAATCTTTGGATTCTCTACTCCAGAGGGTTGTGGAGGTTTAGTCATTGAGTATATTCGACAGAGATCGCTAGGTTTTAGGATATTAAGGGATAATGGGGATAGTACAGGAAAATGGAGTTGAGGTGGAAGATTAGCCATGATGTGCACTTGAAGTGCTGTAACCTGCAGGGCTATGGACCTAGAGCTGGAAAGTGGGATTAGGCTGGATAGCCTTGTTTTGGCCGACATGGACACGATGGGCCAAAATGGCCTCCTTTCTATGGGCCCGAACTTGGTGGAAGCCAAGGCCCTTCAAGTGCTGTCCAAACGACAGCCGATGGCCGCCGAGAGACCGGGCGGTACTTTTCCAGGAAGATCCCTCAAAAAGAGATGGCCGTACAGCCCGGCGGCAAAATGACGGCATATGGCAGCAGCGGGCAGGAGCTCTCAATCTCGGCAGCAAATGCGATCCTCGCCAAAGTGCCGCTGAGGTTTGAGTCGGGCCCAGGGAGTGGGGGGGGGACATTGAAAAATAAAAATCTTCACAAAAAAAAAGTCACTGGAACACCTTCAGGGGACCCCATACAGATAAAACGCTGAAAGAAAAAAAAATTAAAAATGATTACTAACCTTTTGTTGCAGGTCTTCTTACTTAGCATCGGGGTTAGACCTGCCTCCACTCAGCGGTCCTTCCCCCTGCTGCCGCTGACTCCCGCCCGCACCAATATGCCAGCTCAACGGGTGGGAGGTCACTTCGCGACTTGGCCACCAGAGACCGTCAGCGGCCGGTGCCCGGCGGTACTCCCCTCCCGCCGGATGCAGACCTGGAGAAATCTGTCACCGATGGGTGAGCGGATACAAAACTTGGTGGCGACCGGTAAGGCCACCAATTTCGGGCCCTATGATTCTATCTTATTGAATGGTGGAGCAGGCACGAGGGGCCGAATAGTCTACTACAGCTCCTTTCTTTTGTGTTCTTATGTTCTTAATCCAGCAGATGTCTGGATCTACAAAATGTGTGTAGCATACTGATTGTTTAATTTCTCAACACGTTTTTTAAATCTAAAATATACACAGATTATATGAAATGTTTTTCCAATAAAAAATGACAAGTAAGTGGCTCCAGGAACTTTGACTTGTATGAGATTTTTCTTTAATGTCTGATAAGCTAGGGGTTTGAAAAATAAATCCTGCACAGCAGCATTCGCTCTTATTTTCCAGTCCCGTGAGACTCCTCCATACTGCTGATAGCATCTACAGGTAGCCAAAATACTGTGCAAAAAAATTAAATGCAGCTTTCTTTGGTCTCACAAGGATTGGCAAAGTAGACAAGTTTGCTACCAAACATTTGGTTCAACTTATATGGAGTAAATTTTGTACAATTGGAAACTGACCGGATTTTCATTACAGCTTAGACTGGGTTTCTTCTGGACTTTTTTAATTCCTTAAGAGAGGCACTGGGTTCAATTTTCACTTTTAGTATTAATCAGTCAGAGGGATCAGAACACCCGCCCGAGATTGCCAGTGAGATGCCCAAAACATTTTGATGGTCGAGTCTAATTAGCATTCTATTGGAGAACTGATTGTGCGTTTCCAGTGTTGTTAGGCAGCTCGTTGTTTTGAAAAGATCGGAAATCCAGCAGAGATCATGGGCCTGCAGCAATGGGTTAAAGTGGTGGGTTGGACAGATCTGGGAGGTGGATGAAAACAACGGAGAGCATTAATAAAGAGGCAGAGGATTATGAGGAAGGATTAGGGAGGTTAATTATTATAAAGCTGAAGCCATAAAACTGCCAAAACCCTTAATTTATCAATGCTGTGATAACTTTTTCCGTTAATTCCTTTAAGTGATCCTGGTCCTGCCTGTTTACTGCTTTGTACAGTGGGCAGGCCCAGTACTCTGTGTCTTAACACCCCAATTTGCCTCACTTAATCAAGCTTCTGCTCGTTTCCAGCGGGAGGACTGGCTGCCTAATTTGTGGCTGGTTCGAAAATCGCAGTGGATGGGTTTCAGATGAGAAGCTGGCAGTAAGTCAATTTTTGTGTTGCCACCCAATTCAGACTGGAAAACGGGGGCAGCAAATTAAAATCAGGCCCATTATTACGTAGGATATACGACACAGAAACAGTCCATTTGGCCCAACCAGTCCATGTGGCGTATGTCGTGCTTTATTCAAATGATCAAATATAAATTCTGTGCAGGTTTTACTGAATCATTCCTACCATGTAACACAAGTCTCGTACATGCCTATATGATTGCGATTCATTAAGTGAGGGAAGTTGATAAGTATTTTGCAGTTCTCTAACCGCTTTGATTTTGTAAACACAACCCAACTCTTAATGTAGATATCTTAGCTGAGATGCATCTTATTCAAAAAAAATGTTTTGCCCATATTCTCAAAACCAACGTTCCCTATAAGCTGTGGGGCCACAGAGCGCATTGGAATTCCCACGCAGCCGGTCCACCGGTGTATAAATGAAAAAAAACATGCAAATGAGCGGTATTTTAAATGGGCTTAGCAGCCCCTTAAAGGGCCATGCAACCCAAAAAGGAGTCAAATGGAACAGTGCTCATAACGGCAAATCCTAGAGGCCAGACAGTGTAACAGTTTATTTCAATGTACTTTTAAGTAGTCCTACACTCTTAAATATAAAAATGTACCTTTAAAAGTTAGTCACTTTATATTTGATATGCAAGATCAGGAAACAAGTTCACAATCTTATGAGCCAGGAACCCTAAAAGTAACTCCCCCAGCTAATGTCCGCCCTATACTGGCTAACTGACATGGAGGAGCTCTGTAAATCAAAATACAAAATAAATTGCAGGTCAGAGAGGTTTTCCAAAGACACAGATCAACCAATACTTACCTGTGGAATTATCAACATCTTTAAAACTCGTTAATCTCAATAGCATCATATTCCAAATTTCATAAAGCTAGGACCAACTGTGTTATGTGGAAAGCTAATTTTCGAATTTGCATTGTTCCCAACAGCAAAATTAAGTTCCCAAGCTTTATCAAGAAGACAGTGCTTGTTTTTGAGTTAACGTAAAGCTGAAAAGGGGTAGCAGACAAAGGATTGTGATTTGAATGGATTAAGCTCTCATTAGTGTTGGGTAGGATACAGTAAAACAGAAATGATAGAAAATGTAACTTTGTATTTTGACTTCTACTTAAATGTGGGTGGCTTGTGGCAAGTTATGAAGTACATCATCTAAGTGCTCTCTGTAGAGTAACCTTATCCGGTGGCAGTTCCTCTCTGCTGTCAGGTACTGTATCAAATATCCTCTAGGACCGCTCTGCTCGAAGAATTATTTCCACCGCTGGAAAAGCAAACTTCCTGCCTGGACATTATCCTCTTCCTTTCTTTCTCTGAGGGTTATGGTGCTGTAAAACTTTTTGAAACACTTTTAACAGTAATGAAGAATGGGTTTTCTTAAAACCATAAAACTGAGTACCTTGAAGATCTTTATAACACAGCCACATAATTTCATTACTTTGTTTTAGAGTTTTATCGCTAAGAACCAAAAATAAATCTACTCTTATTTTTTTAATCCCTTCAATAAATTGTGATTTTGCAAAATTGGTTCGGACTGCATAGTCTGGCTAATGTGACTGTGAGTTGTTTGATTTTGCCTCATACATTGATGCCCAAATCTTCAAACGAGCTATTTTTCATGTTTCTTACAATACTGTAGGTGCTGACCTTTAAACCATGTCCTTTTAACACAAAATGTACCTTTATAACAGAATTTCTGGTCTTGAATAATATCACTGTTAGACACAATAATCATTTAAACACCTTTACAAATACACATATATAACACATAAATAAATATATTACTGGTAGATCTGCTGTGGCATTGTTCACATAAATCATACACACACACAAACATATATATATATATATATATATATATATAAATAGAATTATACAAAAGTATAGGAAATGAAGTAACATTTATTTGTCTGTAAAATATTATATTTCTTGCAACACGGCGTCAGTTTCCACATGTACGCTGATGACACCCGGCTCTACTTCCCACCACTACTTCTCTCGACCTCTCCTTATCTTTTTATCTGACATCCTGTACTGGATGAGCAGTAATTTTCTCCAATTAAATATCGTCTTTGGTCCCCGCCACAAACTGCATTCCCTGGCCACCCACTCCATCCCTCTCCCTTGCATCTGTCTGAGGCTGAACCAGCCTGTTCGCAACCTAGATGTCATATTTGACCCTGAAATGAGCTTCCGGCCACATATCTGCGGCGTAATCCGCAGCTCATCTGCTGCTGAAACCCTCATCCATGCCTTTGCTACCTCTAGACTTCACTACTCCTATGCACTGCTGGCTGGCCTCACACATTCTACCTTACATAAACTTGAGGTCATCCAAAGCTTGGCAGCCCATGAGGAGAAATTTCTTCTCTCAGTGGGTTGTAAATCTGTGTAATTCTCAGCCCCAGAGAGCCGTGGAGGCTGGGTCATTGAATATATTTAAGGCGGAGATAGACAGATTTTTGAGCGATAAGGGGATAAGGGGTTATGGCGAGCAGGCAGGGAAGTGGAGCTGAGTCCATGATCAGATCAGCCATGATCTTATTAAATGGTGGAGCAGGCTCGAGGGGCCAAATGGCCTACTCCTGCTCCTATTTTTAATGTCCTTGCTCGCGCCAGGTCCCGCTCACCCATCACCCCTATGCTTGCTGACCTATATTAGCTCCTGGTTAAGCAATGCCTCAATTTCGAAATTGTCATCCTTGTTTACAAGTCCTTCCTTGGCCTCGCTCCTCCCTAGCTCTCTAATCTTCTTCAGCCTCAACTCTGCCCCGCCCCCGCTCCCATCCCGAGATATCTGGGCTCCTCAAACTCTGCCCTCTTAAGTATCTCTGATTATAACTGCTGAACCATTGATGGTCGTGCCTTCAGCTGCCTGGGCCCTAAGCTCTGGAACGCCCTCCCGAAACCTCTCCGCCTCTGGACCTCTCTTTCCTCCTTTAAGATGCTCCTTAAAACCTACCTCTTTAGTCATCTGCCATAATTTCCTTTCATGTGGCTCGGTGTCAAATTTATTTGTTTTGTCTTAGAACACTCCTGTGAAGCGCCTTGGGACGTTAAAGGCACTATATAAATACAAGTTGCACTCCATATTTGGGCAATCTTAGAGGAACGTGTGTTGTATTTTGGATGAGATGTCAAACTGTCCTACATTATGTCCTACAGTGACCATACTTCAAAAATGTATTTCATTGGCTGTACAGTGCTTTGGGACATCTGGTGGTTGTGAAAGGTGCTATATAAATGCAAGTCTTTATTTTGTTTCTTTTTTGAGGCATTGTCTACTGGCAGGTGGATATAAAGAATTGTAAGGCACTTTCCTCATGTCCTGGCTAATAATCAATCCTTTGTGTGCCTACATATATCTACATGGAGAATGGAGCACTGCAAAGCTAGAGTTCTGTATTGGACCAACCTGTTTATCATAGGATCTTGCAGAGACTCCAGCACCAGCTGCCAACTTTTCTTATAACCCTCCTCACCAAGAACTTCGGGAACCAAAGCTGTCAAAACATAATAGAAAAGGCATATAATCAAAAAACATGTAACCAGGCCTTAATTAAGCTACTTTTGCTCCAAATGTTGGTGATATTTCAGTGAAAGCAAATGCATAATTGGCAAAGATTCTTCATGGTTCTGAGGCTCGTGATCTGAGACTCACATCCACATGAGCTTTTAGAACTTAACCCTTGTAAGACTTTTCTTCCTGCACCAAGAAATGTTATTAAAAAAGAAATGATTTAAAAAATCTAACGGATCTATCATTTGTTTACGTAGAATTTAGAAAACATTGTGATCAATAATCTGCAGAACATTCAATATTTACAGATTAATTTATACCCGTATTAAGTGGGTGGAATTTAAGTCCCAGCTTCAATAACTCAAGGATCATGAAGGGCTTCTCTGCCACCTAAATCCTTCCCGATCGTCAGTATCAGTGCTCTGCATGTGCATCCGTGATTATTCTTATCATTCTAAAGAGGAGCAGACACACATTTTGGCACCCTTAACTACAACATCCAATAAGATACAACAATTATTAAGCAAATGTATTAAAATAGGCTCACGACTTCAAGAAACTGAAAAGAAAATAGTAAACATGCTGACTTTTTGAGTATTTTTGTTTTTCTCCTCAATTGTCCTTATCTTTCCTATCCTGGAATTGGTGATGCATGATGAGTAAAGTGCCTCAGAAATGAATGACTCCCCATGCGTCACCAAAGTGGTTATTCTCCACAAATGTGGCTGGACAACAAGTACTCCACTGTGAGGCCATTAAAGTTGAGCCTGATTATATTCTCATACAACGTCCATGCAGGCGTTACGGACTGCAATCAGGCGTGGAAACCCTGGCAAACTTTTCTCCTCCCTAAATGTGTGCAGTCAATTCTGGTAACTGGATCAGGAGAATTGGGCAGGAGCAGTCACCAGGTAGGATGGTATGAGGTGGTTGAATGAATACAAGCTATTTCAGAGATGGCATCATTGCTCATTCGCACATTAATTCAGCTGCCCAACTATCAACTTTAGTTCTACCTGCCAGATGGTCCTTCCAATGAGATTCCAAGCATTTGTTTAAAAGAAATAAAACACAAGCATACAGAGGGAATATAATAAGAGTTACTAATTTCCCAAGGCAGTTTGATTTTTTTTCCCAAGGGCACTTATCGAAAGATCACCTTTAGAAGCTAGATTTGTTGCGCATACTGAAAGCTCATTCGTATTTTCAGATTACTGCCAAATGCATCTCTGTATTTGTGGCAAACACAAAATATAAACTAAGTGGCACTTGCCACTGGACACGAGTTGTACTACCAAAGCAAATGGCTTCAACCCACACCTTTTACAGCTGCACAAAGCTGCACATATAGATGTGGGTAGGCTCAACACTGAAATGGAAAAAGTGAATTTAGGACATCAGCAGCCACAGTATTGGATAACCACTTCAGAAAGGATATGAATTTTGTACTTGAAAACTTCAAATGTAGTTTCAATACTGTATTCTATGGCAAAAGACTATATGTACAGTAATCACTATTTTAATTTCACAATACTCAGTGTACCCAATGTTTCTCATATTATTTGTTTTTAAAGTCAGTGTTGATATACTTTTCAACCAGATTTCATGCTAACATCTGCAGGCAATCCCAAACCAGCTTCAAAATCACATATCAAAGAACAAGGGAAGTATCAATTAGAAAGACTCCTTTATTTAGAATTCTGTCTCCTCTAAGGGCCCAAGTTTCCACATGATTTGCGCCTGATTTTTAGGAGCAACTGGTGGAGAACGGACTATCTTAGAAAGCGCAATTCTCCACATTTTTTTTTCTGCAGTTCTAGTGAGGTAGAACAGTTCTACTTTGGAACAGAATTTTTTCTTCAAAAGGGGGCGTGTCCAGCCACTGACGCCTGATTTCAAAGTTTCCACAGTGAAAACGTACTCCAAACTAAAGTAGAATGGAGCAAGTGAAGATTTTTGTAGAACTGAAAAAACCTGTTCTACACATTAAAAAATCAGCCGCAGTTTACAAATTAGGCGTCCAGAACGAGGTGGGGGGGGGGGAAAGGGAAGTCATTAAATTCTACAATCAATCCTTATTTATACTTCTACGAATATTACACAAATAAATCCAACCTGAATAAACATTTATAAGCAAAGAAAAGATTAAATAAACCATCTTCCTACCTGTGTGAAAGTGCTTCAGCCATCGTTCGTTCCCGCGGAGGGGAGGGAGGGGAAGGAGACAGCGGTTTGTTGCCGCCGTGGAGGGGAGGGAGGGGGAGGAAACCGTCGTTTGTTGCCGTGGAGGGGAGGGAGGGGAAGGAGACAGCGGTTTGTTGCCGTGGAGGGGAGGGAGGGGAAGGAGACAGTAAGAAGGGTAGCCTCAGTGCTGATGTGCTGATGGCAATGTGCTTTTATTAAAAAATGTTCAAAAATTAAACAGCTACAAAGAACTACAAAAATGGCCGAGTGCCAATGTTTCCTTCACACTGCGCGTGCGCGAACGCTCCCAACGCGCACGCGCAGCGTTGCCGGCAGGAAAAAAACTAATTTAAATAGTACCCGCCCCCTCCCACTTACAAAATCGGCGCGAGTGTAGGCTCCGCCCCCCTGGGCGCCACACCAAACAGACAAGGAGCAGCAAGGCGCTCGAGAATAGCGCGTTTTTTTTCTGACGCCGTTTTAGGCGCGAAAAACGGGTGCCCAGCACGGAGGGGAGGCCGTTTTTTATCCTGTGGAAACTTGGGCCCTATATGTGCTGTAACTGTCACCGTTTGGAACACCTTAAATTAAGGGGTGTAATATTTGTTCGGATCTCAATAACTGTAATTTGCATTGTAATTTGTCAGATGAAACATAGCCAGTCCCTGCAAATGTTAACTGTTCAGGTCAGTAAAGGTCATGAGCAAATTCAAAAGAACTTTCAAAAATACTGCCAGTCATTAAACAACAGTTAATGAGAAGAGAAAATAAAAACTATGGAGTCGAAATTCACCAGCGCCCCGATTAGAGGCTGTAACGACTCAGGCCGGGACTTCCTGCACCGGCGCAGATGTTCTGCCCCGACCGCGAAATTGTGGTTACCGCTCCTCACGGGGAGTGGAGCGCAATCTTGCGCGCTCCACTTCCTGTTGGGGCAGATTCCAGGGTGCAACTGGGGTGCGTTGGTCAGCACTACGCAGCTGCTCTACGTAGCACTGATGCGTTTCAATGCCCCTCCCCTTCGGTTAAAGGAGAGGGCCGCTGCGCACTCTGCCGGGCCTCTGATGGCCTCCACCGGGCCACCAGGGCAGCATGGTGCCAAGGCCGCAGCCTGGCACCCAAAATGGAGTGCCAGGCTGCACAATGGCGGCACGCAACAAAGGAAAAAGTCTGGCCGACCGATGAGCGGGCCAAACCGGCAAGATGGTGAGGCGGGGTGCTCCCGACTGCTCCTTTAACTTCCACCCCGGGAGCGGAGATCAGCCCAGTTTATGACCTGTGAGGCTGGCACTAACACCGCTAGGAGCAGCCTCGCGGGGCGCTGGCCAACGTCCGCCGCAGGGCGGAAAGGGGTCGCCGTGCATCGCTGGTTGGGCGTCGGCCTATGGCGCTACCAGAAGGGCGCGGTGCTACCGTGACAGTGTCTCCGCTAACTCCTGCATAATTCCGCGGGAGCCGGTAGCCCCCACCTCCTCCCTCCCACTGCCCCCCCCCCCCCCACCCGAGCGAAAACAGTTTTGCGCCCCATTTAGCGCCGCCAGTGGTACTAACGGGTGGTGCTAAACAGGGCAATTTCGACCTCTAAGTTCTTAGTCACACCCTTGCACTGCCGGAGTAGTATCTCTAGGTATTTATTACTGGAATCTTTCTGCAAAATCACAGGGTGGTGTTCAGAAAAGACGGCAGTAGATACATAATATAATTTTATCTTCAAATGCAATTATTGCAAAGCTACTACACCAACTGCACCATATTCATTATGTACCATTACTGCAGTTTCTTACTTACATGGGCATTTTGTATATTGCTTCATCTATTTTAAGACATTTTAGCTTCTTATAAAGGTAATGTATAAATGAATTAAATTGCATTCATATAATGTCCATCAGGTTCTCATGATGTCCCAAAGGGCTTTGCTGCAATTTATTTTGAAGCGCAGTGACTGTATTGGGACATATATGCCCCAGAACGAGCAATGAGATAAATGGCCTGTTAATCTGATTTTGGTGATGTTGTTTCAGGGATAAATGTTGGTCAGGATATCAGTCCCCTGCTCTCCTTGAAAACAGTGCCACGAGATCCTTTACATCCAGCTAAACAGGCATATAGATCTTAGTAACTTCTTATCCAAAAGGCTGCACCACTAATCATGCAGCACTCCCTCAATACTGATTGTGTTAAAGTCCTGAAGTGGCTCAGAGGCGAGAGTGTTACCACTGTGCCACGTTGACCCTTCTATCTATAGTTGAAACACTGCTAAACTTTCAAAATAAGTTGGGACTGTCCATGAGAAAAAGAATCCCATAATACACACTGAATGTTTTGTTTCTGAGAGAGGAAGGTTTCTTGTTAAAATTAAAATACTGTGGAACAGGAAATGTTAGATTTCCTATTCAGATATCAAAACAAATCTTAAGCTGACATGTTAATGAACTTAAAATATTTTATTTTGTTTTAGGTTCGATGATGAACTTAAAAATGTCACCAACAAAAAAATGATCTATCCCCAGGCTTTGCTCCAGTGTGCTGGGCAACAGTCGACTACATTTTAAATAGATGTAGTGCCATTGTAAAAAATGATGACCTGGTGTTAAATTAAGATTCTGTCATAGTGAAGGGGATGGATTTTAATGTTAGAACCACATGCAAAAGCCACAATCCCTGTGCTATTTAAAACTTACATTTCCAGCTGCTTAGCAAAGGCAATGCACCAAATCAGATTTTGTGATGAGAGGATAAAACTTTGCAGCTCCGAAAAGAACACCAGTCCCAATTGGTTAAACCTTTTAGTGTAATGACCACTGGAATGGTTCCGCACATCTTTGCTGGAGAGGCTAGTCGCCACCAGCACACCATGACATTAAATTGTGCAGCAAGTCAATTAAAATTAAGAGTGAAATTGCAGCAAACTTGATTATTAGCAAACCAGATGCTGTTTTTACACAGCCGTCTACCAGACCACCAGCTGGAATCAGTGCTAACATCAGTGAAAGGCCAGAAATGAGGTTTTGATGATCAAAAAGAATGTAGCAGATTACAAACCCATTGAAATTAAGTGAACTGTGTCCCTTTCTAAGAGAAAGATACCTCATAATTGAACTCAAAATATGTAAGACTTGACAGGACCGTGTTAACAGTGCTGTTGACTCTAAGACAAACATAAAATTTCACAGATTATCAGCTGTGAGGGTTCTGCAGAACTTTTTTTGCTATTTCAAAGCCTTGTATTTGGGTTCTGCATTTTGTAGCATGACTGTTTACAAGCAGACAGATGCTATTTTACAGTATTTAGTTTCCTATTTCCCACATCTCATACAGCAGAACACTCAGCTCCCAAGCATGTACTTCAACTATTTTTTGCAGATGGGGAAAAAATAAAAACCTAAGAAAGGATAAATAAGAGTAAAATGGCAAATAACAAAAATTGTCATTAATCAGATGCAGACTTTGTTAATACTCTGATGTAATGCTGACCATAGCAAATTAATAGTCAAACATTAAAAGAAATAAAAGCAGACATCACTTCAGAAAATACATTTTGTTATTACAGCGAAGTGAACATTTTGGCAAAGATGCCCAGTAATAGGAGCTTCAGAAAAACATTTGGTTTGGCATCACATGAAGGAAAATACGTCACATCAATGGATTTTGTGGATACCTAAAGTGAAAGTTTACTACTTGTACTATTAAATCATCGCTAAGACTATGACCGGAATTTTCATGCTGCCCTGCAAACGGGATTGGAGGCGGGCTAGGAGTAAAAGTAAAAATAAACCGGATCGCGTCAGGAACCCGCCGTCATCCCCCGTCCTCGCGCCTTTAACTCGGTGCATTTGTCAGCTCGGCAGCGACCCGAATGGCACAGGTGGGCGACTTCATTTAGATCATTATGAGGTACTTGTCAGACCCTTAACCGTGTTTGTAACCAGACCTTTTGAATTTCACTGCATGACCACGGGAATCATGCAGCGTGAGAACCGTGTCTGTCAAGTCTTTCACGACCACCAGACGTCTCAAAGCGCTTTACAGCCAATGAAGTACTTTTGAAGTGTGGTCACTGTTGTAACATGGGAAACGTGGCAGCCAATTTGCACACAGCAAACTCCCACAAACAACAGTGTGATAATGACCAGATAATCTGTTTTTGTTATGTTGACTGAGGGATAAATATTGGCCCAGGACACCGGGGATAATTCCGCGGCTCTTCTTCGAAATAGTGCCATGGGATCTTTTACGTCCACTTGAGAGCGCAGATGGGGCCTTGGCTTAACATCTTATCTGAAAGACAGCACCTCCGACAGTGCAGCACTTCCTCATCAGTGCACTGGCGTTTCAGCCTAGGTTTATGTGCTCAAGTTCCGGTTATAGTCTTAGCGGTAACGGGCCAGTGTGGTGACGTCATCAGCGCTACGCTGATGAGTGACAGCGGCAGACAGTCCGCCTGCCCCCACTTCCACTCCTCTGTTGACCGGTCTTCTGCTCTCTGCCCCCACTTCCGCCCCCGTTATGATCGACTTCCGGCTCGCTCAGAAAAAAAAGACAAAGAGCTGAATTTCGTGCAAGAGGCTACTGCATCCACTGCGGCGGTCAAAACACATTAAACACAGAAGGTGTGCCCCATTGCTGCCAGGGGTGAATTTCAGCCCCCTAGTTTCTTAAAAATATCATTAAAAATATTAACTCCAACCGCAGAAGATGCCTTCTCTCAGGAAGGACAAAAAATCTATCTCACGCCATTTTTACAGACACAGTCAATACCATTGCTTGGTTGGCCATTAGAGTAATATTAAATGCAGCAGGAGCCCGCCCCTCCCAGACAGTTCCCTGAATTACTCTATGAAAACTGATAAATTGCATCTAAACAATTTATTCCTCAACCAACACAATCATAACAGATTAGCTGGTCATTGATGTCATTGCTATCTGTGGAACCTTGTTGTGTGCAAATTAGCTGCTGCATTTATCTGCATAACAACACTGACTACACTTCAAAAGTAATTCATTCACTGTGAAGCACTTAGGAACATCCTGAGGGTGAGAGAGGGCTTTCTCTGTCCCAAAGTGCTTCACAAGAGAGCGAGTAAGGGAGAAAGCGAGAGAGAGAGAAAGAAACAAACAAATACCTTGCATTTACATAGCGTCTTTCACAATTTCAGGATGTTCCAAAGTGCTTTACAGCCAATGAAGTACTTCTGAAGTGCAGACACTGCTGTAATGTAGGAAACATGGCAGCTAACTTGCAGACAGCAAGCTCCCACAAACAGAAATGAAATAATGACCAGATAATCTGTTTTAGTGTTATTTAAAGAATAAATATTGGGCAGGACACCAGAAGATTTCCCCTGCTCTTTCTCAAATAGTGCAATGAACATAAGAACATAAGAACATAAGAATTAGGAACAGGAGTAGGCCATCTAGCCCCTCGAGCCTGCTCCGCCATTCAACAAGATCATGGCTCATCTGGCCGTGGACTCAGCTCCACTTACCCGCCCGCTCCCCATAACCCTTAATTCCCCCAATGGGATCTTTTATATCCACTTGAGAAAGCAGACAGGGCCAGGTTTAACATCTTATCCAGAAGACAGCACCTCTGACAGTTCAGCACTCCCTCAATATGCCACTGAAGTGTCAGGCTGGATTATGTGCTCAAGTCTCTGGAGTGGACTTGGACCCACGACTCGGAGTTGAGCCAAGGCTGGCAGAACGACACTGTATAAATGTAAGCACTTTCCTTCTTTTGCTTTTTCTAACAAAAATGCACCATTTATGAGCCTAAAAACATTGACATCTGGATAACATGACATTACTGGAGAATAAAAAGTGTGCAGAATTAACAACTCGAGAGCATTCTGTAAGGACTATTATTCACGAGAGCAATCCTTTAAGTTTAAACACTTTAAACCTTGAAAAATAAACCACTAACTTAAAAAATGTTACTAAAAAGCATGTGCATTTGTCCTTAAATAAATGATTTAGTCTATCAGATAAAGAAAAGTTAACAGTCCAAAACAAACAATAAGCCGTGCTCAGGGCTCAACTAATATTTTGTCTAATTGTAAAAGTCTCTGTACAGCTAAATGAGGCAAAGCATATTCCCTATGCCAAAGTGTAAATGGTTTGCACAACTGGAGAGTTTGGAAACCAGAGAAGATATATTAACGATCATAAAAGTGCATCTTGGCTGTTATCTTAACAGTTGGGATGCAACGTGTGATGTGCAGAGTTACTGAAACAAACCAGAATTTGAACATTACTTCAAACAGTAACAGAATTTATAACCAATTAACATTTAAAAAATCAGAGTACAATTACTATACATTACTCCAAACAGGATAGTGTTAACTAATGTAGCCTATTCAATTTATATTGATTGTGGACAGCATGCTAATGTTCCCGAGAATGAAAGTCTGCTAATTAACAACTACTGCAGCAATAAATTAGCGATGACATTCTTTCACTCGTACAGAAGACTGACGGCAATTCTCCATTGTCAGTGATATTCAAGTATCATCGTTAATCACATCCTTAAATACAGAGTCCTTCACGTGCCCTTTTATTTGAAAAAAACTCAATATTAAAAGTTATGTTTTCTCTACCCTTTTGTAAATATTTTGTTCCTTAACGAGTGCTGATAGAAGTTTGGCAATATTAGATGATGAATGGATTATAAAGCACAGTAGCGTGCGGGAGATAATTTTTGAAGCACCCTGGATTAATGGACTGTATCTTTACTAGGACTAATTCTGTATCAGTAATCCCCATGCCAGTTGCGTTCATGAAGTTATCAATAATCTATTTAACAAATATTCAAACCTACTGAGCTCAGAAAAACACAAGACAAACAAAAATATATTACAGTTAATCATACAGTTCATTATCATTTGATTTAAACAGGGGGCTATGATGAAACCTGCTCTTCAAATGACGGATTATTTCACATGCATGAATCGCTCTTTGTTCTTCACAAGCTTAAAATAATTCATTGGGTAATTAAATTACAGTCATACTCAGATTAATAATACATTATTTTATGCGGCCTGCTTAGACAATAGATTATTATGGTGAACATATTTCATTTTATGAGCTGACAGAATGGTAAGCAGCCACTACAAAATTTAAAAATCTAACATACAACTTTTCCGTTAACGAAGTTGCGATCTTCAAAAATAACAAATGAGCAGTCGTTCATGAATGTCAGTAGCAGTGCTACACTGGATTTAACCATTAACTCATTGTCAAACATTTATCATCATTTATGTTGTGTATTTGGCTGTTTGTATCACTAAATGCATGAAAAGGGCAAGAAAGGTCCTTAGGATCTGAGATATTTGTGCTGTTTTGCAACCATGGCTTTTGATAAAATATCTTGGATTTAATTATTTTCTATCTGTTAGGTATTCCACCGTTGAATTTTATCTTCAATACTTCTTGTTAGTTAATCTTTCACTGTTTAGCATAAGTGATTGGTTCATCCTTATTAACTGAATTCAACGGTGGAATACCTAACAGACAGAGAATAAACTTTAAAGACAGCATATAGGAGGTCAGAAGCGGCGAGGAGCGGGGGTCGGGAGCGGCGAGGAGCGGGGGTCGGGAGCGGGGAGGGGCGGGGGTCGGGAGCGGGGAGGGGCGGGGGTCGGGAGCGGGGGTCAGAAGCGGCGAGGAGCGGGGGTCGGGAGCGGGGAGGGGCGGGGGTCGGGAGCGGGGGTCAGAAGCGGCGAGGAGCGGGGGTCGGGAGCGGGGAGGGGCGGGGGTCGGGAGCGGGGAGGGGCGAGGGTCAGAAGCGGCGAGGAGCGGGGGTCAGAAGCGGCGAGGAGCGGGGGTCGGGAGCGGCGAGGAGCGGGGGTCGGGAGCGGCGAGGAGCGGGGGTCGGGAGCGGCGAGGAGCGGGGGTCAGAAGCGGCGAGGAGCGGGGGTCGGGAGCGGCGAGGAGCGGGGGTCAGAAGCGGCGAGGAGCGGGGGTTGGGAGCGGCGAGGAGCGGGGGTCGGGAGCGGGGAGGGGCGAGGGTCAGAAGCGGCGAGGAGCGGGGGTCAGAAGCGGCGAGGAGCGGGGGTCAGAAGCGGCGAGGAGCGGGGGTCAGAAGTGGCGAGGAGCGGGGGTCAGAAGTGGCGAGGAGCGGGGGTCAGAAGCGGCGAGGAGCGGGGGTCGGGAGCGGCGAGGAGCGGGGGTCAGAAGCGGCGAGGAGCGGGGGTCGGGAGCGGCGAGGAGCGGGGGTCGGGAGCGGGGAGGGGCGAGGGTCAGAAGCGGCGAGGAGCGGGGGTCAGAAGCGGCGAGGAGCGGGGGTCGGGAGCGGCGAGGAGCGGGGGTCGGGAGCGGGGAGGGGCGAGGGTCAGAAGCGGCGAGGAGCGGGGGTCGGGAGCGGCGAGGAGCGGGGGTCGGGAGCGGGGAGGGGCGGGGGTCAGAAGCGGCGAGGAGCGGGGGTCAGAAGTGGCGAGGAGCGGGGGTCAGAAGCGGCGAGGAGCGGGGGTCAGAAGCGGCGAGGAGCGGGGGTCGGGAGCGGCGAGGAGCGGGGGTCGGGAGCGGGGAGGAGCGGGGGTCGGGAGCGGGGAGGGGCGAGGGTCAGAAGCGGCGAGGAACGGGGGTCAGAAGCGGCGAGGAGCGGGGGTCGGGAGCGGCGAGGAGCGGGGGTCAGAAGCGGGGAGGAGCGGGGGTCAGAAGCGGCGAGGAGCGGGGGTCGGGAGCGGCGAGGAGCGGGGGTCAGAAGCGGCGAGGAGCGGGGGTCGGGAGCGGGGAGGAGCGGGGGTCAGAAGCGGCGAGGAGCGGGGGTCAGAAGCGGCGAGGAGCGGGGGTCAGAAGCGGCGAGGAGCGGGGGTCGGGAGCGGCGAGGAGCGGGGGTCGGGAGCGGGGAGGGGCGAGGGTCAGAAGCGGCGAGGAACGGGGGTCAGAAGCGGCGAGGAGCGGGGGTCGGGAGCGGGGAGGAGCGGGGGTCAGAAGCGGCGAGGAGCGGGGGTCAGAAGCGGCGAGGAGCGGGGGTCGGGAGCGGCGAGGAGCGGGGGTCAGAAGCGGCGAGGAGCGGGGGTCGGGAGCGGCGAGGAGCGGGGGTCAGAAGCGGCGAGGAGCGGGGGTCGGGAGCGGGGGTCGGGAGCGGGGAGGAGCGGGGGTCGGGAGCGGCGAGGAGCGGGGGTCAGAAGCGGCGAGGAGCGGGGGTCAGAAGCGGCGAGGAGCGGGGGTCAGAAGCGGCGAGGAGCGGGGGTCAGAAGCGGCGAGGAGCGGGGGTCGGGAGCGGCGAGGAGCGGGGGTCGGGAGCGGCGAGGAGCGGGGGTCGGGAGCGGCGAGGAGCGGGGGTCGGGAGCGGCGAGGAGCGGGGGTCGGGAGCGGCGAGGAGCGGGGGTCGGGAGCGGCGAGGAGCGGGGGTCGGGAGCGGCGAGGAGCGGGGGTCAGGAGCGGCGAGGAGCGGGGGTCGGGAGCGGCGAGGAGCGGGGGTCGGGAGCGGCGAGGAGCGGGGGTCAGAAGCGGCGAGGAGCGGGGGTCGGGAGCGGCGAGGAGCGGGGGTCAGGAGCGGCGAGGAGCGGGGGTCGGGAGCGGCGAGGAGCGGGGGTCAGGAGCGGCGAGGAGCGGGGGTCGGGAGCGGCGAGGAGCGGGGGTCAGAAGCGGCGAGGAGCGGGGGTCGGGAGCGGCGAGGAGCGGGGGTCGGGAGCGGCGAGGAGCGGGGGTCGGGAGCGGCGAGGAGCGGGGGTCAGAAGCGGCGAGGAGCGGGGGTCGGGAGCGGGGAGGAGCGGGGGTCAGAAGCGGCGAGGAGCGGGGGTCAGAAGCGGCGAGGAGCGGGGGTCAGAAGCGGCGAGGAGCGGGGGTCGGGAGCGGCGAGGAGCGGGGGTCGGGAGCGGCGAGGAGCGGGGGTCGGGAGCGGCGAGGAGCGGGGGTCGGGAGCGGGGAGGGGCGGGGGTCGGGAGCGCCGAGGAGCGGGGGTCGGGAGCGGCGAGGAGCGGGGGTCGGGAGCGGCGAGGAGCGGGGGTCGGGAGCGGCGAGGAGCGGGGGTCGGGAGCGGGGCGGGGCGGGGGTCGGGAGCGCCGAGGAGCGGGGGTCGGGAGCGGCGAGGAGCGGGGGTCGGGAGCGGCGAGGAGCGGGGGTCGGGAGCGGCGAGGAGCGGGGGTCGGGAGCGGCGAGGAGCGGGGGTCGGGAGCGGCGAGGAGCGGGGGTCGGGAGCGGCGAGGAGCGGGGGTCGGGAGCGGCGAGGAGCGGGGGTCGGGAGCGGCGAGGAGCGGGGGTCGGGAGCGGCGAGGAGCGGGGGTCGGGAGCGGCGAGGGGCGGGGGTCGGGAGCGGCGAGGAGCGGGGGTCGGGAGCGGCGAGGAGCGGGGGTCGGGAGCGCCGAGGAGCGGGGGTCGGGAGCGCCGAGGAGCGGGGGTCGGGAGCGGCGAGGAGCGGGGGTCGGAAGTGGCAAGAAGCACAGGTCGAAAGCAGCGGGGAGCAGAGGTCTGGACCGGCGAGGTCTGGAAGTCGGGACCGGTGAGGTCTGGAGGTCGGAAGCTGCGGGGAGTGGAGGTCGGGATCGGCGAGGCCTGGAAGAATGGAGAGGTCGGGGCCCAGGACTGGAGCAGCGGGGACCAGCAGCTGGGTCGAGGCCCAGGGAAGGCGCAGCATGGGCCAATATCGAGATTGTGAGGTCGTGAGGCCTACACTGCATGCTATGAATCCCAGGGAGAGAGGACCTGTGGGAAGGAGGACAGTCGGAGTATATTTGTGTGTATGCACTAGCCCATGCAACAGAGCCTGGTCTCCTGTCATCTTGGATCCCCTTGCCACTGGACCAAGACCTTGCTCTGTCAAGCCCATGTGGTAACTGGTGTGCAACGGCCAACCCACGTTAAAAGAGCTCACGCCTAGGCATCTTCCACCGTTTAGAATCTCATCAGTCACCTGAGAGCTCATTTTGAGTGAGGAAGCAAGTCATCCTCGACTCCGAGGGACTGCCTAAGACGAAGAAGAAGCTAAGCAGAAATGAAATTATCCTATGAGGCCTGGAGAGTGGTTTTACTGATATTCTTTATTAAGGACAAAATTATATTCCACTATTCAACCTTACACAATTTAAAGGAGAAGAAAACTCTATAAGGATCGTCTTGAACAATGAGTATTCTCCAAGTCTTTCCTTTTCCTTTAATGATCATATTCAATATTACCTTCATCACATATTATTCTCCCTTATAAGCCACATGCCAAACTGATCTACCTGAATTTAGACAAAATAAAATTCAGCCCTACTGTGAGATAGCATTGAATTTAGTCCTTCCGGTTACTGAAAATAAAAATATATTAACCTGGCAGCATCTTTATTAGGCATTGGAAGGCCTGTTCCTGGGTCTGTTCTTTCTGTTCCTTAGTTCTGACCGGCTTTGGCCACTTAGGTAAGGCTCCTCCAGGCCAGATAGCTTCCTGTAAAAGCTTGAGGTACACAATCCAGTGTTGAGTACATGTCAGGTTAACAATCTGCACCTCAAGCCACCTGTAAGCAGAAAATATATGATGAGCCACTGCACTAGAAAGCATATGCATGACAACTAACTTAATCGACAACTAATAAGTGATCAATCATACCATGCACAAATAAAACTAATCAATTAAATAAACTCTTTCAGTCACACAGTCTCACACAAATACCTATAGATTATACATGCAATGCAATTCAACTTGCACTTAAAACAGAATAAAGCAAGTTCTATCAGTACTTTCTATCTAGGCCAGAAAGGTAATGCGTTGATTTTCATGTGCAGCATATATCGGGCTGGCAGGCTGTGGGCCTGCAACATAAAAGCCCCTTGGCCACTGCCAAGATAGCGGGCACGATGCACTGCTGGTGACCACAGACCAGTTGCGCATTAATGGAATGCGATCCCTTGTAATTCATGAAGGCAGTGAGCTTCCTTTGCAGGAACCTGTATGGCAGTGAAGCCCTTGACTTAGGGGAAGCCTGCAATCTGCGTAAATCCCAAAGCTCTGTCCTGCTGTTTCCAGTTTTTGATGGGGAAAATGATGAAAGTGTTTGCTTTAGAAAACATGGCATCAGTCACCTACTAATGCATGAACTGCGGACTAACTGAGTTGTTGATAAACCCCTGTGGCAGCCTGGAAGGAATTAGAAGCAAAGAAGTTGAGAGCTGCAGTAACCTTGACTGCAACAGGCAATTCAGTGCTAACGGTGGCAGCGGGTTACAAGTCTTGTTGCAGGAGGTGACACTGCCTCCTTCTGCACTGCTACTCCGAGAAGTCCAGGTATACTGCTCTGGCCCTATATTCACATAGAATTTCTGTGAGCTCTTCTCTTCCTGGACTGGCTCCAATTGTGCCACTGGTCTCTAAATTAAATATATTTATTAGGTTCCAGTCTGTTTCCGGAATTGGATAAGTACCTGAAGGAAAAAAAAGGTTAATATTCTGCCCCCATAAACGGCCGAGAGATATAAGCAATATGTCTGCTAAATGTTACCCACTGTGTACCGCCCATGATTTGTGGTGGGTTTAAGAAGCAGCAGTGGCAGCGCTGAGTGACACAAAAATGGAGTCTGGCTCCAACTGTGCCACTGGTCTCTAATTTAAATATATTTACTAGGTTCCTGGCTGTTTCCTGCAGGAGTGCTAGCAGCTTAAATTAAGACCTGCTCAAATATCACAATGGGCAGGTTCATTTTTGATTCCAATTTCTGTCCCGCAACCTCCACATTCATGCTGAAAAATAGGGTGGTCTGGTGACAAAAATCATCCTTAATGTATCTTCAGACCGCTGGCATTTGATGCATTTTCAGGATGGTAGTCTCTGTGAGAGTAGACCTGAAATGGCAGGGAACATAAACCAATTCAACACAAGATGTCTCCTGCCATTTAGAAGACATGTAATTTAAAAATATATATATATATTTTTTTTTAAAGAGGGACTGAGGAATAGTTTGTACTGAAAGTATCGACTCCCACCCTGCCTTTTATCAACTCCCACCAAACATTCTGCTGGCATCCTCGATGAAAACAATATATTGTTCAAGATATTCAAATGCAAGCAACAAGAATGTGTGGCGTGATGTACATTACAAAGAAACAGATTTAGACCTTAGATATGCCCAGTAGAGACCAATTCAGTGCACCGTGATTTAATATAGGATGTACATCTCATAAAGCTCTAAAAACTGACTCCTCCACATAGTCATCAAGCCCTAATGCCCCTGCCTCTGAATTGTAGTTTGGAATTCGCAGCAAAACAGTCAACAAAAAGGAGTCAACAAAGTCAAGCCCAACAATGCTAGTGACAGCGTTCTGTCAACATGTCCACCTTACAAGAGGAAATAGTCTTTATAACACCAGTGTGATTTAAGACTCTTTGCTTCTGTCGGTACCATGTGGAAAGCAATCCCCATCATATGGAGCAAACCATCCACCTGTTCGTAAGTCTTTAAATGCCATATGAGAACAGCATGTAATTACTGGAATAACATATTGGTTTGGGTGTAATTTAATGTATCCTAGGATTGGCTAATGAGCAGTGCATAATGGCAACCTGATTACATTTTGCAAGGTTACAGAGAGGTATCCGAAACAAACACATGAAAACCATTACTGCTACAAAAACTATTTTCCAATGAATGTTAACTCAATCATGAGCAACATCTGCATTTAGGCAATCAATGACATTTTACAGACTGGTGTTCTGTGAGCGAGCTGTGTATAAAACATGAGCTGTTAAAGTAAAAGACTTTGTTTAAAATTAGGACATCAATATACAGACTGATGCTTTTTCCTAAATATTAAAAATAATTCTAAACTCAAATAATTTAATGACAGTAAATTAGAAAGCCCTCGGGTGTAAATTGATGTGTAGATTCTATGACAAACTTGAGCCAACTGTAGTTCTATATAGCTCAGTCTTCTGGAAACCTAGGGGCCAAGTTTCGGCCTGAGTTGCTCCTGTTTTTTTGGAGCAACTGGTTTAGAATGGAGTATCTTAGAAATTTGAATTCTCGGCATTTAGTTTGCTCCAGTTCTAGTCAGTTACAACAGTTTCACTTTGGAACAGAATTTTTTTTTCAAAAGGGGGCGTGTCCGGCCACTTACAAAGTTTAGGCAGTGAAAACTTACTCCAAACTAACCTAGAATGGAGTAAGTGAAGATTTTTGTACGTTCGAAAAAACCTTGTCTATATTTTAGAAAATCAGGCGTAGGTTACAAATTAGGCGTAGGGAGTGTGGGGGGGGGTGGTTTAAAGGGAAGTTTACAAACATTAAACACTTCAGTTTTACAAATAAAGAGCCATCATCAATAATAAATGATAAATACATCAATAAATCAACCAATAAATCAATCCAAAAAAATTAATAAAAAATAAAAAAAATGTAAAAAAAATCAATAAATAAAACATTTTCTACTTACCGACTGCAGCACCGGGAGTCCTCCAACATTGTGCTGGGACGCCCCCCTCAGTGTGTCTCTGTCAGTGTCTCTATCTCTCTCTCTGTCTGACTGCGTGTGTGTTACTCACTCTCTGTCTGTCAGTGTCTGTGTTTCTGACAGCGAGGGGAGGGGGCAAGAAGGGGGGAGGGGGCAAGAAGGGGGGAGGGGGTGAGGGGGGAGAGAGGGAGAGAGGAGGAGGAGAGGGGGGGAGAGGGGGAGGGGGGAGAGGGGGAGGGGGGAGAGGGGAGGAGGGGTGGAGAGGGGAGGAGGGGTGGAGAGGGGAGGAGGGGGGGAGGGGGAGAAGTGGGGGAGAGGGGGAGAAGGGGGGAGAGGGGGAGAAGGGAGAGATGATGGAGGGAGAGGATGGAGGAGGAGAAGGGGGGGAAAGGGGGAGAAGGGAGAGAGATGGAGGGAGGGAAGGAGAGGGGAGGGAGAGAGGAGGGAGGGAGAGAGGAGGGAGGGAGAGAGGAGGGAGGGAGGGAAGGAGAGAGGAGGGAGGGAGGGAAGGAGAGAGGAGGGAGGGAGGGAAGGAGAGAGGAGGGAGGGAGGGAAGGAGAGAGGGAGGGAAGAAGGCTGAACGGCCGGGCCCAAGACTTCGGGCTGCATTTACAGGTAGGTGGCGTCGGGTCTCGGGGGGGGGGTGGGAGGTCTCGGAGGTCCGGGGGGGGGGGGGGAAGAGTCGCGGAGGTCTGGGGGGGTGTCGTGGAGGTCCGGGGGAGGGGGGGGGGAGTCGCGGGGGGGGGGGGAGGATCGGGGGTCGGGTCGGGTGTGAGGAGCCTTATCCATGCAGCCCCAGTGAGGCGATTCGTCCAGGGCTGGGGGCTGCGTGCTTCGGTCCCCTCCCACAGTTTTGGGCGCCTGGAGCTACTGCACATGCGCGCCCACTGTAGCGCGCATGTGCAGAGGTCCCGGCACTGTTTTCAGCGCAGGGACCTGGCTCTGCCCCCCACAGCTCGTGCTGCGCCACGCCCAGCTCCAGAGGACCTGCAGGGAGCAGGAGAATAGGTAAGTTTTTTTTAGGCACACTTTGTGGCACGAAAAACGGGCGTCCAGGTCCGGGCTGCGCCATTTTAGGCGCAGCCCGAAACTTGGGCCCCTAGTAACTCAATAGCAGCAGTAAATTTCACATTATAATAAAACAATATTGCTGAAGAACTGGCAACAAAACATGAACAGATTATTCAGACCTATAAATGTGTTACTGAACTGAGCAAAGACCCAGTGAGGGACAGGAAAATCGGCTTCCTTCGATGGGGTATAGTTCCATAGGTGCTACGTGCTCTCATCCAAATGGCTCTTCTTTGTAGATGTTTTATAAAGTTACAATTTTATAGTGCCAGGAAACATCAATGAAGAACAGACCATCTCTTCCTTTCTGGAGACATTCACTCATTTGGTGACTTCATCAAATTTCGGATCCTCAAATTTGAAATCGGGGAATTTTAGGAGGTCTCTTCTCCCCGTAGCGTCGTTGCAGCTTGATCATCTCCTCATCCATGTTCTTCTGGTACTCTGCACCTGCATCAACAGGACCAGCCACCTTTGCGCTCTTAACGTCGTAGTCTCGGATCTTATCTACAAAGAGTTTTTGGACAGGGTTGAGGGTCTTGGTCTTGTTGAACACGAAGGCCAGGAACACGATGTTTCACCGGAGCTGAACAGAAAGTGCAGAGCACAGGAGGGTGGAGAACTGGAACAAGCGATGTAGCATCATGGTGGCGTGGCTGATGCCCATCACAGCAGCACCCAATTCTGTCTTCCATCTTCATCTGATGTCCATGCATGCCTACTTACAGCAGCGGTTACGGGTTAGCAATCTGGAACAGAAACTCTGAACAATTTTTCAACTAATTCAGTGGAGTGCAGATTGAATCTGTGACTATCATGGCTCAGCAATTTTAGATAATCTTACTGAGCCACCAGAGGAACCTAGGACATGGTTTAATATTGGGCTGACTGGTGGACTATGGAAACACTCAATGCACTTGTCTGTTTCATTCCATTTGAAGCAATTTAGGACTTTTTTGAGAGACCTGATAAGGCATTACATAAATGGCAAGTTCTTTTTTTTCTATCTGTAGATGGAGTACAGCAATAGATGGAGCTCTGTCTCATGTTGTTATCCCTCCCTTTCGTTCTGATTTCAGAATGAAGATAGTTTAGCCTATGATGATTTTCAAAATCTCTGCCATCCAATGAAACCTTTGGTAACATCATTTCAGAGATGGTGTCAGACTTGCAATGTTTCTACTGAAAGTATCTCGTTATTATAGTAAACAGGATAAGAAAGTTATAAGAAAGAAGGAATTGAAAATGTTATAAAAACAAAAGTACCTAAATCTAATTTTTATAACATGGCTGCCAAAGTATAAAGATCAACCTTGCTTAATGAAAAATTATTATTTTAAAAGTTCAGCAACATCAGAATTGAAAATAAAATTAATTGCAATTCAATTACTCGTAAATTCTGATGGTGGTTGAAAAGGATGCTTACTGACACACAATAAAGTGATTAAAATTTCAACATAGCTTATGACTTAGTGAATAAATGTTAACATTAATTAAACCAGGGCTTTAGGGTTAGTTTCTGACAGCTAAAATAATTTATTGCCCATTTTTTTCTTTGATTGATGACTTCCTCTATAAATTAATAAAACCACAAAGGCAATAAGTCTAACTGTACTGACCACAAATGTTAGGCAACATGATTGAAACACTTCAACACTTGCTGCTTACTTTGGCTGCAGGATGTCAAATTGACATGGGCTATCCATATAACTATTAATTCCTATTGTACATCCATCACCAGCTCCATTAATTGGTTTGTACTCTGCATAAATATAATTATATCTTCAACAAAGGTCAGAGATGGGTTAAATGCATATTTTCCTGTAAACAAGGTTATTTACTGAAATGCTATTGCTTGTTCATATTTGGCACTGAAAAGCTTTCGTCTTTGCAGGCTATGCCTTTGGGCTGGTTTTACAGTGAATTTTAGAAAGAGAAAAATCAATGATCGATTCAATAAAAACAAGATTGTTGAAAGGAAATAGTAAAAAAAAATCAATGTCTCTTTTGAAGTTACAGACCTCAGCCTGTGAGAATGAAATTCACTGCCAAATAAAATCAGGCATATCTATTTTGACAATAATAGAGAAAATTGTCCCATAATTAACATTATGGACTCATGTCTTGCCAGTAAAAAGACTTGCACGTTTTTTCTAACCATTTACATCTCCATAACTGTTAATCTTCTTAAGTAATAGAAAGCTCTGGGTAGAAGTCCATTAACCTTTTCACTGCACAGATTGTTTGTTGTCAGACAAGTAGATATTGTGAAATTCATTCACGACAAAACCAATCCCACAAGCACAAATGTTAACACAACCTAACACTATTTCCCTTGCATCACACAATGGCCTCCTGGCAAAACAGTTATAAAAACTTCTAATTTTGAAGAATACAGATTCAACCTCTGCAGCAGAAAATTCCACGATGCCATGGCCAAAACCAACTTACCTCTCTCAGAGATCCTCTGCGAACATTAGTACCATGCTGTATCTCACAGTTATCCAACACTGAGGAGCAACTTTAAAAATAACCAAAACAGACTCCATGGCTAAATGCACAATGTTAAGAAAGACCTGGATGGTCCCAGGTTTTAAAATTGTTCTGTGCTGAGTTCACTGAAGTATTTAGGTTGGTGGCATCATCCTGCCAGTTCTGCCTCGTTTAATGATGGTTGCAAGAAGCATTCGTCTCAACTTCCAGAGGTAATTTCTATTCTAAACAAAGGAGAGAGATCCAACATACCTGGGCACTGTCCCAAATTCCACCCCTGCCATCTAGTGTCCTGGGTGTGCCCAAAACATCACGGATTTTCAGGGCCCAAATCTTTTAAATCACCGAATGTTACACTTCAAATAGGTGATGACTATTTGCACTGCCCATTGATGGCACATTCGTTTCTAACTGTGCTTCCAATGTTTATTTGCTGTTCTCATAATGTGAATTGAGTACTAGGTAGCTAAGAACTCATGCTAAGAGTGGAAGCAAGTCTTCCTCGATCCCGAAGGACTGCCTATGATTAGTTGTGCAGGAAGGAGGGTCAAATATGCCCCACCTATATGTTTCCAAAAAAGCAAAAAATATAAGTGGCTATAATCATGCAGCTTTATCTTGTTTTTACTAACAACCAAACCTTCAAACGGCAACTTAAAAATTGTTTTGTGTCCTAACTGAGTTATGTCTAAGATCCAGCCCACAAGCCAAAGGTAGCCTTTGAGTTTCTTTGATCCAGCCTTGTGAAGCTTCTGCCAATTCCCTTCTTCTCTATGCTTGTGTGCAAAGCTGACTTCAAAACTTTCAAATGGTTTAAAGAAAGAAAAACATAGAAAGAGAGCAAGACATACAATTGGTAATTCTGGACTACTGCATTTCTAGAGGGAACTATGTTTACACCTGGAGTGCAGATTGGAATTGCAGTGCTCCAGATATTCATTCCCTATGAGCGCAGGTCTCCACTGAGATCGCGGGATCACTGAATTATCAATACAGTGACAAAGACAGAAATTATGTGAGGCTTGTATTCCCTGAGTATAGAAGATTAAGGGGTGATCTAATTTAGGTGCTTAAGATGATTAAAGGATTTGATAGGGTAGATAGAAATAAATTATTTTCTCTGGTGGGAGAGTCCAGAACAAGGGGGAATAACTTTACAATTGGAGCCACACCTTTCAGAGGTGATGCTGGGAAGCACTTCTTCACACAAAGGGTAGTGGATATCTGGAACTCTCTCAAAAAGCTGGTGAGGCTAGGTCAATTGAAAATTTCAAAACTGTTTTGTTAGGCAAGGGTATTAAGGGTTACGGAAGTAAGGTGGATAGATGGAGTTAAGATACAGATCAGCTATGATCTAACTGAATGGCAGAACAGGCTCGAGGGGCTGAATGGCCTACTCCTATTCCTATGTTCCAATGCAGACTAGGAGACATGCAGAAGACTCACACAAAAGAAGAAAAAGACAATGAGTCATAGATAAACAGAGCAGAGATACGAGATGACAAAAGAAAGTGTGAAAGAAAGCATGAGACATAAAGGGTCCAAATTTACCCAGGCGTGCTCCATTTTTTTTGGAGCAACTTGATTTTTCTGGAGAATCTTAAAAATCCCCATTCTGCACATTGAATTTGCGCTAGTGTAAGTGAGTTAGTTAGGATTTTTTTTTGTTTCGTTTTTTTTCCAAAAGGGGGCGTTACCAGCCACCTACGTCTGCTTTGGCTATTTAAGCCAGTTTGGACAGCTAATAGTTACTGCAAACTAACTAAGGCCAGCGTATATGGCCACTTGTGGAGAGTTAAAAAATCAGCGCAGGTAGGTACTGAATGACTTGACTAAAGAATCTGTATAGGATCAAACAGCTATACAGGACATGACAAACTTCGCAAAGTTAATGTACTATACAACAGAAGCATTCATGGAAGCTTAACTACAAAAATAAAAGTAGTAAAGAGACAAAACATATTTACATAATTTTTTCAAAATATCCAAATAAAAACAGTTATCACTCCACCGCCCCATCAAAACTCCCCTCCCCATCAAAACACTCTTCCCTGCCCCCATCAAAACTCCCACCCCCCCCATCAAAACTTCCCCCCCACCCCATCAAAACACTCTTTCCCCTCCCCCGATTAAAACTCTTCCCATCATATCAAAACTCCCCCCCACCATATCAAAACTCCCCCATCAAAGCACTTCCCCCCCCCCAATCAAAACACTCTCCCCCTCGATCAAAACACCTCCCCCTCGATCAAAACACTTCCCCCCCATCAAAACTTCCCACCCCCCATCAAAACATTTCCCCCTCCCGATCAAAACTCTCCTACTCCTCCGCCCCCCACACCCCCCGCCCCCAATCAAAACTCTCCTCACGAAACAAAGCACAACCATCAATAAATAAAAAACAAAACTCAAGTCCTACCTCGGCCCGGGAGGCCACTCAGCCGGGGATAGGTGCGGGACTCTCTCTATGGCATGTATAGGGGCAGGACATCGGGTTCCACGCTGCAGAGGAGCTACTGCGCATGCGTGAAACCTCCAGTGCGCATGCATTGAGCTGCTGGCACTCTTTTGAGCGCAGGGCCCTAGCTCCGCCCCCTAACTGAATTACCACGCCGTGCCAAGCCATGAGAGAGGCCACAGAGCGGCCAGAATGCTGGGACAACTTTTTGCCGCCGTTTTTATCCTAGAAAGTCGGCGCACCGCGGGTGAGTGCGCCAAAAATCAGCAGGGGCTAAATTTGAGCTCAAAGAGTGGAAAATAAATAGGAAGCAAGGGCAAGATAAAATTAGAGAATGAGAGACAACCATGAGATAGATGTAAGAGAGACCCAAATTTTTGACTGTGGGTACCACCACGGAAATCGACTGAAAGTGAAAAAGGAATTGGTTAGTGTCATCCATTTGTGCTATGTCCAAATTTAAACTTTACATAAAGTCATCTAACTTCCTGTGTAATAAATGCACTGTCCAGAGCTTACAAGGCGAGCAATCTTCCCTATCAGTGTAAACAGCAAGCCGCTCTACCTAATTTTTCATCTGGTGATTGCATATTTTAATTAGTATCTGCAGGTTTTCAATTCCACTGTTGCACCCAGCACTGTCTCTCAGAATTTCCAACCCTCAGAATGCCTTTTCCAGTCCTCTCATAACCCAGGACTTTCCCCAGTGCTGGCATATATCCAATGGCCCTCCTTCACTTGAGACATTGGTATTCCCACTTCCGTACTCCTAACCATCAGTATAGACCCTCCAATGCTCCTACGCCTTCCAACCTCCCCTCCTATTATCCCAAATTTGTACACACTTCCAATACTCCCACACTACATGACGCCTTTTTCCTTAAACCTAAGTCCATCCTTAAAATACCACAAATCCACACAGACCCGTTAACTCTCTAGTGCTGTGCCACATAGCTTCGACCTCTCTGCAGCCTGGAACAATTTCCCTACCATCTTCCTCTGTATCCTGGATTTTTATTTTAAAAATGGAGATAAAATGAACTACCATGTTAAACTAACCTTTAATAGTAATTAAGGCCATTGATGTAGTTTTCACACAGCATGCACACAAACATTGATGTCAAGTCCCAAAACATCACTAACAATCCTACAATGCTTTGCAATAAAAACATGATTGATTGAATCAATATAAATGAGTGCTTCTTATAATATATTGCAGGTATTCGACCGGGTTTTCGTCGCGATTTGACCCTCCGTGACGAAAATCCGGTCAGCGGGATCCTCAGGTACGTTTTTGCAGCGGTGCTTTCACGTACCACCGGGGAGAGGTGCGCCGACATGCAACGACACAGATTGCATTTGCATCGTACTTTCGGCACTCTCCGGACCCATACGCCACGTCCAGAATAGCAACAGCTCAAACCTATTGGTGCAGCCCTGCCAGCAGCAGTAAGTATGAAAACCTGCAAAAAAGGTAAGTTAAAGTTTTTATTTTTAAATTATTTTTCAGCGATTTAGTAGCTAAAGGTTTTGTGAATGTTTTTTGGAAGTTTCTTTTTGTTTTTCACCCCTCCCAAGGCCTCTCTCGCTGAGTTCCCAGCCCTGGACTAAAGTTGCCAAAACTCGCGGTTTGCACTGCGAATCCTCGTGCAACGCCTCCTTTACCTTGGCGCAGGCGTAAAGGTCGCAAGTGTGGCCTAAAAATGGTAGCGCAGTAAAACGGTAATTTTGGCGTAAAACTACCGCTTTCGCCGAAAAACTAAAATCTAGCCCTATATATCATAAACTAATTCAGAGTGTGCAATGTCACGATATATCTGCTAGTAAATACTCATTTTCAAAGCTAAATTGAAAACTCTTGTTTCATGACTTAAAGCATAATGGTAAATTTGAGGATCTTTATGTACATTTCATTTTTTTAATATACTGAATTGGCAGTTATTCACATGTAGCACACCCGACAAATACAAACTGAACAAGCCAAAGGAAGACTGGCACTTGGAAATCCTCGGTCCAGCTTTTGAAGCGTTTAATTAACCATTAATGTTGAACTGGGAGATTTTCCTGACCTCTGTAGCTATATCCACAACCAGTCAGACACATACATTGAGTAAATTGATATAAACAGCACACTATTGACTAGTTTCAACTTACTCTTTAAGCCTCCACATCTTCCTTTGTTCAAAATTATAATTTAGTTCCAGTGAAAGAATAAGCATGTCATGCCATTATTGCAGAACAAGTCCTCTCCTTTTGGGATGATACTACCTTGATTTTGCAGGGACCTTGACTATCATTGGATTACATTCACAATTAATCATTTAGGTTGGTGTTATTGGTTTCTGCTGCTCTGTTTATAGCTCAAACCAATTGTTAAACAAAACCACCTATATACATCTCCGAGTGCTCTCATTTGAAATAGTTCTGCACAGTGCAGAATATTAATGCTCTGAAATATCATAGTTTCATCAGTCAAATAAAGCCAAGTGCTAAGGATTTTAGCAAGAAGTGCAGTTCTGCAGTGTTAATGATAGCTACACCATTGTAATACTGAGTATTGAATTTTTTGTATCAAAACTCAACTTCCTCAAGTCTTCTCAATTCCAAACATGCCTGATGCCTGTATCTAGACACTGATTAGCAATAAAATTTGACTTGGAGACTATGCAAGTTACAACTTTTGTACTTTTTTCCTAAAAATAACACGTCATTTAATTTTAAAAAAAATACTTGTAACATAAAGTGAAGTTTCAAAATGCCCATGTGACATTAAATGACCTGTGAGCCTGTTCAGACAGCATCAGTATCTCCAAATGACATGCACCAGCTGAGTTTACTGCAATATCATCCAGGTTAATACTGACTGAATCGCATGTTCCATTCACTGGTATTGAGGGAACTGTTAAATTGTTGAACATGTCACATGTCAAATGGGCCGATGGCTGTAAGTAATTTATGAGGAAAGACTGGTTTCCCCTGAAGATAAGCTAGATTCTCATGTCTGCTTTAAAGATGACTTCACGTCTGCAGTGGGAAAGGTCGGGGTTATCTGCTTTGCACCTGCAATCAGCTCTGTCCAAGAAACAAAGTTAATGTTAGAACAACAGGGCTGAACTCCTGCTTGCCTGTCGTAGCTTCGGTGAAAGAACCACTGCATCCTCAGTGAAAAGGTGGAAGCATCCTCAGTGAAAAGGTGTAAACATCATTTTTCCAGTTTTTTTTAGCCTTCTGCTTAAGTCACAGTGGATGATCAGAAGGATTCCAGTGGAAATTCACCCCCAACAGCTTTTCCCTAATTTAAGTCATTACTTGAACATTCCCAATCAATATCATCAGTCTGAAAAGGAGAGATTTGTTCCATGACCTTTTTAAGGCTAAGACAGTTAGATTTTAACCCAAGGCTCCAATGGGGGGGTGAAGTGGGTGGCGACTCGAACAGCATGCACATCCCTGATTTTAACTCCCAGGCCTCATTTTATTGTTCCCTCACGGACATCTGCCCGAAGTCGGCGGGGTTGACGTGATGCCGGCGGGCAAGAATGGGAAATCGGAAGGCTGCAGGGCGCTGCTGGAGATTTAAGGATCATTCCCCGGCAATGTGTGAGCAAAGGGAGGGAGGCGGGAACGATCACGATCAGTAGTGGGAGAGGCCCGGAGCAGCGAAAATCGAAAACCGGAGGATCACTCCGACTCCTCCTAGCCTACAAGGAACCTTAAAAATAAGGTTTTAAAGACTTAGCTGGGCCTCTTCTGTCTACGATCCTGCCTGCTACCAGTTAGTTGACCCAGAGTTAAAATGGTGTCACTGGTGCAATTACATCATCGGACCACAACTTTGCTTTTGTAATTAAGCCCCCACTTATCTGGGTTGGGTGGCTGACCCAAAGCCAGATAATCGGCAGTTAAATTGGTGAGCATTGTGAACGGGTCAGGACTGGTGTGGGGTGCCCGAAGAGCCTATTTTAATCCCCACCCACCAGTTAACAATGGGGTTCGTCATTCAACTTCAATTTGCTTCTTAATTTAGTATGAAAACTGATAGTACTGTTATAATATTACAAAAATTTATGTTTTCCACCATTATGGTCTCGTCAGTACCTAATTTTTTATTATTCGTTCCGGTAAGACCAACATTTATTGCCCATCCCTAATTGCCCTTGAGAAGGTCGTGGTGAGCCGCCTTCTTGAACCGCAGCAGTCCTTGTGGTGAAGGAACTCCCACAGTGCTGTTAGGAGGGAGTTCCAGGATTTTGACCCGGCAACGATGAAGGAATGGCGATATATTTCCAAGTCAGGATGGTTTGTGACTGGGACAGGAACTTGGAGATGATGGCGCCTACTTCCATTGTCCTTCTAGGTGGTAGATATTTCATAACTCGCAACAAAAATATATCCCAATGAGAAGGAAAGACTGTAAGAGAAGGGATAACCACCCATGGTTAACTAAGGAAATAAGCAATGGTATCAATTTGAAAACAAGAGCATACAATGTGGCCAAGACTGGCAAACTTTTAAAAGCCAACAAAGAATGACTAAAAAAATAATAAAGAGAGGGAAGGTAGATTATGAAAGTAAACTAGTTCAAAATATAAAAAGATAGTAAGAGTTTCTACAGGTACATAAAAAGGAAAAGAGTGGCTAAAGTAAATATTGGTCCCCTAGAGGATGATGCTGGGGAATTAATAATGGGGAACAGGGAAATGGCAGAGACGTTGAACAAATATTTTGTATTGGTCTTCATGGTAGAAGGTACTAAAAACATCCCAATAGTGGATAATCAAGCGGCTATAGGGAGGGAGGAACTTAATACAATCACTATCACTGAAGAAGTAGTACTCGGTAAACTAATGGGACTAAAGGCGGATAAGTCCCCTGGACCTGATGGCTTACAACCTAGGGTCTAAAAGAAATGGCTGCAGAGATAGTGGATGCATTGGTTGTAATCCAGCAAAATTCCCTAGATTCTGGGGAAGTCCCAGCGGATTGGAAAACCGCAAATGTAATGCCCCTATTTAAAAAAGGAGGCAGACAGAAAGCAGGAAACTGTAGACCAGTTAGCCTAACTGCTGTCGTTGCGAAAATGCTGGAGTCCATTATTAAGAAAGCAGAGCTGGACATTTGGAAAAACATAATTCAATTAAGCAAAGAGAAAATGGTTTTATGAAAGGGAAATCATGTTTAACAAATTTACTGGAGTTCTTTGAGGATGTAATGAGCAGGGTGGATAATGGGGAACCAGTGGATGTGATGTATTTGGATTTCCAGAAGGCATTTGATAAGGTGCCACATAAAAGGTTACCGCACAAGATAAAAGTTCACGGGGATGGGGGAAATATATTAGCATGGACAGAGGATTGGCTAACTAACAGAAAATAGAGAGTCAGGATAAATGGGTCATTTTCTGATTGGCAAACAGTAACTAGTGGGGTGCCGCAGGGATCGGTGCTGGGGCCTCAACTATTTACAATCTATATTAATGACTTGGATGAAAGGACTGAGTGTAATGTAGCCAAGTTTGCTGATGATATAAAGATGGATGGGAAAGCAAGTTGTGAGGAGGACACAAAAAAATTTGCAAAGGGATATAGACAGGTTAAGTGAGTGGCAAAAATTTGGCATATGGAGTATAATGCAGGAAAATGTGAGGTTATCAATTTTGGCAAAAAAAATAGAAAATCAAATTAAAATTTAAAGAGAGAAATATTGCAAAGTGCTGCAGTACAGAGGGACCTGGGGGTCCTCGTCATGAAACACAAAAAGTTAGTATGCAGGTACAACAAGTAATCAGGAAGGCAAATGGAATGTTGGCCTTTATTGCAAGGGGATAGAATATAAAAGCAGAGAAGTCCTGCTACAATCCTACAGTGTATTGGTGAGACCACACCTAGAGTACTGCGTACAGTTTTGGTCTCCGTATTTAAGGAAGGATATACTTGCATTGGAGGCTGTTCAGAGAAGTTCACTCGGTTGATTCCAGAGATGAGGAGATTGACTTATGAAGATGGGTTGAGCCTATACACATTGGACTTCAGAAGAATGAGAGGTGATCTTATTGAAACATACAAGATAATGAGGGGGCTCGACAAGGTGGATGCAGAGAGGATATTTACACATAGGGGAAACTAAAACTGAGGGGGCACAGTTTCAGAATAAGGGCAGCCCATTTAAAACTGAGATGAGGAGGAATTTCTTCTTTCAGAGGGTTGTAAATCTGTAGAATTATTTGCCCCAGAGAGTTGTGGAGGCTAGGTCATTGAATACATTTAATGAGATAGACAGATTTTTGAGCGATAAGGAAATAAAGGGTAATGAGGAGCGGGCAGGGAAGTGGAGCTGAGTCCATGATCAGATCAGTCATGATCTTATTAAATGGCGGAACAGGCTCGAAGGGCAAAATGGCTGACTCTTGCTCCTATTTCTTATGTTCTTCTTATGTAGAGTCCGCGGGTTTGGGAGGTGCTGCCAATGAAGCCTTGGCGAGTTGCTGCAGTGCATCTTATAGATGGTGCACACTGCAGCCATTGTGCATCAGTGGAGGAGTGAATGTTGAAGGTGGTGGATGGGGTACCAATCAAGCGGGCTGCTTTGCCCTGGATGGTGTCGAGCTTCTTGAGTGTTGTTGGAGTTGCATTCATCCAGACAAGTGGAGAGTATTCCGTTACACTCCTGCCTTGTGCCTTGTAGATGGTGGAAAGGCTTTAGGGAGTCAGGAGGCGAGATACTCGCCACAGAATACACAGCCTCAGACCTGCTCTTGTTGCCACAGTATTTATGTGCCAGATTGTTGGCAGATGCCATCTTCATATCATCACAGGGCTTGTAATATTATTTTTTGCTCTTATGAAAGTGCAACCACACTACGAGATAGAATTTCCACATGGCTGTACTGCTCATCTCTCGTAACTTTAAAGAGTGTCTTGTTCCTCTAGGCCACATTTTAAACCTACATAAAGTTAATCAAAATGTTTAGACGGTGCAGACATTGTTGCATGTAACCACCCCTGCATAAGAATTGGAGTCTCAGCCAGGTAGCGTAGACAAGACTGACACTGTAGCAACTGGTCTGTAGAAATGCAATGTAAGACAATAGTAGTACCTGTAAAGCATAAACCTTCAATGTAATAGAATTACAAATGTTGGGGAAAAAATCTAATCTCATACGCTTTGAAAGATTTCATATGCTAAAGTTGTTTAAAAATACCAAAATCAAAATGCGTGGTGAATATTTTTTTCACATTGCCTACTTTGCTTTATCATTATAAAATACAGGAAGAGACAGATTTTGTTGGGGTTTGCAGGGTGGTGAAAAGGATACTGCAATATACAAAAGCAAAATACTGCTCCACTGCCATGGGATCGTTTACGTCCACTTGAGAGAGCAGATGGGACCTTGGTTTAACGTCTCATCCGAAATACGGCACCTCCGACAGTGCAGCACTACCTCAGCACTGCACTGGAATGTCAGCCTAGATTTTTTGTGCTCAAGTCCCTGGAGTGGGACTTGAACCCACAATCTCAGAGGCGAGAGTGCTACCAACTGAGCCACAGCTGACACTATGTGGCTTTAACATCCAAAGACGAAAGGGCCTATGGGCCCAAATTTCGCCAAGAGTTGCTCCGTTTTTTTTGGAGCAACTTGATTTTTCTGGAGTATCTTAAAAATGCCCATTTTGCACATTCAATTTGCGCCAGTTTTAAGTGAGTTAGTTCGGATTTTTTTAGTTTTGTTCAAAAGGGATCGTTACCAGCCATCTACGCCCATTTTGGCCATTTAAGCTACTTTGCACAGCTAATAGTTGCTCCAAACTAACTTAGGCCAGCAAATGTGGCCACACAGAAAACCCTTGCGGAGAGTTAAGAAATCAGCGCAGGTAGATACTTAATGACTTGACTAAAGAATGTGAAAAGGATCAAACAGCTATACAGGACATACTTCGCAAAGTTAATTTACTATACAACAGGAGCATTCATGGAAGCTTAAACTATAAAAAATAAAAGAAGTAAAGAGACAAAACATATTTACATAATTTTTTCAAAATATCCAAATAAAAAATAGAAGTTCATTCTGCTCGTAATTCTTAAGTTCTTATGTAGGAAAGTATTTTCATCAACAGGGTTAAGGAAAGTCTTGAGTAAGCTCATTAAAATTACAGGCTATACAGTTATCACCCACCACCCCCCCCCATCAAAACTACCCCCCCACCCCGATTAAAACTCCCCCCCACCCCCAATCAAAACTTCCCCCCCCCGGATCAAAACTCTTACCTCCCCCACCTCCCCCCCCCCCCCATTAGAACTCTCCTCCTCCTCACCACCCCGCCCCCATCAAAACTCTCCTCACTAAACAAAGCACAACCATCAATAATAAACAAAAAATAAAACTTAAGTCCTATCGCGACCCGGGAAGTCAGCGGGCCGGCCGGTGCGGGAGGCCACTCGGCCGGGGAGAGGTGCGGGACTCTCTGCATGATGTGCAGCAGCCCGGCGAGCATCATGAGGCCACTCAGCCTGGGATAGGGGCGGGACATCGGGTCCCACACTGCAGAGTAGCTACTGCACATGCGCGTAACCTCCAGTGCACATGCGTTGAGCTGCCGGCACTCTTTTAAGTGCAAGGCCCTAGCTTCGCCCCCTAACTGAATTGCCATGCCATGCCAAGCCATGGGAGAGGCCACAGGGCGGCCAGAATGCGGGGACAACTTTTTGGCGCCGTTTTTATCCTAGGAAGTTGGCGCATCTCACGTGAGTGCGCCGAAAAAACGGGTGGGCCAAATTTGGGCCCATACTGTAAATTAGTTGACTTCTGTCATTCCCTTACACTTGTGAAACAACTTGAATTCTACAAGTGTTTGCTAAATGGTGCTTCTTTACAGAACTTTCTACTCCTGGATGTTTTTTTTTAAAAAGAGATTAGCTTGATTAATTTTATAAGCAGTGCTGCCCATTGTGTCAATGTTAACAGATCACTGCAAGTCAACTTTATTTTTGGAAAACATGTTCACTCTATTTTAGTCCTAGCTCCAGGATTACCTGAGTTGTGTTCTTTGGTGTTGATTTAAAATATATTTCTATTAGGCAGGAATTACGTTTGAAAAAATGCAAATTAATTACCTGTACTCTGATACAGAAACTAGACTTAAAATCTATAAATATAACCCTTCGGTAAGAATATGCAATGCATGGTGTTGTACCTAGTCTTAAGACCACAAATGCCCCTGCTTTGATCTCCTGGCTGGGGTGTTTCGAACTCGGGGTCACAGTCTCAGAATAAGGGGTCAGCTATTTATGAGGAGAAATTTCTTCAAAGGTTTGTGAATCTTCAGAATTCTCTACCCAAAGAGAACTGTGGATGATCAGTTGTTAAGTGTATTCAAGACAGAGATCGATAGATTTTTGGATACTAAGGGGGAGAAATTTGGGTTATTTGTGCCTCCCGTTAGCGCCCTCAGGAGGCGTGGCACCACTAACGATTCCCGTTAAATTCAGCTCTTTTTAAGTCTCAGTTCATGTAAGAGCCAGAAAAGACTAAACTATCAAACTATACACTACCAATGACAATAACCACAAGGTAATATTTATCCTATATATTTAAGCTTTGAGTGCATCATGAGTTATTAACATAGCATTGTGGCTCTGCTTTGTAACTAACTGTTGCTTTTTTTATCAAGTTGCTTTATCATATTTTGGTAACCTACTCAGGCCAAATTTTCTTTTCAGGATGTGTTGTAAAATGCTTCCTGAATTTTAACAGACAACTTGAAATGCTTGCAGTTCTTGCTATTTCCAGGATCCTGATAAAAAATCTCCGAGCAAATAGTCTGCTGCACTTTTCCAATTGCAACCGATTCTAGGTGAGTAGAATAGCTCATTGTTAAGTAATTTTTTTGCCCTAATCTAACAACAACTTGCATTTTTATAGCACTTTTAACGTAGTGAAACGGCCCAAGGTACTTTGAGAGTAAGGAATAAGACTTCGATTTTCCTCTCAAGTCAGCTCCTGGGCATAATTTCAGCAGTGTGTCGGGACACTCTTTGCAGTAGGTCTGCTAACTCGCTGGCATTTCTGGCATTTTGTGTGAGAACATAATTAGAGGCAAATGACAGGAATACGTCATAGGCGCCTTAGCAACAGTGGGCACAACTGACACCTCTGTGCCCCTGGCACCCAGTGTTGCTATAGGTGGCAGAGGGGTGAATTTAAATTTGAAATCCCCGAAAGGGAGTTAAATCAATAGTGGGGTGATCAATCAAATTCTCCATTCGCATGATTTTGAAAAATTCTTTAGCTACCTCATAGCCCACTGGCCACTTACACTGGGGCAAGCCTCAGGTCCAAAGATGGCACCCAGGCAGAATTATTTTTTAAATTTGTTGATAGGATATGGGCGTCACTGGCAAAGCCAGCATTTATTCCCATCCCGAAATGTCCTTCAGAAGATGGCGGTGATCCACCTTCTTGAACCACAGAGGGCAGTTAAGAGTTAACCACATTGCTGTGGGTCTGGAGTCACATA